>NC_085019.1:9510667-9828167 GCF_963692335.1 Osmerus eperlanus
CACAATATGAGCAGGCTTTGTATTTGCGGAGTTCCTCTGAATGTCAAAATGATGTGGGGGAATACACAATGGCTTGCGTTCCAACAGGCCGACACAGGACAGCATTGTTGGTCCTCATTGGAAGTTTGTCCTTCCTGGGACTCCTTTCTCTCTCTAGGTGAGAGGCCTAACTAGGGTCTATTTGCAACCTGTTTGGCTTTCTGGGAGACTGATGCTTGTAGAAGTATGGATGCAAAGGAACGTGCTTTCTCTCACAGAGGAACTCCACGCACTAGGTTCCCTCCGGTCAGAATAGATTGATCATAATGCCTCCTCATAACCACCCCTTCATTCATGATTCCATCAATGTTTTCATTAATTCATTCATCCATCCATCCACCCACACTGATAGCAGGAACACATAATGCAATGCTCTTTAAACACCCAACATACTTCAGCCTTTGTGGGCATGTCAACACAGACTGGAAAAGGGAATATTCTGAAGTCACCACCTGGGAAGTGTTTAACAAGTGTTTAATAATTGATAAGACTGGGAGAGTGACAGATAAAAATACGGAGACAAAGAGAGAGCTAAACAGAGACAGAGAACGTGCGAGGGGCTCCTTAATCTAATCACTGAAAGTGACCTTGGCTTGAAAACTCCATATTTTCACCTTTCTGCAATGGGCAACAGCTCTTGACAGATTAATACAAGGAAGTGGAGTTCAGCGATCAATGTAAAAGTGTAATTTTTAGTCCAGCATTGACATAATAGTAGTCACAAACCATGCACTCCCCAGTGGCTGACTTTTTAGAAATGGTGATTCAGGCCTTTTCAGTGAGTCATTCATCCACAGGTCCCTTTCTTCTCTCTTCCTTCCTGTAATTCTATCTCTTCCTCGACCGAGAAGAGAACCTTGCTCTCAGCTGTGGATCAGGGTTTTAGAAATCTGCCAAACTGGGCAACGGGGTGTGTTGACTTAGCAGCCAGTTAGACTGGCTCTCTCACAGACTGGGTCAACTGTTACTCTGATTTGATGTTAGATCTGGAGCTTAACTAGGGGGTGGGGGGCGGTGGCACAGCCTGTTGTTTTAACCTGCTAGTTTACTAAACAACTGAACCCGGATATAACATCATAGAAAGGTCCCACTTTATAGCATGTTGACAAACTTGCTTCAACTGTCTTCCTTACCAGACAACAACCTCCGCCTGCCTCTCTCTCTCTCTCTCTCCTCTCCCCTCTCCTCTCCCTCTCCCTCTCCCCCTCCCCTCCCTCCCTCCCTCCCTCTCCCTCGCGCGCACGCACACACAAAGAGAAGAGGTTTCTCTTTCTCTGTCTCAGTCAGTGGCCATAGGACACATAGGCAGAGGGCTGGATGCACCAGTAGCGCCTGACGGCAGACAACACACGTGCACTCACACGTACATTAGCTTGTTCCTAAAACCGTCTTCACAAACTTCTCGCTGGTTTGTTACTGTGGCTACGACAGGCAGTGTCAGAGGTGTGTGTGTGTGTATAGGACGGCTTTCTCACCTCGCTCTCCTTGCTCTCGTACTTGTGTGGCGTTCTTGCCCTGACTCTTCCTGCGAAGCTTCTTTAGGTCTGATTGGGACCTCTCCAGAGAGTCTTGCTTCATCTTGTGCTCAGTCTGGTACCTCTTGAAGGTGGCCTGGAGGAGGGGGGGGCATTATATACAATTGAATGTAATCTATGCCTTGGCTACGCTTCCCAGATGTTCACAAACCTACTGTTGCTAACTGCAGATTGTTCATTGCTGCCTGCCTGTTGCGAGCTTCGAGGGTTCCTACTGTGACTAAATGCCCTCAGAAGAGGCTAAATTTTTCATTCAAGAACAAAGCAATCAAGGCTGTACACATGAATAGCATTCCAAACGTGTGGAGTTAATAGATTAGTGAGAAGAAAGTCATTCCTGTTGTTTGACAAATTACTGTTCTACTGTACGTCTGTGGTGAGAGAGGCTGGAATCCCTCTATCTCACACACACACACACACACACACACACAACACACACACACACACACACACACACACACACACACACAGAGTGTGAACAGAGGCATGTGCTTAGTGGAGTACTTACTGTCATGTATTCTCACATCCATGTCGGTCTTGCGCTCCAACTCACACCAATTATTTCCCTGTGAAACCTTTTAAACTGCAGGTGAGGAAAGAGAAGAGGGGACAGGGTGGGGCAAAGTGATTATTTTTAGATGATATATTGACAATTAGATGTGCTGTGTTGTTGTGGCAGGATGTCGATAAAACACAGTAAAAAATATGGCTTAGTGAAGATGTGCAGGAGGGAACTCAAGGTTGTATGAGTGAATCAGAATCAAAGCTGATCAGCGAGGCTCACGGGTTCTCTGTCTCTCTCTCTCTCACTATGTTTTTCTCTCCATATGTCTCTCCTCTCATTATGTCTTTCTCACAATGTCTCACATGTGTATTATATACAGTATATATTGATATATGGTATTTGTTTCTCCATCTATCTCTACTTTGTCTGTCTCTCTCTCGTTCTCCACTTTCACTCTCTCGCTGTATTCATCTGTCTCCATCTTCGCATAATCATTTGCGAGGGCGAGGGAGATCATATCAGTGGCAGCCTTATCATGGCAAGCTCTCGCCCACGAATGGCAACCACTCCCCACCACTCTCTCTCCTCAATCTCCTTCCCCCCCCACCACTCTCTCCATCTCCCTCCCCCCCACTCTCTCTCTCTCTCTCATCTCTCTCTCTCTCTCATCTCTCTCTTCTCTCTCTCTCTCTCTCTCTCTCTCTCTCTCTCTCTCTCTCTCTCTCTCTCTCTCTCTCTCTCTCTCTCTCTCCCCATCTACTCCCCCCCCACTCTCCTCCATCTCCTCCCCCCCACTCTCTCTCATCCTCTCCCTCCCCCCCACTCCTCTCACTCTCTCTATCTCCTTCCCCCCACCACTCTCTCTCCATCTCCTCCCCCCCACTCTCTCTCTCCATCTCCTTCCCCCCCACCACTCTCTCTCCATCTCCCCCCCACCCCCCACTCTCTCTCTCTATCTCCTTCCCCCCACCACTCTCTCTCCATTTCCTCCCCCCCACTCTCTCTATCTCCTTCCCCCCACCACTCTCTCTCCATTTCCTCCCCCCCACCACTCTCTCTCCATCTCCTTCCCCCACCACTCTCTCTCCATCTCCTTCCCCCCACCACTCTGTCTCTCCATCTCCTTCCCCCCACTCTCTCCATCTCCTTCCCCCCTCCACCACCTCTCTCTCTGTCTAGATACATTTCAACAAGTTTCCTCGCAAACAACAGCCCACGCCCTTTAAGTGAGACATCCCCCTGACCCCGAGACCTTCCTGTGTACTGAATAAGCCTGAGGCTTCCCCCACACAGAGACATGGGTGGGTGCTGACTCATGCACACAGACACACTGGTGGTGAACCAATGTTCTAATGCATGCTCTGACCCCTCCCTCCCTTCTCCCCCCCCCCCCCCTTATCGGCCCCTCTTCAGCTTCTCTTCACCCTCCCCACCATACTGTATGTGGTCAACATGCACCTTGGCTCTACTGCTCTCCCTTTCTTTCTGTCTGACTCAAGCACTGCTGTAGCAACCTGTTGACACACCCCAGTCTAGGCTTAGCTATCAGTATTGCATGTTCAGTTCGAGTACAAGGGAGTGACACTGAGCTCATCTAAAGTCAATGTTTGATTTGAATGAGTAATATTTGACCGTGCACTGAAGCTTTTATCGCTTGGTAAAAACTCAAAGTGAGAAAACCCATGCCAGAGGATTGAATACAACTTTTGGGTTCTTACTCTTACTCTCTCTGGCTCACTTGGCAGATGGAACATAATTGGGTGGCAACTATGTCAGCATGCAAACAGAGCAGTGGGTCAGTATGGTAGACTGGTGTGTCACTATTGTACACTAGCATGCTAACGCTAACAACTGTAACAACATCCCCAGTTCCCAGAAGTGTTTCCACAGGGCATGTTGAAACACGATTCCCACCCATTGTCCTGGCAGGTGCACCTTCTCCTCAAGGTTGTTTTTGTTTCTAGTCAAGAGCTGTTGGTTCTCTGGATCTGTCCCTGGGTGTGACACTGGCTACAGAAGAGGGGAGCCACACAACAGGGCAAAATACAAGGAAGCACGCCACCCAGGGATCACATGGTCATGTGTGTGTTAAAGTGTATGTGGGTGTATTAGTGTGTGTGCAGGTGTGTGGGGGGGAGGGGGGGTGTTCACAGTGACTGGAATTTCAGGCTAAACTCAATAGGTTAAGGTTGTATTGATAAAGATAAGTGACAGAGATAAAGATATAGGTAGAGCTAGCGATAAAGGTGTTTCCTGCTAGTGCCTTGTAGGAAACACCCCCCCCCCCCCCCCACACACACACACACACACACCCACAGGATCAGAGGTACTCACATTCTCCTCCAGCTCGAGGTGAACCTTCTTGTGAACCTCAGAGATCTCCATCAGCACTACTCCTGTAAAAAATGAGCAAGACCTCCTGATTAGCTGGCTCAAGAAGAACCAAAGCCTTTGGCAGGCTGTAACTTCAATCTAGTATGACCACCCTTCTGTCTCTGCCTCAGACAGCAGGTTCAACCCAGCCACCTGCCTCACCCCACAACAGTGACTGGATAACAGAGCTACACAGTATTGCACCGTGGTGCATTAGATTAAGTAGATCCAGCAGTAATAACGTTCAGTTATGAGTATTTCAATCAATTACTTGGACCACTGTATATGTCACTTAAATGACATATATATAGATTGTTAGATCAGCCATCAGCTATCTGTCAACACCTGGACCCATTTGAGCTTTGAGGCCATCCCACTTACTGCTGAGAAGACACAGCAATGTATCAATGTACAGTGCATTCGGACAGTATTCGCAGCGCTTCACTTTTTCCACATTTTGTTATGTTACAGCTGGTTACTGGTTTCCTCCAGACATGACGCTTGGCATTCAGGCCAAAGACTGGTCTTGCTTCATCAGACCAGAGAATTTTGTTTTTCATGGTCTGAGAGTCTTTCAGGTGCCTTTTGGCAACCTCTTTTTATAAATAGATTTTTTAGGAAAACAATTAATTGAATCCTTTTTGGGATACGGCTTCATAACATAACAACTACTAAAAAAAGTGAAGCGCTGTGAATACTTTCCGGATGCACCGTATATTTGGTTTGTGTGGAAAACTTGACTTAATTAAAATCAGCTCAAGCTATAGGGAGCCGCAAATTACATGGCTTCTCACTGGGTCACTCACCAAAACAATCAAATTGGAATTATCATATCATAGTAATAAACACATAATAATCATAATAAAAGAAACGAGAGGCAGCATTGTGCAGGATTTATACAGTGTGGACCCACCCACTTGGCACGAGGTCAGTTGTTTACGTGTATAAGAGAATCAGCTGCCAATTAAGATAGCATATCACTTGATCGTTTCATTTTCCTCATTCCATTGGATTAAAACGAAACGAAAGCGCTTATCTCATTTGCCCTGTTCAGAATTGTCACTGAAAGCCATAATAGCATCTTATTTACAACATTTACATTTACATTACATTTAGTCATTTAGCAGACGCTCTTATCCAGAGCGACTTACAGTAAGTACAGGGACATTCTCCCCGAGGCAAGTAGGGTGAAGTGCCTTGCCCAAGGACACAACGTCATTTGGCACAGCCGGGGAATCGAACTGGCAACCTTCAGATTACTAGCCCGCTTCCCTAACCGCTCAGCCACCTGACTCCCTGACAACCAGGAGGAGAGCACTACGAGAGTTGGTTAGTTAGTGTGTACATAAAGTTCTCTATTTCCAAAATACTGTTAATCCCTTTGTTTGCTGTAATCATTTTAAAATTATGAATTTATCATTAATTAATTTAACAGACACTTTTATCCAAAACGACATATGGCTTTGGTTTGAACCTGCAAACTCTTGATCTCAAGTCAAACTTGAAGTGTTTTTATTTATTAAGTGGACTAAATTCTTGGGACATGTCAAACAACAGCTAAGTAGTAGGCGTAAAAAAGTATAGTTTGCATTACATATATAAAATAATCACAAATAAGGGCACAAATAGGATGCTATAAAAACAACTATAAAACACTAGCAGTAGTTTCAGAGCCAGTAAGATACGGTCAAATAGCTGTACACACAGATGGACACTGGGTGAGACAAGGAGCTGAGAAAGGGTTGGCCTATTCCTGGCTTGGCTGATCCAATTGACACTCTCTTTATGTGGCCAGGTCTGCACTAGTCTGCTACTTCAGATGGCAGGTCTGTGTGTCTGTGTCTGTGTATTGTGTCTGTTTCACACACATCCCTGAACAAAGCTCCCAGATTACGAGTTGACACAGCCATACATAGCCATAGAGCCTGTGTGAGTGAGTGTGTGTGTGTGTGTCTTTTAGGTAAGCTTTCTAACCATCTGAAGAGAGACAGAGAGAGAGGGTGAGGGAGAAATACGCTGACAAACAGAAAGAGAGAAAGAAATAGAGCAAAGGGAAATCTAGTGTTAGCCTTCGGACTGTACCATGTGTGTCTACAGTACCAACAGAATAATCCTGAGGATACATTTTATCCACAGCAAACACACATAGTCCTGAAGTATGTTGTTGTGTCTAATTGACTCAACACTTTTGAATGCAACCTCAGAGGAACGGATGACTGCTACCCCTATAGCATTGTGTACTGACATTACAGAGCAGAACTGGATTGCATGATGTAAATGTGGTGTAGTGGTTCTGTGCAGGGCCTGCAGCCTGTGTGTGTCTTTTTGCCCTGGCAGGGGGCTGTGTTGGAGAGCTCTCTGAGCTCATCAAACAGGCCACATGAGACCTCCACCTCCAGAACCTTCCATCTTGAGAACAAAGTAAGGAGGGAAGGACATTGGTTTGATGTATCTGATACTGATGCACTGGACAGAGTGTGTATGTGTGTGTGTGTGTGTGTGTGTGTGTGTGTGTGTGTGTGTGTGTGTGTGTGTGTGTGTGTGTGTGTGTGTGTGTGTGTGTGTGTGTGTGTGTGTGTGTGTGATTTAAGCGCAGTGGGTGTGTGTGTTTTTATCCGTGTATGACATAATAGTGTGTGTGTGTGTGTGTGCGTGAATGTGCAGCCAGCTGATGTTAGCCTGAATAAATGAACAATAGTTTTATTCATTTTCCCCTTTATGAGTTTGTTTGTTTCAGGTGTGTGACATACTGTTTCCTGATCTGGACGAAAGCCCTGGTTGAGTCCAATGGCCCAACTATCAAACAGGGAGATTAACAAACCATACAGTACGTACAAAGTTTCTAGATCATTGCGTTCCCTAGAAAGAAACAATGCTTTGGAATTGTTTCCACTTTGACATTCTGTATTGTGGTGATACACAGCATTGTGAGCACTCTGCGCTCTTTGTAATGACTTTGGGTATTGAGGCAGGGAGGCAGGGGGAGAGGAGGGGAGGGGCAGAGAAGGAGGTACATACAGAGGGTGTGGTCACTAAAGTCATGTTGTATGTACAGGCTTAGAATAGCCACTATGCCTTTTCAGACTAAGTTCCAAGGTAAATACAACCAATCTCTTCAAAATGCATCCTCTACTTCTGTGGTCTGGAGTGACCATTCCACACTAACCGCTCACCTACCTCGACACATCCTCAACCCCAGAACCCACTCAAGGATTGGACAACTACCACTGCTAGAGTGAAGTACGGGTGAGACTCGTATGACAAGATAAAAGCTGAGAGGAGATGTTCTGAATCAAGTCATGTGCTACATCACTCATCATAACCCTCAAGATGCTGAACTGGAATAGTGTTTCACTTCTAGAAATCCTCAGATAGGATGTCATGCATTCCCAATGGACATTTACAGTACAAACATACAGTATTTAAGGTGCACAGTCTCATCCTCTCCCCCTCACCCCTTTCTCTTTCTCTCTCTAACCAATTTCTTTCTCTTTCTCTCGCAAACTGATATACAGTCATTTGTTTATAGTTGTCATGTTCTGACCACAATGTTACCAAGCAACAAGCATGCGCCACTGAGCGGCGTTCTGTGCTAGGGAAACAAAATGCATCATAACAGGGTGTGTGACAATGGAGCAACAACTCCTGTTAGCCTGCCAACCAAACTAAGACACAGTAACTCACCCTGCCGAGATAGTCCGCTCACAGGTTTAATTGGGGGGGGGGGGGGGGGGTTTGCAACAGGTCCAGCTTGGCAAGATACGACTATGGGTTGGAGTGAATGTGTGCAGTATTTCTTAGAATAAAACATCATGTATGGCTAAGACATTGAATAATACTATGTAGAGTCTCCTTCCGTGGTTCAGTCTGGCTGCTTACAGGACAGAGAACAGTGAGAACACCCAGGTTCTTCTCGCCCCAAAGATACAACATGGCCGTCGTGTTGTAGTCTATCAGCTAGGGCTAAACCGATTTAATCACATCCCTCTAGCTCCCAGGCAGCTCTAAATCTGCATGTGAGCAAACACTCCTGCCGTTCACTGGCTTGTGAGGTCTCGCTATTGCAGAGTAGCCTTTCTGTGTTCGCACAGGCCAATGCTGGGACCGTTTCTGAATTGTTCCCTGATTGAGATTGGGATCGGCCATGGATGCGGAAAACTTTGTTGGAGTCTCCAGTTTCAGAAAATCTCTGGCATTTGCAGAGATGGATGTTCTGCAAGACTGGTGTAGGAAAGAGCAATCACTAAGGGTTGCTAGCAGGGATAAATTGGTACCCAGGGAACACATGATGGTGAGACATTTGGACTGTGTTGGTCCCTGCTGGACCAAAGCAACTTTCTAAATGGGAAATAAGGCTTATAGTGTCCTGAGAGGCCTCACTCAAAAAGTATTTTGGTAGTGAATATGGAGCATTTGTTTGGACGACATCTATGGCATAATCAATTCATTCTTAATAGTCTTTTGCAGAAGGAGCTTTTCAAAGGGGATATGCAAATACATTCACACAGAGTGAACACACTGTGCCAATGTTTTTGACTGTGGTGCAAAATAATGCTGGCATCAGCAAGTGACACCTGACGTGCTTGCACAACATCCTGAGAATTATGTAAACAGGCCTAGAGGACATTCAAAATGGAGCCCACACAAAGCTGAGTGTGTGTGTGTGCGGTTGAATGCAGATGCGGTAAGCCCTTGCTGGAGAAACACACACACACATGCAGAAAACCTCAGAGATGACACTGTGCTCTTTTGTTGAGGTCTCACATTTCAGCTTGCTTCAGTTACATGTGTGACCCAGTGATCAGGGGAGATAACGAGAGCTCCACGCGCCGCCATCCTGTCAGAACCTTTAGCCAGCTCTGTCTTCATTAGTCCAGGTGTGACTGCTCTCCTTGTGGGAGAGGCTTAAAGGTCATGTGCTGGCTACCTGAGAGGCGCTGGATGAAAGGACCTCCCTTCACACTGACATTTGAACTCTGAGGGCTGGAGGGGGGTGAGGGGAGGATGGAGTGGGGGGGGGGGGTTGGGGGGGAGTTAGGAAGCAGAGAAGGAGCGAGGCAGGGCAGCATGTCAATCCTTCAGTGACTCTCAAGAGTATCAGGTGTCTTGGCCCTTGGCGTCACCGTGTCTCGTGTTCCTGAGGCTGCTTGGGTAAGCTTGTGATGTTCCACAGGTAGAGAGAGGGAGGGGCGGATGAAGGGAATAGGTGGAGGGTAACAAGCCGTCTTCTTCTGTGGTGTGGGAGGGTAGAGACTGCTGTTACCCCAGGCTTCTCTTTGGCTCATGGGTCAATGAGAAGGCTTGTGGTTATTGTCCTTGGAAATGCTGTTATATTTCTGTGGCAACAACGTGTGTGCTGGGCTTAGCTTCTGCTCAGTAGAGAAACAACCGTGTTCACAAGGCTTCACTTGCTGCAACCAAACAGTGTTCATCTATGCTCAAAGTGCATCGTCATGACTAAGGTGGGGCTTAGTCTTCACAGACTGAGAAAATTCCCAGTGCTGTCTGTGTCCCACACGCACCGGCATACACTCACTTTAGGACTATCCTTTCACACACATTGTCTCAAAGTCACCTTGTATGGGTGTGGTAAAACCCATAAAACACACTTCTTTTCGGGAGACATCCTGCTAAGGGAGGGAGGGGGAGAGACAAAGAGAGAGAGAGAGAGAGAGAGAGAGAGAGAGAGAGAGTGTGTGTGTTTACCTGTGACCCAACTCTGTGTGAAACCAAATTTAATAATCACTTGCCCCAAGAGCAAGAGGGAGCCCAGCTACTGCACCACACACACACACTCACACAAGCTGTCGGACACATCCTGTGCTGCAAATTATGTCGGAACCAGGGGAGCGAGGTGGAAAATAACCAGACATTTCTAGACTATGTTGCATAGTGGAACCCTATGAGGCCTGTCCAGATGGGTAGCTTCCAACAATGGGGTGAGAATCCCAGCAGGGGGAGTTTTAACAGAGGGGTGACAATGTATCCAAAGGCTCAGAGCCAGAGGTGATCTATAGCTAGACATAAAATGTTATCTTATGCAGAGACTGTATTTCTTGGCCTGTATATGAGTATTAATCAAGGCAGCAGCATCCTCTCAGGACAAAAACCAGACTCCACAGGTGGTCTGGAGTAGTGACCCCCCCCCCCCCACACACACACACACACACAAACACACACACCCATCACGGCACCTTGAACCTAAGGGCTGAGGGATTTTAGACAGACTGTTGAACATCCATTTGAGAATTGGAGATGTGTCGACACAAAGGCTTCCAGAGTTTGAGCACCACAGAGCTGCCTTATGAACAGACAGATAGATAAGCAGAGGCATACAGATTAGCAGGCAGGGAGACAGGGAGATAGACAGACAGGGAGACAGACACAAGCAGGCAGGCAGGCAGGACTTACCCAGCTCTCTGGAGACAGGAGACACCGCAGCATTCTCTCCAATCTTAGACACAGCGTCAAAGTACATTTTCCCGGCCAGGGTCATTGCTGTAAACACACAGACACACACACACAGATTGTAACCTACAATACAACTAGAAGAAGTCTTCACTCTACAGTACCTCAGAATGGCATTCAAGAGTAAATATTAACACAGCAACACCAGAGGTGAACATCAGTTTGGCATATGGTTTGGTTAATCGTGTAAATATACAGTATATATACTGTAGATTATTTACTGTATAAAAGATGGATGCTCACCAGCCACAGATTTCTCATAGTTCTTCCCCAGGTTGACCAAGTTCCTCAGCCCAGGGTTGAACTGTTCCATCACATTCTGGAGAGGAGAAGAAAGTGAGATCTCTATCAGAGTGACAGGGAGCCTGGCTGTTTACGTTCTCTGCTACGTGACTGAGTGAATGACATAAAAGGAGAGAGCTGCTTGGAGAAGATGAAGGTGAGCGAGTAAATAAGAGAATGTCCGTCTGTGAATGAGTAAGTTAGTAAGCGCGAATGTGAAAGAATAATATGAATGAATATATGAATGAATGAATTACATGAAAGTGGCATCTCCACACTCTGTTGAAACTGCCACATCTGACCAGAGGAAAGTGTTCATTTAACACCAGGAGTGTTCTTGAGGATGACAGTGGACCTACATAAACCCTCAATGAGTAAAATGAACACTCTTGGTGTTAACACTTAAGACATTTTCTGAACCAGATGGTAAAGACTGACCATTCTCACAGGTGGCCTCCAGCCACCAGCACTACAGCCAGTCAAAAACACTGGCAATAACAAAGAAGAGGCAGAGATCAACAAGGCTTGGCCACACATTATCTCACAAGGATCAGTAACAGAGAGATTCCGGATTCATGGGTCCAGCACCGTGTCATTGCCCCCATGTAAAAACATGGTTCCTGTCATTACCTCCATCGTCTGAGAGGCTTTCTCTCATAATATTAATGAACAATTCTGCTCATCCTATTCTACTGATACACAGGCGTTGAATCGAGAGTCCCCTATTTCCTGCCATCCCCGTCAAACAATTTCACCTGGCCCAGAGTTGTTAAACCCAGCAAATACCTTACTCTAATCAGTTGAACTGCTATTTCCCTAACTCAAGTCCTACTATATGTTGAGATGTTTATCGCCACAGGAATTTTTACTGTTTGACAAGATAAAGGTGAGTCAGGGCTGAGACCCCAAAAAAAGAATCCAGGAAATGATAGGTGAAACCCTGGCATGTGGATAACATGAAACACCAGGTAAAGACCAACCATGTTCTGAGTAATGTGTGCATTTGGTAATACAGGGATTTATGATCCAGTGACAATAAAAGGCATGAAGCAGTGAGGGAGGTGTACAAGTTTACAAGTGATGAGTCAACCTTAGCTCACTCAACTCCTTTCAGAGTTGATGTGTGGTACAGCAGTGGAGTTATTAGTAGGGCACTGAGTTTTCCCCCCCATCATGCTCGGTGCCAAGGTTACTCTGGGCCCTTTCCTGCAAAAGGCTTACTCAAAGTTGTTCAGTGTACAATTTTTATAGAGAACGAACCTGTGGAACAGTTGGCTATTACTGCGAGCCATAGGCGGCAGTGGTGGAGCAGGCTGTATAATCTTACCACACACAGCGGCCAGCTAAATAATTAAACCTGCACGGTTTGCCTTCCATATCACCACCTCAAGGAGCCGGGCCAGGTGCACCAAAGTCTAACGGCATTCTCAGGTCTAAAATACCATCCGCCAAAGCACACTACTGTAGGTCGCCCACTTGTTCTTGCATCGGGCTGGCACCCTGTGGAGTGTGCCACACTTGGCACATGACTTGTGGAGTGTGGCATAAAGTACCCCATGACTAATCAAAAATTGCAGTATAACGGGTATGCTTTGACACTGAAATGGAACAGTGTGATGAAGTGAACAGAGCGAAGAAGTGTTTAACCAAAGCTTAGGACAGCTAGCGTTACATGAATCACTTTTCTTATGGTACTCATATAAGTAATAGGTGACCAATATGCGAAAAGACACATTACTGAAGAACACCTGTTTATGGTGAGGGGGGATCAGGATGTGGCTTACAGGGTACTATGGCTCTATTACACATGAAGCGGAATTACAGCTCATGTCCGTTCATATTGTCGAGTGCCATTCACGAGAAATTGTTTAAAATGGAAGCAATGTAAAAAGTCAAGTTTTAGTCATCTCTGTGGAGATGTATTTATTCTCCATAAATTCTGTTATCCAGATTTTGTCTTTCAAGTACTGTAACGCCATTGGATTGGGTTTGATCCAAGGAGCAGCAACAGATGTTTCCATACTAGTGTCAACATTAAGCAACTTTTTCGTCCCTCTAATTCTATCAGTTCTTGTGTTGAATGCATCAGGATAAATTAGAACTATTGTTTAGTTGGGAAACCCCTAATTTGCAAACAAATCTAGCGATCGCGGTGTACGCTAATTGAAACTGGACACACTCGAAAGTGTCAAGTTAAAAGACATGGACTGGGCGCACCTGTTTGAATAGATTAGGTCGCACACGGTGAATGTTTATACTGTATTATTCTTGTTTTACTGACCTTATATGTGCTTTCGGTGAGCTTGTTCACCTCCTCTGGGTCCTTCGACATGATCAAATCCCTGTTGATTCCGTTAGAAACAAAACTATTCACCCTCACCCAAAAAAGTGACAAAACAGACCTCTACGGATTCATGAAATTCCTCATTGTCAGCGAGTGCTCCACATATTGAAAAAAAGAATGTCGATCAACCCTTTATTAAAATATTAAAATAATATTTCAGTCTATATCCAAAATATGTGCAACGGTTTGCTGTGGACGTTATCTGTGGACTGTAAAGACGTTAAAGCTGAGCTGTCAAACTTTGCGTCGTCAACGGGGAGGAGGTAGGTGGGTAGGGTGTTGGACGTCACACACTGCCCCCTCCGAAATTATACGCAAGGTTGACGAGGGCTATCCCTGATGGTTGCGGGCGCTCCCTAGAGGCACTGACAGTCCACTGCCATCTAAAAAAACGTACAATAGTTCAACAACAAATTATACTTCATCTCTTTTTCGGTCCAGTAATAAAGGACAAAAAGAAAAAGGGAAGAAATACCCGTTGCAATACACAACCTAACTCCAACATACAAAAACGTTTTGCACAGATAATGACAATATTCCTCAAAAGAAAACAATAGCGCTAAATACAATTTATTATTTCCTATAGGCTTATTATTTGTATTGGTTAATTTATAGTAGGTTCATCTAAGACCTACTCAGGTCCATTACAGTTCCTAAGTAGCCTACAGTAAGTAGGCGTACTGTTAAGTTAGGCTTTGGATCATGGCACATATATGTGCCATGATCCAAAGCTCTTCTATTATTGTGCACCAGGTGTCACTCTCTATCAACGTGTCACTGCAGATCTCATAGACTCAAGTCTCATTGTCTGCACGATTCTTTACATTTAGGTTTCCAATGCCATCGCATGATTGATGATTATTTGAGGACTCATATTTTAACATATCTCAAAATCAAACGTCTTCATTTCTTTCATCTTGCATATTTTTAGTCATATTGACTGTACATGCCCATACATACTTGTCCAGTACACAGGGCCGTTGCTAGGAATTCTGGGCCCCCTGAAAGAATATTGGTGTGGACCCCCGCCATAGCTGCGGGAACATATTTTATCAGGGGGGTGCTGGGGGGACAGGGGGACGGACGGGGGGACTGGGAGTAAAAATAGGCCCTGGACTTTGATCCAGACCGGCCCACCAGAACCGCCCCCCGTATACGCCACCACAGCTGCCCTGCTAATGCATGCATTTCTGTGTTTGATGTAATGCTAGTTCGATCCTTAATGCGAGACAAATTGTTTGGCCTTTATTTGAGCGCAAGTTAGTTGAGCTTTATGTAAAATAAACATAGCCGTTTTCAATTGGTAAAACCTTGTCTAGTGAAGGTGATATCTTTTTTTTTCTCTTAAAGATCCTGTAAAGTAAATTCCATGTTTTGCTTCTAAGTACGTTATATACGTGTGAAATGAGTTCCTGAAAGCATGTGCAAAGCGCTAAAACTTTGTCGCACTGAAATGTGGAGTTAGACCGAAGAACAGTTTCTCTTCCGTTTTCAGATCAGGTTTTAAAGATCCTGTAAAGTAAATTCCATGTTTTGCTTCTAAGTACATTATATACGTGTGAAATGAGTTCCTGAAAGCATGTGCAAAGCGCTAAAACTTTGTCGCACTGAAATGTGTAGTTAGACCGAAGAACATTTCTCTTCCGTTTTCAGATCAAGTTTTAAAGATCCTGTAAAGTAAATTCCATGTTTTGCTTCTAAGTAGCCTACATTATATACGTGTGAAATGAGTTCCTGAAAGCATGTGCAAAGCGCTAAAACTTTGTCACACTGAAATGTGGAGTTAAACCGAAGAACAGTTTCTCTTCCGTTTTCAGATCAGGTTTTAATGGACGGAGCCAAAAAATGCCCTATCTACGTAATTTCGCCCTATCTACGTCAGATCACTGAATGGCTCCTACTGCTGTACTGTTATTGTAGCCTACATCAGCTAGCTAGCTAGCTTCAGGATGTCTCCCACCACCCGCAACTGCATCTTCCCTGGATGCAAGAACTACAGCTGCGCTGCAACGCCATTTAAGTTCACTATTGCTAATGAAAGGAAAAATAGGTGGATAGATTTTGTGAAGAGACACGCTCATGGAAAGCTTCGGATAAACTCCAACAGCCGCCTCTGCACTGACCATTTCACAGCGGACAGTTTTAACATGGACCAGAGACAGACGGCTTCTCTTGCAGCGCGGAGCCGTACCGCCCCTCCGGCCGTTCATCCTCCGGTCGCAACAGGACCATCCACCGCCAGCAGTTCATCACTCAGTTCTGTGTGCTTGTTATAATTATACTAGATAACTTTTCCAGAGGTATCTCTGCTATAATTAGTGCAAACCGCTAACTTGATATTAGGCTACTCGGTGTAGAATGATGGTATTTTGGTGAAATGGTAGCTAATGTGCTAGAAGTAGAAGTTGGAGAGCTCACTATCTGCTGTCTGCTGTAAATGTTTACTCCTGTGTTACAGCTCAGGGGAATATTTCATTTATATGCATCTGTCTATTTCACTCATTGAACAAATACATACTAATTCTATACTGTTTTGTTCGGCTTGACGTAGCGTCCATTACCTGGGTCGTAGGTAGCTTACTTGAGAGAGGCGGCGCCTTCCAGCAAGGGGGCCGAGCTTCAGCTCCTTCAGGCGACATGCCCCCCCCCCAGTCTCAAACAGAGAAGACTGCTGATTTTCTAACGATTTCAAAGCCTAATTTAACATACTTGTCGGTGTTTTTTTCATTCGAATTTGGATAGGTAGTTAATAACACATTATTCTGTGGTGTGGTGAACTTGAAACTCGTTTTTAATTCCACTTTACAGGATCTTAAAATTTTCAACCCCGCCATGCGTTTCTCAGCCTGGTTTTTCTTTATTTTTCTGTTTCTCTATGTTCTTGACAGTTCCTGACGCAATGCACCCAATTTGTTTATTTTTTTCAATTAACCACTCAACAAAGAGTCACTGGGTATTATTATGTAAAAATCAATGTGTAAGTAATTGCCAATGGTACAGCAGTTCACTAAAATGTCAAAACAGCCAACAAGTGTCTACCTCACTCACTCACCATCATCTTCACTATCCCCTTCACTAGTATCTGTAGTAGCCCTACTTTCTGGTATTTGTTCTTGGGTGGGGTCTGGCTCTGTAGACAGCAAGGACAGTCAGTGACTTAAGTAGACTTATAAATATTTCATATCTTATTTAATTTCATATTTAATTCCAAGATCTAGAGAAACAGCTTCTGTTTATTATTGTATGAGGACGGCAAGCTGTAAGATTAGCCCCTGCTTAACATTAACAAGACTCATGTCAACAGGCTACCATAGCAGTTAAGTTTTAGTAAACACTCATGTAAGAATGGAAAATTGTGTTCTATACTGCTACTGGAATTTTTGACAGCGTATTATAACGTTTGGAGAATTATAACCTTACTGATGTTTTCTGTGGATGATAGTGGATAATTTTGTAATGTCAGCCTTGTCAGGCGATTATTTTACACTGCTGACCACACGTAACGTTAAACGTTACACTGTAAAAAAAAAAGATGAAATTACCGCACTTCTTCTGTAAATTATATGTGTTTTTTTCTGTATTTCTGAATGACAGGAAATACAGATAGAAAGAATGGCAAACTGTAAATTTATAATTTTGCATAAACATTTCAGCCAAGTGTTGTTACTTAAAAATACACTAAAATTTCTGTTTTTTTACAAATATTAATAACATTTTCACCAAAATGTTCTGTTAAAACACTTCATTTCATTTGATCAAAACTAGCTAATTTAACAGTTATTTTGCAGATATTTACTTTCATCCCACGGACAAATAACATAATTTTTGGTTGAATTGTGAACTGAGCTCGGGTAGTTGACGTCATGAAATCCCAGCATGCACCAGTCAATATCAAAGACTACAAAAGCCTGCAAAAGCCGTTTTGGGGCTATCTCGTTGTTCATGATCATTGACCAATGCACTTTTAGTAAAGCTCTCTCTTGGAAGTCGCTTTGGATAAAAGCGGCTGCTAAATGAATAGCCCACATGTAAAGACTCCAGAGTAGGACGAAGGAAAGTTGATTAGATAGTTGTGTAGCGGCAACGTTCCGTTACCCAGAATGCCCCGCGGCAAGCTGAAAAGCTACAGAGTTAAAGGTTTAAGCTTAGTTAGATAAGCATTGTTTGGAGTTTTGTTGTTGTGTTCGTTCGAACCAAGGTTTCTTACATTTTTTCTCAATTAGTTTTACTGGGAGTTTTTCCTTGTCTTCCTTGAGGGTTTAGGTTGGTTGAGGGACATTTCTATGGGCATATGTGAAGCCCTTTGTGACATTACTTTAAAAAAAAAGGGCTATACAAATAAAACTTGGATTTTATTTTATTTCCAGGAATCTGTGTGTGTGTGTGTCACCGACTGCATCATGGGCACTGGCACTAGTTGTTCCAATTCACGAGCCACTCAAGGATGTGTTCCCTGTCAACGTATAATGAATATGCATTGTGCAATAGACTAACTTGAATCGAAACACAACCTCCAACCATTATTCCTATGCCTGCTTTTAGCCTCCTCACTTTTACTGGAAACGGTTTACAAAGCTGAAAGCAAACAATGTAGAAGGCTGTGGAAATGTTCAGTCACTTGACGACCTTGGAGACAATCCCTGGAATGTGTGGCTTGCTGCTGCTGCAGAAAATGGCTATGGCTGGTCTGTTCAACAATACTCTTAACAAGAAGAGATCTGAAATTGTATCCAAACCTCACAAAATTGTTATGCAGTCCTTTTTCTTATTGGATTGTTGGATTTAAGGATTCTTATTGATTTATTATTTATATTTCAATTTGAAATCCATCACAGAGCTGTGTACTGAGGTGAAAAGTGGATTAGAATCAAGGGGCCAGTGGTCAGGTCAGGTTAGTGGTTGGTCAGACAAACCTGCCAACCAGATCCATGCTGCACCTCTACAATGTGGACAGACTCATCAGGATAGGGTTAGCTATGCTGATGGCAGGAGCAGCAATACACAAATCAGAGAAGCTACTTCTATGTCCTTAACAGGCTTGCATAGCCTGCAACCCCACCCCGATCCAGTGAGTGCACCAGTCCTGTTTGGAGAACGTGTACAAACAGACGATGCTGGCATCTTCCAAGTCAGTCACTGAGAGCACACAATATTATTGTCATAAAATATTCTGTAACTTGATTTTTGTCACACAAGAAAACATGGGGACCTCATGCATGTTTTAGTTATAGCTATGCTCCCCCAGAAGCCCTGAGTGAAGGTGTCATAAAAGGTGTTTCTGTTTTACTACTCTGAGAATTACATTCTTGAGATGTTGACAAAATGTCTGAATAGGGTAAAAAGTATTTCAGTTCCAAAAATAGACTACTTTTACTAGAGGTGTTGAGCCTTAGCTCATACTCTAAATTGTTCTACAATACAGTAAATGTTGACATTAGATATTGTATAGTACAATATTTACATTTAGTCATTTAGCAGACGCTCTTATCCAGAGCGACTTACAGCAAGTACAGGGACATTCCCCCGAGGCAAGTAGGGTGAAGTGCCTTGCCCAAGGACACAACGTCATTTGGCACAGCCGGGAATCGAACTGGCAACCTTCTGATTACTAACCCGATTCCCTAACCGTTCAGCCACCTGACTCACCATATTCAGTCATATGTTAAATGTATTAGAACTAGAGAGGGTACAATTTCTGGGGAAATTGTAGGGTGTGCTTGCTTGTGTCGGTTGCACAGGGGTCCGTTTTTGAATGACATTTTTACAACTGATATTTCTGTATATTTTATATAAAAATGCATACTTATTATTTATAAAGATGACATAGATTTAAAAGCATTTTTTTTTTGCTGCTCATTTACAACTGAAAATACGAGTGAAGTGTAGAATGAAATAGATGTCTTCTCATTTCCCCTGCAAGAGGCAGCCTCATCGTTGAAACAAAACGAATAAATTGGGCAGACCGGTGTAAAAATTGACCTAATCTCTATGACTTAAACGTCATTTTAAGTTTTTCCCTTCTCATGATATTTTCAGGCATTTAGCCTACTCATTGCATTCATGCATTAATAAAGAACCCTCTTTGAAGATTATTCTACGACGTTACCCGGCAGTAGAAGATGGAATCGCGATTCAAACAGTACCATCTGCTAACTGAAAATATGCCCCCCAAAACGTAAATAAGCTTGACATTTATTTAGTGGAAAATCGCTCATTCATAAAAAGCTCACTGGTAGCGATCATTGTCAGTAACAACGCAAAATGCGATATAGCCCTGTGTGGAGAAGCTGCCCGGTAAATTGTACTACTACGGTACAGTACTAGACTACTGCTGTGTTCGTCTTGGTAGCGATTGCGTTGGTTGAATTGGATTTAACGTTCCGTTGTACGGTTTAAGATGAAATTAATTATTTTCATGAACAGATTGACAACGTTTAGGCTGTGGCAATGAAGTTCAGGTTAGTAGTTAGATAGACTTTTGATTTAAGTAAGGGGAGTGCCGAACATGTTCTGTCGCCGTTTCACTTCCTACAGTTGTGTAAGCTAGATGTTTTTGTAGTGTGTCTCACGTAAGCTACAGCGTTGCAGTGAGCTACACTGGTTTGAAACCACAGGTAATGGTAATTTCACCAACAAATCGTTTACTAATGTCAGAATAAACCCTACAACGAAAATGTATATGTGAGGAATGTTTATTTTAACGATTGAAAATAGATAACGCTACATCATAGACCACTGTAGTATGTGTTGCCCGGGCAACACAGGCTAATGTCATGATGCTAATACTTCAGTGAAATAGTAGACTACTGTTTCCGAAAGTAGATGTACTTCCTTAATAATATCAGCTTATATTGTACATTACACATCACAATTGTGTGTCATATCACAAAGTAAAATGAGTAAATAGTTATCACCTGGCCTCTTTGCTTGTGGCGTTTCTGCAGCTGCCTTGCAGTAAAGCTATAGTTAGCCTAGCTATCTCCCAGAAGTTAACGAGCTGCTAAACTAATATTCTGCTAGAGGTAGTCACGGGAGTTTTCGTGACATTAGTGACGTAAGTAGCGTCATTGACTGTGGTTAGCAAGTTAGCCACCGTAAGCTTCACTTTTCGACACAAAAACGTAATTTCTACTTAAACCGTGCAACGGAAGGTAAATCCCAATACAAGCAACTCAATCGCTACCAAGACGAAACTTTTGACACCTACGTTGTCTATGTAGGCCAAATATTGACTGAGTTTTAGGGGGGCAAAAAGAAATAAAAATAATAATAATATATATGTGAGAGAACAAAGGTTGTGCTCTCGCCGAAGGCTTGAGCACACCCAATGAACACAGCACAATGTAATTTATTGTAACTGCATTCTTTAGCCATAATAGATTCCTTTACCTGTAAGGCATTTTTTCTCTGAAGCTATTGAAAGATGTTTAAAATTGTGTAAATAACATCAGTAGAAGAGTGTGTGTGAGAGGGTGAAGGAGAAAGGGGGGGGGGTATTGAGATATTGATGTTACTACTCTTCTCCCACTCTTTCTTAATTTCCCTTAATTCGCCATTCTCCTTTTCAGCTCCATCCTTTCCTATAAGTCCACATCCATTTCAACTCGGTCAGAAAAAGTTGTCTATAGATATAATTGGATTTGACTGCTTTTAGCAAGCAAGCAAACACAGTTTCTTCAGAAAAATAAGTTTCTTTACTCATACTGCATCACTTGTACTTTTAAATGCCACATTTTTATATTGTGTTTTAATAATGCTCTGTGAGCATGTTTGTGGGACCAACTGAGCTTGGTAGAGATGGGGTGCTTGGAGGCCCTGCTCCAACCCCTGAAGCTGGTTGAGAACATTCTCATTGGTGATCTAAGCCTCAGTCGTGTGGAAGAAATTGCGATTTCTGGTGTGCTTACATTATTCACTAATCAATATAACTAGTCATTGGATACTAGTTAGTATGTTCTCATGTAAGCTTGCTATTAATAAGAGTAGATTGTGTCTATGTGTCAGGGTTAATAGATGTTCGTGATCAGGAGAAAGTACTGGGTAAACGTCCTTTGTCATGACTACAAGGAGAGCGCCAACTATGATCTCTCTAGTCTGAGTGGTCATGTGTTGGGAGCTGTGAATCTCTTCCTCTGAGACTGTTGTAACGTCATTACTGCCTGACTGTCACTATCTATGTTTACATTCCTGTGCCCTATAAAAGATGGTCCTCCGGCTTTCAGAGCTGAGAGAGACATGATTGAGACCTAAGCCTGGTGTTGTGTTGTCATTTATTGTCAGAGGTCTGGTTTTCTCTCCCAATCTGCAGATTGATAATACTTATTAAAATCCAGAACTCAACAGAACTTAGTCACTCCGTTTATGAAGAGACGGAAAAAACACTTTCTTCATCAGTCGTTACAATGAGAAGCATTGCCTTCTCAGTTTTAGAGGTCTTTAAACATACAATTGAAACCGGTGTATAACGCTTTTATCCAAAGCGAAATGTACAAAGTACATTTACTGCAACTGCTAAATTACATTATTGTAACCTGACCAGACTCAGGAGGGATCCAAGTGCAGAGGGCTTTATTATTGAAACAGGGTAGTCCAGGAACAGGCATACGGTATACAGTATACAGTATATGTCGGTATACAGGCAGACAGGGCAATAGAGGTAATCCAAAATCGTAATCCAAATACAAGCAATAGGTCATAATAACGGCTAGGGGTAAAGTACAATATCCAATAATCGTAGTCAGAAGGCAGGCAAATGGTCATAAACACAGAATGGACAAGACTAAGTGGATCAAGACTCAGACAAACTTTTAAGAAAAAAGTCAAAAAAAAATGTAAGCAACGAAGTTGCTTACATTTCAGTCCATTATTATTATTATGATTTGGGAGGTGATGAGAGATTCTTCTTGTGTTCCATCACCAGAAATGGTCTCATCAATTTTTGCTGCAGGATAAGACTTGAACTAGTAAAAATGTCTCTAGTATCAACCATGTATTGTGTATATATCCACTTGGTGTTCTTCTAAATGAATGAATGAAATTCAAATTGTTCTTACCTCAAGCAGGTAGAGTGAGTAACACTCCTCTGTAGAATAAGATTTCCATAATACAGTATTGTATCATGAATCCTACTACCCCTTAGTTAGTTCAAATTTTATTTGTATAGTTCTTTTTACAAGCAATGTCACAGAGGGCTTCACATATGTCCATAGAACTGCACCTTAACCAACCTAAACCCTCAACAAAGACAAGGAAAAACTCCCAGTAAAACTGAGAAATAATATAAGAAACCTTGGAAGGAGCAATCTGATGAGGGATCCCCTCCTCCAGAAATGCTTGGTACAGAGAGAGGAGCTGACGATAGACTTAACATAGTCATATCAAGGTTATAAAATAAAAATGTGCGAATGGTTGTTGAAACACAAATATCCAGGGTTCAACTCAGAGCTCTGAGTTGGCGAATGCCAGTTTAAGCAATGGTAGCAACAGGGCTGTGAGCGTGGGATCTGCAGAGCATCACAGGACAGCCAGGTAGATGAATAGAACGGGACCAGGAACTCCATGTTGTCCATCATGGGAGATCAATGTCCACTTGGCAACTGTCCAACGTTGGCAGGCCGGCAGACATTGACAGCTCAACCCCCCACACCACAGGGGAGGTTACCATAACAGTAAGGGTGAGGTCCCCACCGGTCAAGTGTGAACTAGTGCAGCAGTTTAGCAGACAGTTTTTTTTTTATGTAGCCCTAGACGCCAAGACGGCACCAGCCCCCCTAGATTGGAACATGAAGTCTGTTCCAGAGAAGAGGAACTAAATATGAACTCCCTGTTCCCTGTCGTCTTCAACTAGCGACAGAAGTAACAAACAAGTTCAGGTTAGCTTTATTTTGTAATTTCAAGTTGTATAATACACATACAGGCATACATACACATTTCGGGTTTTCTTTACTTGTAATTTCATGTTTTATAGTATAAAAACACACACTGACACACACTTCAGCAGCCGTAAAACTGACTAAACAGAAAGGCTTTTAATCAAGCTTTCAACGTCAAAACAATGTCAACCTTCTTACAGTTTTTTACAATCGCTATGACAGTTTTTTCAATACCTTTAACAAGTTTTCTACAACTCTTAACGCACCAACACACCTACCACACACAATTGGCAAAACTGTTAATTTCATGCTCAAAATCACACATTGTAAACTAAACTCAAACACTAATTGTCATAACACAAAAATACACTACACATGACACCATGTCTACCAAACACTAACACACCTTCTCTTTTCACAGGAACATTTAGTCAATCATAGCACAATGTCATAAAAAACACTAACAACAGATGGAATTACAGAAACTGCATTCATTTATGCAGGTATGTGTCAGGTCTCACAGTATATGGATTATAGATTGTGTTTGCAATGCAGTTTCTTTTGAAGCCTCTCTACATCAGTTTTGTAAATGCCTGAATTGTTTCTTTTGATGCAGAAATTCAGAACAAAAAACGAATGACCCATCTCAGAGAAGCTTTATAGAATGTACGGTTACTGTATTGAAAAAAAGAAGACAGAAACATAATTGCTGCAGTAAAGGCTTCATTTGCAACAGGACATTACTGCAAGAAATATGCAATTCTAACTCCTCTCCCTTGCCCCACTCCTCTCCCTTGTCCTGGTAATTGTCTCCCTCTCCCTCGTGCAGGCATAGTAACTGTATTCTTACTTTCTTTGTGTTGCTCTATATTGTTCTTTTTCCACACAAGATCAGTCCAAAGAGGTCCTCTTTATATGTACCATATGGTCATGTGATTGAAAGAACCTCAACATCTGAGTGTTTCCTAGTTGTTCAACCAGCTTTTTCTCAGTAGCAATAGAATAAAATACAGGGGATATATTTGTGTTTCAATTCACAATATGAACAGCTGTTCACTTTGACCTTAGCCAGTAAGTTAGGTTTTGAACATGATGTTATCTGTTCTGACATAGTGTGAAAGCATTGGTAAATTAGTACCTAAAAATCGATTGTTTTGGTCTTGGTTGAGCTTGTGTGTAAAAGAAGTTCAAGCATTTTAAATTTGTGTTTACTCTATGCTTTGTGTCAAAGCAACAAGAAATGTGTTAATTGTATAGCCTACACAGACGGATGTTGTGCTAACTGTTAAGAGTTTAGGAAACTTGTTAAAGGTATTGAAAAGAGTGTCATAGGAAGTTTGTTCCAGAGTATAGGTACTCTATATGAGAATGCCCTGCCCCCCGCAGTTTTTTTGTTGATTTTTGGAACCCGAGGTAACCGGTGTCTTGGGATTGTAGTGTCCTTATTGGGTGATAGGCGAGATTACCAGAGAGGCAAAACGTTGCTAATCCGTGGAGTGATTTGAGTTTGGAGTAAGACTTTGAAATTGGCACTGGCTTCGAGTGGGAGCTAGTGTAGAGAGGCAAGAGTAGATATTATATGGTCATATTTTTTGGTTATAGTCAGTAATCGTGCTGTGGCATTTTTCACCAGTTACAAATTGTTTATGTACCAAGTGTTTGAGAGACCAGAAGATTATGCATTGCAGTAGTCGAATTGGGATCTAACAAATGCATGTATTACATTTATTTTAGCATCATCCGGATTACTTTCATCTGGTTTCGTTCTCATGCCATGTCACTAACTCTCCTATCATTTCAGACCCTGTCACTCCCTCTTGCCTCTTTTTTTCCCCCAACCTTTCACTCACCTGCAGCTCTTTCTCTTGTTAGTCTGACAATACTCTGTCGTCTTCCCTTTGTATTCTGCCAGATTGTTTTGTGTTACAAGTTTTTCAGCATTTCTTTATTCCTGTGTTCTAGACCTGCCCATGTTCGACACAGCTAGCCTGCTTTCTGGACCCTGGGTTTGGACTTTCCTGCCCCTGGTTGGATTTGTTTGCCTGTTGGACTGATCTCCCTGTCTTGACCAGTATATTGGAACTCTATATTTTTTGTTCAGACTGGTCAGAAAAACCTAAACCCAACTTGTGAATCTAAAATGATTCATATCACCTATAGCCTACACATAAATATATAAACTGAATTAAATAAACGGCACGTACCTTAAAAGGAATTCAATGTTTCTGCTGTAGTGAATCAAACAGAAACACTTTATTCCACGTGTAGACTCTTGCTCTTTCTGATGTGGGTTTCAACATTTCAATCACAGTGTAAATAAATCAGATGTATCTGTCATTATTCTTTCATAAGCTACTATTATGTTTTGTTTGTAAAAAAACATTATGTATACAGATGTGTTCACTTGGGGCAACAGTTAAATTATCTTGATAAAATGTGTTCCAAAAGAATCAGCCAGATAAAGCCTGTCTAAAACAAACAGTACTGTAATATCTCGAAACAGGTAGTCAAAATTTCCAAAGTAAATGTAATAAACGTCTATCATGTCTTACATGTAATTTTACTGATCCTCCTTTAGCAGACATAGACATACTAATTGACACCCCCTCTAGTTTAGCATGGAGCTGACCTAACCAGACTCTATTTGCAGTGTTTCCTCAGTCAAATTACACATGTACAGGATGCCTCCTGTATTGACATTCGGCAGCTGCTACATCTTGCACTAGTGCACACTCACTCCAGGGAAGAGCAACAGTGATTGCTTTGAGATATTGCAGTGAGCCTGTGAGAGAATCTCATAACAGAAATGAACTGTGAGGAGTCCACAGGGAAAGGCTTGGGTGTGAGTCTCACAGTAACAAACAAAGAGCCAAGTGGAACATTCCTTCTTAAATGTTTGGAGAAGGAAAGTATACATCATCAAAGTATTCGAACAGCCCCTCCAAATGAGAAATGACGATTCTGCCTTGTAAAACTTAGGATTCTGAATTACTTAGGGTACCCAGTAATGAACTGAGTATCAGCAGAGGAGTGCAACGCCCAGGGTCACAGCAACAACTTGAGCTATTTCACCCCCCCCCGTTCAGTCTCTCACTGTTATCATGTGTGATGGCATGTGAAAAACGGCGAGGTGAATTCATTTAGATAGGGTTACTCTTTCAGAAGGATTGTAAAAACTACAATTAAAAAAGTATGAAACCCCTCATGGAATTCAGCCTCTTTGATCGTGTGAACAACCTCACTTCCACAGACACTCCAGCGGCAAGACACCACACTCCCATGAAGCCTCTCACTCTTCCTTTGTCTGAGACAGGAGTAGAGCAGCTCGTCTGTTTAGCTACCAAAGCCTCCTGATCGCTCAGGGAGCCTGATGTGTTACTGCCAAAGTGCTTTTTAGCGTTTGCACACACTAATTACTGTCTCCCGCATTCTCTCTCTGCCGTCCCCCCCCCCCCCCCCCCCCTCCTCCCACACACCCCCAGACCCTGTTCCTTCTCTCAGGAGTGCAACCATTCACCAGAACTCTCAAGGTTTATGTATCCAAAGCACGTTAAAAGGGCAATGGATTTGGCCCGGTCCCTGCGGAACCAACCTTGCTTCAAAGCTGTTTCAGACAAGGGACAGGTTGTCGTTGGGAGCTACTTTCTTCACACTATTTTTTTTTTGACGATGGCAAAACCCGCAACATGAACAATTCACTGTCTTTGTTTGACTGAAAGTGGTGAAGTCGAGATTTTCAATGGAGCATGTATCCATGTCTTTGAGTGTTTTGATGTGCGTGAGATTTACAAATCTGTTTGTACTTGGAGTTGTTCCGAGTTGTTAGAGGAGTAGTGATGGGTTCTCCACACGCCAGGATTACTACGAGGTCTGGCCCGTACTACTGCTCTCTCTGCATGGAGATGTCTATGGTGCCTATGATATCCTCCTCATTATGGTGAGGAGAGTCATCACACACACACATTCTGTACACACACACACACACACAGATTAGAACTCAAACACAAACACATGAATCCACCCAATGGCATACTCACAAACATCATGACTGTAGAGGGAATTCATTAGAAAACATTGGAAGGTTTGATATGAATTAGGAGAATTGGTTTACAGGGAGGTGTTTGTGTTATTGTTTGTGATAATCACACCCATGCTCTCGGAGAGCGTTACCTAAGCTTGCAAAAAACACCAAATGTTTTGTCTTGATTTGTGGTGGACCTTAGTGAGGTCTCACAGTCCTTTACAATGCTCTAACGGTTCTACTAATGCCATGGGAGTAAAAAAGACATTCTGAGTGGAATAATAAACCATTGAAATTGCCTTTGGCTACAAGCTGAATTGACGTCACACTGGTTAGTTAAGTGTTCAAACCCATGTCAGAGAAAACCTATTTTGATTCACAATTCAAATGAATTACACTGGGAGCCAGGACTGTTGTCAGGAGTCTTTGATAATACCCTTGTTTCTGACGCACACGTTTGATATTATAGAAGAGTACACCTGGGACCAAGGAGACTTTTGCTGAGGAGTAGCAGCTCAACACTGGAGCCCAAAGCCATGAAGAAAACAACTTTTAGAGCAGTCGGACGTTATTTATGCCAAATTGCTTAACAAGTTGCTGCCCTTGAAACTCAAGGCAGGGGAGTCTGACCAAATCATGGGCACTGTGGTGCCGCTAAAGAGGGCATCAGAGCACATCTGTGCCAAGTGTCCAACCACTGCAACAACTGTGCCAATCGATAATGCTTTTCTACCATCTGTCTGAAATAGAAGTTCATGCTCTAATATTGATCACATCATGAATTATTCACTGTTTGTCTTGCCAAGTTAGAACTTTACGTACTAGTACAGAATTGGATAGTGCAGATAATCACATGGTGAAAAGATCTGGCAGTTTGTGAGCTTGGTCTCTATGATTCAGTCACTTTGTTTCCTTTCAGCTATGATATTTCAGGTTACAATGTTTACATGTACATGCAGTTAACTTCCAGATCTGTGCCTGAGGCTCTATATTGATATGTACAAGTATGAGGAGCAGGTCGATTCAACATGGCCACAGAGAGTGACCATGAGGGAGGTACAGAGGCTGTATTCACACTGAGGAAAGCTCAGGGTGCAGTTGTATGCATATAAAATCCCTCAAACCGTTTTTCCCTTCCTTCCTTCCTTCCTTCCTTCCTTCCTCCCTCACGTCACGTCACGCACACACACACACACACACACACACACACACACACACACTACCTCTGGTTAACACACCTGCTTCACAAAGCACATGTGCTTCACACAGCAGTCTAATGTCCTGCTGGGGTCTTGGAGAAACACATGGCCAGCATGAGGAGCCTCACATTGGACAGCTAGGACTGGGATCTTTGGGTGTCTCCATCTCTGGCTCTGTGCCACTCGCTGATTGGAACACTCCTCTATGATCACATCATGTTGTGGAGGCAAATTCAGAAGATTCATCAATCATGGATCAGAAGTTTGTAGAAAAGAGTTCCAGAATCTGGAGTTCCAGAATCAATTTCAAATCAACAGATCGATTGTTTATTAAAGCTTCAAGAAGGATACGGAAAATATAAGAGCTAACATCTTCAGTTTGATCACAGTACTTATAGGCCTTAATGAGTGGAATCCCCCCTCCCCTATCTAACACCTTTCCTAGAACTCTTATAATTCTCCAATAATATTTCTTCATGTTTCTGTTCTTCCTAAACAAGCACAACTAGATCCTGTTTTTGATGTCTCCTACCCATAAATGAGCTGCCCTGTACCCCCCAAAAATTGAGTATTCCTGGGGTATTCTATGTATTCCATAACAGTCTATGTTCCCTAAACATGAGATAGCCCCGTACGTACGGAAAACATGTTTCCCATGTTTCTCATCTTCTTCAAAAGAATATTCCCCTAACCTCATCGGACTCCTAAACAGCCTTGCACAAGGGAACATTGATGGAACACACTCCCTCATTTGCTTGAGAAGAAAAACAGGCGTTTCATAACATACTGTAAGTTTTTTTGAGCACATAATCATATCACATTTTTGGAATCTATGTTGTAATTCTGCCACGACAATGTCATTATGCATATCCTGACAGACAGGTCAGATATAAAGATGGTTGTGAGTTCTCACTAACTCCTTGGGTAATCATAGAGAGCCAAAGTGGGCGCTTACTGGGGACCACACAGAGTAATGTCACTAAGCTTCTTTTCTGTGTTTTGTTCAGGGAAAACTTTGATTTTCCCCTTGATCCTGAACCAGATGGGTTCACCTCTAACCAGGGAGAACCGGAAATTCACATTCATAAATCACTGCACGTGGCTCTAAAAATAAACACTTAAATAGCTTTACGTCCACAGATCCCTTCCCTGATGAAAGTCAGATGATCTGTAAATGTCAGAGCAGAGAGAGCTTAATCGTACTGGGACACTATGTGTGTGTCTGTGTGTTGAATCTACGTGTATATTTGAAAGGATGTGTATTAAATTGAATGTGTGTGTGCGTGTAAAAGCAACTGTAAGCTTATCTCTGGCAGAATCAATGTGTGAAAGGTTGGATGTGCTTGTTTAGTGGTATGGATGAAGAGCCAGGTAGTACAGTTACCAACAGCTAGGCAAAAAAAAAACAGACCATTGAAATCTGGTTTGTTTTCACAGAGAAAGAGGATCAAAAATCACATATAGGTTAACAAACATGTCTGGTTGGAGTTTCATTAAGTAGAACATTTTCCAAAATGAATGATTATGTAATGATTAATCCAGCAGGGTTACAGATTGGGATGTTGACTGGATTTTGGTGGCCACAGGCTAGACAAGTCTCCACTGACAGGGAACAAATCTGCTTAAGATGCTAATGATATGTCACCAGCATGTGGTGCAATCACTGACAAATCAGGTATTAACTGTACAACCTTGAGTACCTCATAGCAGAGGTTACCAGGAGGAGGAAGTTTTTATTACATTATCCATTATAATAATTTGTAAATACCTTTTCATATAATTATTTTAAGAATTGAGAATTATCAGTGACTGATCTTGTAAAAAATGAATTATAGTAGGCATTTGCATTGTGCTTGTCATTTCAGAAGCCAAATCCAAAACGTGATAAACAGGTAGGCTATAATTCAAAGGGAGTTGCTTAGTAAAGAGGGTAATTTCAAAATGGCTTCCAAACAGGGAGAAAGTTCAGCAGACAAGAATACTTTTTGAATAATAATTTCATAAAAGTGGGTTAGAGACTAGTGGAGTTTGTGGTGGGCCTAAGAGTCTAACACATCCAAGAAATGTCAGTTGCATTTCTAGAAGCCTTGGAGAGCTTTCACTTCTTTCTCTGCATTTCCCCCAGAATCATACTTTAATTATCAAGCCAAAGGACATTTTCTGTGGTATGAAAAAAAATCTCCCTGTTATGAAGCTCACAAACTGTGTTCTGTGAACATTGAACGTCTGTGTGTGTCCTTATAGCTTAATGCTACCATAATTCTTGCCCTCATAGCATTGTGACACCCTTGTTAACAAATTCACTGCTCGTGATTTGACTTTAATTACTTGCTTCGACTTGGATGCACACGGCTTCACAGACATACACATCCTTGGGCGCTGTAGGAAATGCGCACACTGTTATTGTGTCCCTGGAGAATACAAAGCTGGTTGGTTGGCACACATTACGGGGTTGGTTCTGGATAAGAGCGTCAGCTAAATTACTAAATGTTGGTTGGCATTATGTTAAAATGCTATAGTTACAAAAAAAATGCAACAATATAAACTATTTTAATCTGTAATAGAATACTTTTAGACAATTAATCACTAGGAATGTCTTCTTGTCGCTCTCTCCATTTCTGTTACTGTGTGTGTGTGTGTGTGTGTGTTAGCATGTGCGATTGTAGCAAATGCAAACTAGCAAATGCGAAATTGGATTGGCCTTTATTAACAAACATAATTTAAGATTATGAAATGTGAACGTATTTTTACATTATTTTTGCCAAACTGGATTGGAATTTTAAGGAAAGCAACAAGTGGTTGCCGCGCTGCGACTCTTATCGGCGATAAAAAAAAATATCGCCGTTAATCTATTCTCAAAGTTGGGTTGAGAGCTATGGAGGACTAAAAGTGCCACAATGAATTAAATAAATACACCATTAAATAAATAAATACACCATTAAATAATTACTTAAATGTGTCATGAATTAATTAAAATACCAATTCATTTAATGTAAAATACATATATAAATTATTTCACTATTTAAGTATTTCATGCTACATTTCATGCTACATTTCATGCTACATTTCATGCTACATTTCACAAGGAGTTGTGTAGTTACGTGCTTCATTAATTGTGTTATCTGTCAAACTCGCCCATCAAAGTCAGTGGGTGGGGCTAGCGCGAATCTAGTCTGATACATTGCGTTGGTCTGAAGTAGAGTGCCTGGATAGAGACGATGGAGGATCTTCATGAACTTTCTAGGGAGTTGGTGAGAGACATTTTAGACTTAGCTGACGATATGGAAGCAGGACCTGCTGACCCAGAGCATGTAGCGAGTAAAGCAGAGGAACTTCTTAAAGTTATTGGGTGTGCTCACGCCTTCGGCGAGCACAACCATTGTTCTCTCACATATATATTATTGTTTATTTCCGCCCCCCTAAGGATCAGTCAATATATGGAATACATAGACAACGCCTGTGTCAAAATGTTGTCTTGGTCTCGATTGCGTTGCTTGTATTTTTATTTACGTTCCGTTGCACGGTTTAGGAGGTTACAACGTTTTTGTGGCAAAAAGTGCCTTTAGTCAACAAAGGGTAATCGGTGCTAGCTACGTCACCACGTCAGCACACGTTAGCAACGACGCATGGATTGATATGCTGTTGCACAGCGAGTATCGTATCGTGCCGTGGTGTACTACTAGCAGCATACATGTACATTTAAGCAAATCAAGACATGCATGTACAGTAAGTAATGTCACATTAAAGAATGTATTTAAACTCAAGCTTGTGTGGTGCGTCGCTGGCTTCAGTGCCACAGCCTAAACTTTATGTCAAAAGAAACATTCTCATTTCCGGCGCTTAAAAACAATCCCCTCACTCAGTCAAGTTTGGCTAGCCTTCTTTTGAATTATCCATTTCTCCCTAAATAGATGTAAAGCTTATTTACGTTTTTGGGGGCATATTTTCAGTTAGCAGATGGTACTGTTTGAATCGCGATTCCATCGGAAATACTGCCGGTGACAACGTTGTTACAGTAGCTTGTTTCAAAGGGGGGTCGCTTGTTTCAAAAGGGGTTCTAGGCTAAATGCTTGAAAATATCACTAACGCTAGATGGGAAAACTTAAGGGGACGGACCCACCTGCAACCGACGCAAGCGAGCATACCCTACAATTTCCCCAGAAATTGTACCCTCTCTAGTTGGAGTTATTTCCGCACTTTGCAATGCTACGGCTAATATTAATCGAGGGGAAGACTCGGTCCTGCTAGCCCCCATGTTGAGACAGCGTGCGAGGTGCAGGACCAAATGTCTAAAACTTGCCCGGAGCTGCTGAGAGAAGCAGCGAATTTGATGGAGGAAGATGCTGATGCACCCTGGTACCAGAGTCTAAATTTGCAGTCACTGTGGTCACTATCTTGGTCGGAAAGTGCGGAAATAACTCCAAACTTCAAGAAGTTCCTCTGCTTTACTCGCTACATGCTCTGGGTCAGCAGGTCCTGCTTCCACATCGTCAGCTAAGCAGTGGCGGAGCCAGGGAATTTCCATTGGGGTGGCCAGGATGGGGCCAGTGATAATTTTTGGGTGGCAAGCATGTGTCTCACCAGGCGATGCAGAGCTATTTTAGACACATATAGGAAACATCTCAACATTTTCTACAGCATTAAACATATTCAATATAAACTTGTGGACAATATCGATGGAAAAGTTAGCAGAAGAGTACAACATACAATGTAAGATTGACAATTTACCTGGGGATCCACTGGGGCCACTCCTCAGGGAGGACTCTTCTGTCCTGCTCTCAATCAATCTTTCAGAAACATCTAAAATAATTACAATAAGGTGTACAGGTAATTTTCCTAAAGGTTTTATAATGCATGCTATATAGTGTTTAACAAACACACTATAAGCTAAAGTATAATATTAGTGAAAGTGTCTCTGGGTAGCAAATACAAATATGCCATACTTTAATGTAATGAAAAAACTAACTGATATGTTTTACAATGCACTTTCAACCTGACCTGTATATGAATAGACACACTTTAAGCCAATTGTAAATAAGATAACATCATATCAAGCTGTACTATATGTGAGTCTCTATACTGTATACCTGGAGGTCCATTTAAGTTGCTGCTCTCTGGGGGCTCCTCATCCTCACTCTCTGCCTGTTTTTTCTCCATCTCATCCTCATTCTTTGCCTTAGCTGTCTTCTTTCCACTTGCCCTGAAGAAGGACGCTATGTCTGCCTTCTTCCTCTTCATTATTTTTCCCTCTTTAATGACACCTATCCAAAATGCATACTGTATATACCTGACACAATCATAACACGTTCTGGCAACGTAGTTATCAAATACAGCATAGCATATAGCAATTTTAACAGTTTACTATGTTCTCCTCCGATCTAGCTTGCTTCTAAACTTCGCAAAATAGATAGTCATGGGTGGGATAGTCACAGTTATTAGAAGACAAAAACAACATCCATTATGATATCATACCTTTCTGTTTTGCGTTTCTTCACTTAGCCGCAGGTGCCGGTCGAAGCGTCAGGTGGTAACAGGCATTCTCAGGCCATGCTTGAGCCGTTTAATTCAAATACAGGATGTGTGCGCGCTGCGCGTGGCTAAAGGGTCCGACAGTGTACTAGCGGTGCGAGAAAGGTTCCGCATTTTTCCACAGCCGTCAAAACTTTTAACCGCTCTGATGTGGTGCTTGGGGTGGCCAATGGGGTGGCCGAGATTCTACGGGGGGTGGCCGTGGCCACCCCCGGCCACCCCCTGGCTCCGCCATTGCAGCTAAGTCTAAAATGTCTCTCACCAACTCCCTTCATGAAGATCCTCCATCGTCTCTATCCAGGCACTCTACTTCAGACCAACGCAATGGATCAGACTAGATTCGCGCTAGCCCCACCCACTGACTTTGATGGGCGAGTTTGACAGATAACACAATTAATGAAGCACGTAACTACACAACTCCTTGTGAAATGTAGCATGAAATGTAGCATGAAATACTTAAATAGTGAAATAATTATATATGTATTTTACATTAAACGAATTAGTATTTTAATTAATTAATGACACATTTAAGAACACATTGATGTATTTAATGTCTATTTTAATAAATTCATGACACATTTAAGTAATTATTTAATGGTGTATTTATTTATTTAATGGTGTATTTATTTAATTCATTGTGGCACTTTTAGTCCTCCATAGAGAGCTGGGTCTATACTATGCAAGCAAGCTATGATGACTTTCACCTTGATATTTTAGCGCGGATGTATACCTAGCCAACACAATTGTGAAATGTAATGTACAATATTAGCTGATATTATTAAGGAAGTAGGCCCACATCTACTTTCGGAAACGGTAGTCTACTATTTCACTGAAGCATTAGCATGCCATTAGCCTCTGTTGCCCGGGCAACACATACTACAGTGGTCTATGATGCATCTGTTTTCAATCGTTAAAATAAACATTCCTCACAAATACATTTTCGTTGTAGGATTTATTATGACATTACATTACAAGTAAACGATTTGTTGGTGAAATTATCATTACCTGTGGTTTCAAACCAGTGTTGCTCACTGCAACGCTGTAGCTTACGCGAGACACACTACAAAAACATCTACACAGCTGTTTAGGAAGTCAAACGGCGACAGAACATGTTCGGCACTCCCCTTACTTAAATCAAAAGTCTTTCAATAGGTGAAACTATCTGACTACTAACCTGAACTTCATTGCCACAGCCTAAACTTTGTCAATCTGTTCATGAAAATAATTAATTTCAGCCTAACCCGTACAACGGAACGTTAAATCGAATTCAACCAACGCAATCGCTACCAAGACGAACACAGCAGTAGTCTAGTACTGTACTGTAGTGTAGGTACTGAATTTACCGGGGCAGATTCTCCACACAGGGCTATATCGCATTTTGCGTTGTTACTGACAATGATCGCTACCAGTGAGCTTTTTATGAATGAGCGATTTTCCACTAAATAAATGTCAAGCTTATTTACGTTTTTGGGGGCATTTTTTCAGATGGTAATGTTTGAATCGCGATTCCATCTTCTACTGCCGGTAACGTAGAATAATCTTCAAAGGGGGTTCTTTATTAATGAATGAATGCAATATGAGTAGGCTAAATGCCTAAAAATATCACGAGAAGGGAAAACTTAAAAGGACGTTTAAGTCATAGAGATTAGGTCAATTTTTACACCGGTCTGCCAAATATATTCGTTGATTCAGCTATGAGGCTGCCTCTTGCAGGGGAAATGAGAAGACATCATATTTCATTCTACACTTCACTCGTATTTTGAGTTGTAAATGAGCAGCAAAAAAAGATGCTTTTAAATCTATGTAATCTTTATAAATAATAAGTAGGCCCTATGCATTTTTATATAAAATATACAGAAATATCAGTTGTAAAAATGTCATTAAAAAACGGACCCCTGTGCAACCGACGCAAGCAAGCACACCCTACAATTTCCCCAGAAATTGTACCCTCTCTAGTTGAACATAATTTATTTTCATCACCAATTATCATAGTAGAACAGCTTTCTCAAGCAGTTTGTGATGCATTTTGGAAACAGGAGATGAGCTCCTGGTCTAATGCGCTACCTGGCTTGAGAAACCCGTTCTCAAAGACTTACTTTTAGTCATTATTTGGGTAGCACACATATTCTGAATGCCTTCGGCGGAATTCAAATGAGCCATTTTAATCTAGATTAATCTAGATTAACGCCAAGATTACAGTGAGATTAATCTAGATTTTTCTTTTTTATCTATGCCCACCACTAAAAGCAACATATAATGATAAAAATAGGCTACCTTGAAAAGTTTGATACTCACTTTTACCTCAGGCTTACACACACACATCCTCCCTAAACACCCACCCACAATGAGAAACACAGACACATGCAAACCATATATTTTACTGAATGCCTATGCCTTCAAAATGAGTGTGCAACCAACCCTGCTCACAGTTAACCCAATTTTGTGATTATTATTACGATTATAATTATGTTAGCCAGCTACCATCCCTCATCACAGACTTTCAAATCTTACATGACAATGTAGCTGATTCCTATGTATATTACTTAGAATTAAGACATTTACAATATCTCAATCTAACAGTTTTATAATAGGTTTAGTCTACAAGCCACTTTTTTACTTTCAATATTATAAAACAGAAATGTTACCCTCACCATAACAGTTTGTGACTTTCAGATTGTTTCACATAGTAGATGAGTGCAAGCCAAAAAAGCAAACATTTAGATTTTTTTGTTTTGTTTCTGTGACCTCAAAAGGTCCAGAAAGGTCCAGCTGTGTGCTAACCAACCTCTGTTGCAAACCAAGCAGAAATTCCAGGTTCGTTAAAGGGAGTTCATTCTACTCCAATGACTGGAAATCCAGACCTCTCCAGTCTGGATTTTGTCTCCACCACAGCACTGAAACTGCATTAGCCAAGGTAGTCAATGATCTACTGTTAGCCTCTGACGCGGGTTCTATCTCTGTCCTGGTTCTTCTAGACCTAAGTGCAGCTTTTGACACAGTGGATCATGAGATTCTCTTGGAACGTATGGAGAACTATGTTGGGATTTCTGGTACGTCACTTCAGTGGTTTAGATCGTATCTATCTGATAGATCACAATATGTCCACTATGATGGCTGCTCATCCAGGAGCTCCACTGTAAAATACGGAGTACCACAGGGTTCAGTTCTAGACCCTCTGTTATTTTCACTCTATATGCTGCCTTTAGGAAACATAATTAGAAGCTCTGGGGTAAATTTTCACTGTTATGCAGATGATACTCAGCTATATATGTCTATAAAGTCTGGAGAATTTCCACATGCTATGGAAAAATGTGTTTCTAGGTTGAGAGCTTGGATGACTGCAAATTTCCTTCTTCTAAATTCGGATAAAACCGAGGTTCAAATTTTCGGTCCTAAAAAAAATATATAGAAATAATTTTTCCAATCTGACCTTAGACCTAGACGGCGTCAAAGTCTCTCAAAGCCAGCTGGTAAAAAATTTAGGAGTCACAATGGACCCAGACCTTTCGTTTGAGTACCATATTAAGCAAATTACCAGAACTGCATTTTTCCATCTACGTAATATTGCCAAAATACGAAAATTTCTTTCAAAGGATGATGCTGAAAAACTAATACATGCATTTGTTACGTCCCGATTGGACTATTGCAATGTGTTGTTCTCTGGCCTCCCAATTACCCACCTAAAAAATTTACAGCGGGTGCAAAATGCTGCTGCTAGACTATTGACCAGAACAAGAAAGTTTGATCACATAACATCTACTCTTGCCTCTCTACACTGGCTCCCTATCCAAGCCAGAGCTGACTTCAAAGTTCTACTACTAACCTACAAATCTCTGCATGGATTGGCACCACTGTACCTCTCCGGTCTCCTTGCATCCTATTGCCCCGCAAGGACACTTAGATCTCAAGATGCCGGCTATCTGGTGGTTCCCAAAATCCCCAAAACAGCTGGAGGTAGGGCGTTCTCATATAGAGCACCTCTTCTCTGGAACAAATTACCTGTCTCAATTAAGGAGTCTGATACTGTTTCGACATTTAAAATTTGGTTAAAAACGTTATTGTTTAGTCAATTCTACGACTGTCAAAGGTAAGTATGTTACTAGTTGGAGGCAACGGGGGACGGGTTGTTTCCATTCTTATTCTATAAGTATAACTTATTTTAGAGTTCTCTTCCCCTGGAACAGATTTCATGTTCCAACCGAGGGGGGCTGTCGCTGTCTTGGTGTGTGGGGCTGCATCAAATACCCCTTTTTTGCTCTGTTAAATTGCTGCACCAGTCCACACTTGACCGGTGGGGATCTCATTCTATTATGACTGTAACTGTTAGCTGCTCCTGGCATTCTCTAATCCCTGCTCTCCTCTCTCTGTCCCCCCCACACACATCCCTTGTGGTGTGGGGGTTTTGAGTTGTCAGCACCTGCCTGGTCGTCGGTTGGCCAACGCTGGACCTAGTCCCGAGTCTCCCGGTCCTGTCCTACATCTATAAAGTTGAACAATGGTTTTTGGTGTTTCAAAACCCATCGACACTGTATGACTATGAATAGCCTGTGTTCTGCTCGTCTCTCTCACCAACCGTCTCTGGAGGAGGGGATCCCTCTCTGAATTGCTCCTCCCAAGGTTTCTTCCATTTTTTCTCCTGTTGAGAGTTTTTCTGGGAGTTTTTCCTTGTCTTCCTTGAGGGTTTAGGTTGGTTGAGGGGCAGTTCTATGGGCGTATGTGAAGCTCTCTGTGACATGCTTGCGTGTAAAAAGGGCTATACAAATACATTTCATTTGAATTTGATTTGAATGACAAAAAACTCAATAACGCAAGTTGATCCATCGTGCTCTGACTTAGAACACCAACCACCCTTCAGATGATCATCTAAATGAATCATATCCCTCAGAGACCAATACATCTCTGCACTCTTTTAGGTGTCAGTCAAATTCCCCCTCCAATAAAATGTGATTGCTATATTCCCCATGTGGTGGGATAATTTGTCAAATGTAAAAAGAATGCTTCTGGAAACCTTGCCTGCAGCTTTAAAAGGAAGTTTCATTCTCCCTAAAACAGTCTGCAATGCAATGCAATAGCTGACTTGTACATTTACAAAAGTTCTTAACCCTTGTGCTGCTTTCGGGTCACATGACCCAAAGGTTCATAACGAACCATCGTTGTGTTTACCCAATTTTACCCAATACAAAAACAAATAAAAATAATTTTCTTTTAACCTTCGCAATGTGGGGGGTCTGAGACAGCCCAACGGGTAAAAGAAAATGCTTCACTTTGTTTTTGTAGGCGGTAAAGTTGTCGCAATACGACGGTGGGTCACAATGACTGATGGGTCAGAATGACCCGAAGATAACACAAGGGTTAAATGACAGAAGAATATCAAAAGAAAACAAATTAGCTTTATTCTTTATTTATTGTCTGTAATTGCAGATCAACTCACAGTGGTGTCACTGTAGTGCAGGAAGCACATTAATTAGCTACAGGCTCAAAACACACAACTGTGAAGGGCAGGGCAAGCTCTCACGTGGCCTACAGTGCACCACATCCTTATAATCCACATGTAGAGATTTTCCTTTCCACCTGGAAGGCTGCCAGCATCAGGGATTTCTGGGCTTTTGACAACATTTTCTCTCCAGAGATAAAAAGGAGTATACATCTATCCCCAGTGTGGCTTGGTGTCTATTGGCCGTACAGTTTTTTAAAAGCTAGCAGAATGGACACACAGAATTGTTGCCTTCCTTTGTGTTTTCCTTTGTATTGTATCTCCAACCTTGAAAGAACCATGTCCCAACTGTGGCATGCACATGCCCGCAAAAAACAGTCAAGTTAAGTGGGTGGATAATTGTTGAAAAAAACACTGAAGTAAAAACACAGTCTCCGTAACATTTACGTAATGTTCATGTGATAATTTTCAAATTTTTATTGGGTGCAAAAGGACATTGAACCACACTGCATAAGAATGTGAAACATTTATATATAGGAAGGTGGCTTGAAAGCAACAATAAATCTAATATTTTTTTTATCTTCCCATACATAAGTCGTCTTGTAATACAAAAAAATAAAATACATTTTCTTCAAACAAAATGCTTGATAGATCGGTAAAACAAAAGCACATTTGGTGGGCAAAAAAGGCAATATAACAAACAATAGTATCTTGCTGGTGAACTAAAAGGATGCGTATAAACAAATGTGTACTCATCGGTTATCACTACAGGAAAATGTGCTATTCAATTACATTCACAGAACAAATACAAAGACATTCAAATGTGGTACATGTTCACAGATAACGTAATTAGAACGTTAAACGTGCACCCCTTTACAACATTCCATTGCTGTCCAGTGTTCTACTGCGTTCTTCACTGATGAACATCAGGCTGTTGAAGTCTTCATAGACTTCTTTCTTTGCTTCCAAATATCCAAGATATTTTCTTTTAAGATTAATAACAGTTTGCTCACCCTTTTTGCCACACTAATTTCCTATAACAAATGGGGGATTCATTCACAGGCATTTTGGTATTATTGTAACTATACTGTACACGAAATGTGAGCACATTGAAGCTAAGTGGACTCTTGTCAATTGTCAGCACAATATTGAGGACCAGAAGCAGACTAGAAGAAGCGTAAAATGTATTCATAATGTGATTAGTTTTGATCTGCAAGGATAAAGTGGAAGTTGATATCTGTGGTATAATTTTTTTCTGTCTCTGGCAATTAAACAACTTACATTGTGCTGGTCCAAGCATATAGATGATTATCTGTTGCAACAACATTCAAATAAGGTGTGACATGACCTTGTAAAACCGTCAGGTCTTTTGTCATCAGGACACAAATTTGCATTGTGAACATATCAATTACATTGCAGGGCATTACTTAGGCCTAAGCAGATGCCAACATATAATTAACTTTACGGTCAACCAAACCATACTCTTTAATAATTTGTTCATGTAGATATTTAGCCTACAGATTAAGGATTCTTTGTGGAAGGTGATCCCTGGCCTGTCCCTTTCCTGGGCTCTTACAGCCTGCCAGGCCTGGGCAGCTTTCCTGCTTTACTTTAAACCTGTGCGAGCCATGGTTAGAACCCACACACAAAGCTGCTTGGCATGGCAGCAACCCAAGGGGCCAAGGGAGAGAGAGAGAGGTATTAGAGCAGATTTACAAGAACGTGTGTGTCCTTACCACTGCTAATCTCTGGGCTTTTGACATGCGAGAGTGGGCCGATGCGTGGGTGAATATATACACACACACACACCCGCTCACAAACCTGTGTGTACAAAAAACAAACATAAATCTCTTCCCTCACAAAAACATGCACAGGTATTTTTCTGTCCACTAAAACTGGCTACAGCCCACACTCATGCACAATGCTTTGATGCCTACAACTGAAGTGTTTTACCTTCCACTGGTCTTTTTTCATCAAAGTTCAGTTTTTGCTCTTTTACTGTGTGCCACGGATATGGAACTAATTTCATTGAACCTGCCATGCAGCTCAGATCCATGGTGATCAACAGCGTAACAAAAATGTCTATAGTCAATATTAGCTCACATTCAACTGATAAAACAGAGTTGTCACTGCCCACCTACTCAATGGGTTTGTGGTTGTTAAAGGTAAGGCAGTATATTCAGACAAGTCAGCATATTGATATTCAACATAATGGCAGTATGAGAATCAGAGTCCGTTGGTAATCTGTCTGCAGAATCATCTCCATTTTACAATGTGAGTCTCTTCAGAACAGATTAATTTTGTCACAAAAGATAAATGTGGAGATCAAGGAGACGACCCATGTTTGTAGTATAAAGTCTACAGCAGTGCTTCTACCCATGCACTGCAACCTCATTTCAGTCAAGAAGTTTTCAAAACAGCCCAGAGCTTAGTTCAACTTCTGTCAGGATCCCAGACACGCAACAGCCGTGTGTGAAAGTCTTACGAATCAAACACACGGTCTTCACAAATCTCCAGAGCGGCCTTCGTGGCGCCTCCCAGCACCTCCACGTTGGCATCCATCCATGGCACCACGTTGCCGGGCATGTAAGAGGAGCAATTGGCCATGCCCATGATGTCCACAGACCGTAGGACCCGGTCCCACATGTTGAACTGGCTCAGCTCGCCCACAAACGCCTGGGTGGCATCGAAATGCCCGCCAACAATGTCCTGCAGGGCCAGACAGAGAGATGGAGCAATGGTCTTGAGCTTTATAATTCAGTTGTGCTACGTAACAAAGACTTTCACTTGACAATTTCTCTCTTATCTTGGCAATTCTCATTTCATAAAGTGTCAGTGTTAAAACGTAAAACGTACCAACATATTAATGAGCAGTATTGTGACAGTACTGTTTTACATGAATGACATTAGTTTTAGCAGATAGCTGTTTTAAGGCTTCAGTTGTTGCATAACGTGCTTTACTTTCACTGTTCAGCATTAGTAGATTCCTTTGTTTCAACACATATAATGTTAACATCCAGAGCTGGTCAGGTACTGTTACATTCATGGATTGCCATAGGGATTATCAGTACTACATCTCCATGGCGATGGTTGATATCCGGTGTAGTGACACAGTTCCACAGCTCCTGCGGGAATGCTGCTGTTTGATGCCAGGATGTGAGGTCATTCTGACGAGCTGGGTATAGCGTGAGAAGAACTTTGCTGTCTCTATCCCCCTGATATCTCTCCCTCCCTGCTCTCTCTTTCTCCAGGGAGACGCACATATAGATGTGATGAGCGTCATCCCACACACACACACACACACACACACACACGCACACACACACATGCACACACCCTACCCTCCACCCCTTCCCTTTTCTCACCTGCTCCTGGCCCAGGATAATGACTCCTCCAGGTTTAATTGGGTGCCAGGGGGCCAGGTTGTCTCCAGTGCCCAGGCGTTCGCCATCCTGATAGGCCTCCCAGAAGCCATCCCGAGTCGTCCAGGTGATACAGATGTGGTGCCAACGTCCATCGCTTACTGATAGGGGCAGCTGGGCCACCTGAGAAAAGGCAAGGGTGGCCAAGTGTCAACTAGACTGTAAGTGTGCAAGAAAGGACAAGACTCAGCAACTCGGGCCAAGACATCAAAAGACTTAAGTAGATAATAACCGAGGCTTAGGTACACCAAGCCAAGATTTGGCATGCAAGGCCAAGAATTTGTAAGAGAGGACGATACTGAAGGACGATAGGGAGTCAGGTGGCTGAGCGGTTAGGGAATCGGGCTAGTAATCTGAAGGTTGCCAGTTCGATTCCCGGCCGTGCCAAATGACGTTGTGTCCTTGGGCGAGGCACTTCACCCTTCTTGCCTCGGGGGAATGTCCCTGTACTTACTGTAAGTCGCTCTGGATAAGAGCGTCTGCTACATGACTAATGTAAATGTACTTAGCAGGAAAGGCCAATAGGGATGTCTATGATCAGCTGATCCATTTAAAGAAGGGTCCGACATCTCTAAGGGGGTAGGATTTCAAGTAAACAAGGAGGGATAGTGAGTGGGCTTTCTGCGTCAGTAAAAATCACCTCAATTATGTAACCCAGGGGGTCATCTGGGGTCAGTGAACAGCAGTAGTTATTATAGCTGTAATGACATCTGTTATAAATGGGACAATGTAGTATCAAAGCCAGGAATATTTCAAACAAGGATCAAAAGCAGCAAACCTTGCAACAAAACAACAACATTACAGCTTTATTGAGATCAGTGACTTCATGTTCCATTGAGAGTAAGTCACAGGGGAGCTCTTGAGTAATATTCTCATTAGAATGACAGCACCAGCTGAGAGAGAATAACGGGAGGTAGTCGAGTGGCTGAGCGGTTAGGGAAGCGGGCTAGTAATCAGAAGGTTGCCAGTTCGATTCCCGGCTGTGCCAAATTACATTGTGTCCTTGGGCAAGGCACTTCACCCTACTTGCCTCGGGGGGAATGTCCCTGTACTTACTGTAAGTCGCTCTGGATAAGAGCGTCTGCTAAATGACTAAATGTAAATGTAGGTAGGCTGCTATGTGGATGGCTCTTTCTACCATCTCATAATATCACTCGCAGAAAGCAGACCTATGAGACCAAAGGTCTTGCGTCAAATTGCCTTTGAGCCTAAGCCAATCACAGAGTGCTTTGACACCAGCTGACTCCATTATCTCTTTCTAAGTCTCTAATCTTATGTCAACAAATACAAACTGTAGGTTTCAGATAAGGTGAGAAGCTAGAGTTGTTATTATAATTATGTGTTTGTTTATGGATTTATAATCGTGTAACAAAGGCAAAGAAAGTGATTTTGTAAGCTGCATAATGTTAATATTACTGGCACCCACAGGATGCCACAGACACAAAGTGTGTCTTGAGTCCATACTGATCTTCTGCATATTGCATGATACTTTCACAACAGTGATATTGACCAAAATTACAACCACAGCTTCACATTACCTGTAACCTCAGTCTGGTTATTGAGTATGCCGGAAGCGACTGTGAAGGGATTCATGTACCCCGTTAATTCTGTGCGGGCCTTTCCATTCGTGTAAAAACAAAAAGCAGACAAAAAGATATCGATTTCTGTTTTTGTCTTCCATATTTTCTCATAATGATGTTATGTTGTTGAGACAATTGAACCTGCTGATTCTGTTACAGATGTAGACCCCAAAGCCATGTCTGAATTGATAGAATTTGGCTGTATTCAGTACAGTTTTTAAAATGGTTCAATTTATGTATTTATGTTGTGCGTAATGTGTAGAAGCGATCTGTAGCCATCCCTTAGTAACCCCAGCACTATCTCCCTTTGGGGTTTATTACCACTATGAACATATTCTATTCTGGCTGTACTTGACAGTGATCATATTCACCATGTTGCCTTATATTTGGTACTGTACTGAACTAACTATCCTCCATTGCTTCACTACATTTTACTCTTACTCTGCAGCTCTATGATATCCTTACTCTCCTTATCATCTCTCTCTCTCTCTATTACTCTTCTCTCTCTCCTGTCAGACACACACATGTATAATGCATGGCGAAGGGAGAGCTGTAGGGAGTCCTGTCTATGCCAATAAGCCAGATTCCGAACATAAACAAAAAAATATACCCCAATGACCCAATGCGTTTCATAACTTCAGCCAAACTGATATCCTCTCATCGTCTCAGAAGCCATGCTTCTGCGATAAACCAACAGCAACAATCCAACATTTAATACTACCCATTCAAACATCTCCATTGCCATATTTGTATTCCTTTGAAGGCAGAACCCACTGCAATATTTATTCCTAGCCCTTTGAGCCTGAATTGTCTTGATTCTGAAGGAATTGTCAATAACTAGACCTCAATCATGTAAAACATTCAGTAGGGGACAAACCCGAAGGTACGATACGATCAAAGAAATCCAATTCCTACTGGAGATCCATTTCAAAGAACCATTACTATCGTAATATAATATAGGATGTGAACTATTTGTCATCCCTGTGGATGTGCCACTTGACATCCATGATATCCATGGCAGCGATGATACGTTCCTACAGAAAGGTCTGAGAGACTCCAGGGTGATCTTACCTTGTCATTGACCAGCAGCTCTATGGGGTTAATCCCCCACTCTATCAGAACGATTTCATTAGCCTGTCCTGGGACGCCGTAGGAGAAAGGGGTCCCTATACCCGGGCTGGCGCTGGACTTCAGCCACATACACACGGTGAAGGCGTACATCTCAGGCAGACTCTTCTTGATGCGTCCGTACAGGTAGTTGGTACGCAGTGGCAGGGACACCTTGAAGTCCTCAGGCGACTTAAATGCGTTGTTACCTGCAGGCAGAGGGTCGTGGAGGGAATACGTTTAGATTCACAGGCTGGCAGTGTAGACATCCTGACACGCTGCGGACGGGAAGATGGTATGAGTGGAGGAGAAGATTTGTTTATTTAAGAAAATGAGGTTTTGAGTGCTGGTGGAGAACACGGACTGTTTGACATTCATGATGTGTGAGTATCAGACCACCATGTCATGATGGGTAGTAAAGAGAATAAGACATAGGGAGGGAAGCAGAGCAGAGAATAAGAGAGTGCGAGTAGGAAAGCTCAGAGGCAGAATGTTGAAAGAAGTTTTAGAGCGAGCGAGGGGGAGAAACTGAGACAGAGAGAGCATAGGCAAAAAATGTGTGTGCGAGAGAGAGAGGGCAGAGACATAGATGGACAAGGTCAGACTCACTGTTGTGTTTTAGACCACTTCACCATTACTGCTGTTATAGTAACCTCGATTAAAAAACATATTGTTCTCTCCATCCACCTGTGTGGTGTACTCTGCAGCTGAACCCTAACATGTGTGGTTGCAAGCCCTGACCAAATGGGAGTAGCTCCATTACCCAACACAGCACAATTCATACAGGTCCGTACATTCATCTAGACAGCAACAGTTCCTATTTTCGTAGTTGCCTTATCATATGGACCCAAGACTTAAGCCGCCTAAAGCATCATCCAACATAAACATCCATATGAAGGACAAGAAGAGAAGGAGACGTACTCCTCTCCAACTCGGAGATCCTCTCCAGCAGGGAGCTGAGGGTGCTCTCTGTGCGCTGGCGGTGGGCCGCAGTGTCGTTGTAGAGCTGGCTCTTCTCCTCCTCCAGCTCGGCCACCTTCTTCAGCAGCTGGCCCTCCAGCGCTCCCAGACGGCTCCTCAGGAGCTCCCTCAGCTCTGCCGGGAAGGAGGCTCCGCCCCTGCCGCCGCTGCCTGACATGTTAGAGCGCTGCTGCTGCTGAAAGAAAGGGGGGAGAGAGAGAGAGAGAGAGAGGGGGAGAGAGAGAGAGAGAGGGAGAGAGAGAGAGGGAGAGAGAGAGAGGGAGAGATTGAGAGAGAGTTAATCTCCATATACATGTTACGCTCATTCAGCTGTTTAGAAAACAGGACAGAACCAAAAATCCTCTGCACCTTTCAGGTCAAACATCTGTTTAGCACCCTCGTTTTTAATGGTGAGGGGGATTCAGTCCATCTGTTCCAATGTGATTAGTTTCTCCGGCATGCACAGACACTGTCGCACACACACATCTACACACACACACACACACACACACACACACACACACACACACACACACACACACACACACACACACACACACACACACACACACACACACACATACAAACATATATTACTGACCTACACTTTTTACTAGCACACTCTCGTGGGTGGCCTATGAGTTACATTGATCTAGCCACAGCAGTTATGCTAAGAAGGTTCAGATCAATGCAGACATGATTAAAAAATAACATTTTATGTGTCATATATTATCACTGCTGCAATGTATCATTGATTTGATGATGCCATTAAAATGTTCATCATTGCGTTGATCATTGATGACAGAGAGAAAGAGAGGGAGAGAGAGATGGATGGATGGAACAGTGCAGAGACAGCATCATTATTTTAAAGTGTGCGTCATGTAATGGTTTAATACTGGAACAAGGATTATTATTAAATATTTACAACTGATGACGATAAAGCCCCAAAACACTTGTAAGATCAGTGCCCAGATTGCATCGAGCACCAGGCATGACCTCAATATCAGGCGATTGAGATTGTCGGCCCACATGGATTTATTGAAAGCTGCTCTGGAGGTAGTTGATGTACTGTGGGGTTTGGAGAACAGCCTGGACCTACATTTACTATCTGCATGATAGATTACATTTACTAAACTAATATCCACTATCTTGCTTCCTTTCGCAAAGTATACTGCTTTTGTTTCAAGGGATTGCATCAATGGTGCATGTATCAGTATGTATACAATGTAACCAGACATAATTCCCTCTGTGAATGAGTAAAGGTATTGCTCGCATGTTTGACTAATGTATCTAATTTTACATTTACAAATTCACATCTCTGTGCCATGCGGTCTGCTGGCATGACAGCAGTGACACTGATTTCTGTCATTCATTTTTTATTCATTGAGTACATTCTTAATCTTTGAGAGTATTCAGCTGTGATTGTTGAATGACGGGATTCCTTGCTTTGACACTGTTACATGCGTCTTTGATCACAGTGTGCTGTGTACGTGCTCTGGCGCAGAGTCTGCTGCACAGATTATCAGACATATAATAGGGCAGAATTTAGGTGCTGAACACGCACGCGCACACATAACAAACGCGTCGCAGTATGGTGTCTGTATATAAATGTGTGTTTGTGTATGTTCATTAATACCAAGTCATTTAGAAGTATGACTGAATTAAAATAATGTGCAGTATATGCATGATGTGACCCTGTTGAGTGCCCTCACCTCCAGGTTCTCCAGACGCCCCTTCAGGCTCTGCATGGTCTTTCCTAGCTGGTCTATGGTCTCCGCTGGGTCTCGTGGCAGGTCACCCATGGTGTTTTTGCTGTATTCCTTCCGCCTGGAGCTTTGACCCCGGGACTTGCTCGAGTCATCGGCAGCCGCCTCGCAGCGGGCAAGTTTAGAGTTCAGTTCCTTGATGGTCCCTTGTTGGCTGACGATAGTCTCCTTTTGCTGAAGAATGGTCTCACGGAGTTGGATGATGGTGGTTCTCAGTTCGTCCTCCACGGGACTGGTATTCTGGATGCGGTTTCCGGGGGAGCCCAGCGGACAGCCAGGCTCTGCGCCCGGAGGAATGGCAGAGCAGACGAAGCGGCTACCTGTCGCATCATTTGCGCTAACCGTGCGTCCACCCAAAAGGTATAAAACTCCAACTATTAAAGCATGCATACTCGACTGACTGTAAGCCCTAAGTCGTTGTTTCTTGCGAAAAGTCTCCTTTCACACACTTACACACGTTTAAAATATTTGTTGAAATTACAAACTTCTCATGCTTTTATCGCCAACTGGATAAATTGAGCATTTGTATACATCTTTGATTGGAAACTGACACAAGAGTATCTAATTGAAGTTAACAATACCTCTTAATAGTTTCAGTTAAAAATTCGTAGACTGTACCTGTAACCTTTACAGAAATGTTAAAAATAAAATCCACTTTAAATCTTAAAAGGAAGTTGAACAAAAACACAGTCCAGCGCAGGTTTTTATAGAGAACGAGCTCCGTTAGTTTGAAACGGTTGTTTCTACTCCGGCAGGTTTGTTTCTGAATGGTGCTGAAAAGACAGTGATCTCGCTTTAACAGATTAATATAGGGCGCGCGCACAGGCGCATCCGCTCATCGTCTGTTCACTCTGAGTTTTGGCTACGTCACCAGATCCCGGCAGATACGAGTCATGCCCTGCGAGTCTGTTGCTTCGATGTCTTTGAGTGAACTGAACGTCATCCTTCGCAAACCAATGACTTTTTGTATGGTGTCTCCTGTATCGTGACATGCATCGACAGTTGGTCACGGTAAGTTCGGGTGAGTCTGAAACTACTAAACGAGTTTTCTTATCAGCTAAGGCGCAATGCACCCTACCCACAATGAAATATTTATTTGCAGTGAATATTAAATGGTGGATTGGATTCAGTACCTTGAAGTGTCAACTTCAACGTATTGTTGTAAAGCGGGTGAGTGGAGTGAGTCACAAGGTTATGCTGAATTATCACATTCCTACCTAAGTATTCCAGTAGCCTAAGCATTAAAAAAGCAGCATGAACACTAATGTTGCCTTTACCTGTTTACCTGCTAAGTGTCAACAAAGATAGCTTTTTATTAAATCTGTCAGCTTTGAAAATCACTACACATGTTTTGAATATAATGTTGATTGCTTCAGTGACCAACAACATTTATTCTTCTGCATAGCTTGCATTCTAAAACATATTTGGACTATGCGCTTATGCACTGTTACTTACCCACACCCCTTCCAGTCAATGATCCCTACCCTAAATAACCTGCGCAGATTGAACTGGTATAGCAGGCTATCTGGGTTGATCATTATGAAAACCTCCCTTATATGGATGACTGTCCAGGGAGTGTGACCTGGAGGTCAGTTTGAGGCATGTCTGCACACTCAGCTGCCTGGAGCCCCAGCAGGTCCGCAGGGAGTGTGGCCTGCTAGCTGGGCAGGTCACAGCTGGTGAAAAACACATCCTGATCTGACAGAGCCTGCAGCTGTGGGGGACGGACTGTCACCATGACAACCCTATCTGGTTCCCATGGCGGTAAAGGACATCCTGCACGGTCCCGTCTGAACCTCTCCTCCGGTGAGTGATAAGACGGAGAAGGAGTCAGGGGGGAGTTGGAAGGGGAGGGAGTAGGAGGGGAGAACAGAGGCGAGGGAGTCGGAGGGGATTCGGAGGAAAGGAAGTAGTAAGTAAGTAAGTAAGTACATTTTATTTATAAAGCTCTATAACACTCTAACACAGCAAGGCTGACCGAGGTGCCGAGCAAAAGCACAACAAAATAATAATAAAAAAGACACCATAAAATACATAGTAAAATCTAAATACAAACAGTCAATAACAGAAAAATAAATAACATCACAACTCAAGAGGTAGTGGGAAACGCTAGTGCATATAAGTGTGTTTTAAGTTTGGATTTAAAAAAAGACAATGAAGGAGCCTGCCTGATAGAAAGGGGAAGTTGGATTGGAGGACAGAGGGGAGGACAGAGGTGAGGACAGAGGCGAGGTTGTTGGAGGGGAGGTAGTTGGAGGTGAGGATGGAGTCGAGGGAGTCGGAGGGGAGTATGCAAGCAACGGATAAAGAGGGGAGGACAGAGGGGAGGGAGTCAGAGGGGAGGATTGGCGATGGATGACAACTTTGACTTCAATGGAGTACGAGCAGCTCTGCTTTCCTTTGAAGTGAAGTGATGGTGGGATGAGAAAAAAACCTGTTTTGAATATTGGGTGTTCTTTGGTTCTTCTTTTGATCATCTTTATTTTTTCAATTAGAAAAAACGGACTGAATCCTACTTATTACAACATTACCTTCATACAAGCCAATAATTGTAATGAAAAAGAAGGCCTTCATTGTAGCCTTATGTCCAGACATACATGGTACATTCTCAAACTGATATATTACACACAACAATGAGGACTGGATTATAATCTCAAGTCATTTCACATTACAGAAGTCAATGACCAACACACATACACAAAGACTACACACATACACGCACGCACATGCACTGTCAAATCAGCCAAGAGGCAGTGTGACACGTCTCGTCAGGCATAGTGACACGTCACCATCCCTCCCAATCTCCTGCTGGTTAATACCTGGTGATGATGGTTTATCACTTAGCAGCCAGCCAGTATCAGAAGCTCTGTGACTCAGATGAACTGTCACCACAGAATTATCTGGACACACACATACCCACACACGCACACATACACACATAGAGAGAGAGAGAAAGAGACAGAGAGCGAGAGAGAGTCAGGAAGAATAAAAGAGTACATGTCAAAACACCACACCCTCAAAAATTTTAAAACAGCAGCGTGATCCGCCCTCTTTGTCAGGTTTTACCTAATTAACTGAACGATGAGATGAGATTAAAGACAAATATCTTCATCTTTACATACACTACAGAGTGCAGGGAGTGACACATTCATGCCAGGCTCAATAATTAAATCTTGCATGTGCGTCAATCACGGGTCTTTCATGCTGAGATCCCATTGACGGGAGGACAGCTGTTTTCAAAAAAAAAATCTGACTTTTCAAAAGCCTGCTCATGTCTTTGATGCTGACTGCTCTCTCCAAAGTTGAGAAATTCGATTTCCGTGTTTGTTAAGAGAAAGTGTGCTGAGCAACCTCAGAGTTCTCCTTCAAGGAGATGTACAGGAATGAAGAAATGTTCTGGCTTCTGGAGAGTGTATGACCTGGACCATCGAATACAATACCAGGTCATGGAGAATGTCTGTCGATGACTCTCTTCAGCTTTCAAACACAGTACAACAACAATAGAGGATCAAGAAGTTGGACTTTGTGAAGGCTATGATTCTCTAAAACTATACTTCAAATTCCTGTTTTTTTGTGTGCATCACATACAGCGTATCAGACTTGGGGCCTTATTTTAACGATCTGAAACTCAAGTATCAAAACGCAAAGTGCAAGTAACTTTGTGGGCAGGACTCCGGCGCTGTTGCTATTATACCGGCAGGATAAATGACTTTGCGCCTGTCGCAAATCTAAAATGGGTTGGTCTGAAGTAGCTACATTACTAATGGGTGTGGTTTGGGCGTAACGTGCAATAAACCAATCAGAGCGTCATCTCACATTCCCTTTAAGAGCAGGCGCACTTGTTCCATGGCAGTTGCGGAGCCAGAGTGGTGTCCGGGGTGGCACTGGACATATATATTTTTTTATATATATTATTTTTTTAATTGTTATATTTTTTAATTGTTTAGTTCTTAGAATTAGTTTAACCATTGTACTTTTTTACTTAACTTAAAACCCGTATATGTTTATTCTTTGCAGCTTCCTGCCACAGTAAATTCAGTTTTTGTGTAACATACATGGCGAATAAACCGAATTCTGATTCTGATTGGGATGGGAGAAGAAACCCACCCAAATTAGCTTCGGTTAAACAGGCGTGGGAGGAAATTGCTACAATTGTTAGAAATCAAGTTACGTCACATACATAGAGATCTCTCATGAAAATCTTTTGAATCATTGACATGAAAGAAATGTAACACAGCCATTATACAATAAATCAAAACAATGTAAGAAGACCCTGGCCTCGCCAGCAGTGCGCACGGGCCAAGCATGCACCCTTAAAACAGACATCCCAACCTGCAGAGACTCATTTCCGGGAGGTAGCCCCCCCCCGGGACGCAATCCGGACGCATGATGTAGTCTACCCCCTCAACCTGCACGTAACCACCCCCCCCCCCCCCCCAGACGCAATTAGGACGCGCGATATGCATCAGGGAACCGCTATTGAAATGCGGGAGACTCCCGGACCTTCCTGGGATGTCTGTTAAAATAGCATCTGAATAACGCCCCATTGACTTTAGACTATGTTTTTCCTGTTCTGTGGCGGAATTGTTGAAACTGCAAAATAGCACCAGGGAATGTTTGCGCCGGAACACGCCTCCTTTTTTCGCTGAACCGCCCCCGGGAGCGCAAGGTCATTCCCTAATTCACCGACGTGCGTCTGTGGAAGGAAAAGTCTGCTTTGCGTCGAGTGCAAACTAGTAATGATACTTGCGTCGTTGACAAAGTCAATTGCGCTGGGTGCAAGATAGGGCCCTTGGACTTCACGATGAGTTTCAGCCACAAATGGAAGAGTTTGAGCCTAGCAGTGTGACACAGCACAGCAAGAGTCATTCAATGTCCTTTTGTTACAATATGTAGATTGTGAGGACTTTTTCTGCAAACACAAATAAACAGTTGATCACAGCTTGCCTTTATATAATACCCAGTCTGCTCTCTGGAGGATGTGGAGAAGGGCAACCCACACAACACACGGATGGCCATCAGGCTTTGGAATGAACTCAGATGACTCCATGGATGTGTTTATTGTATTTCAAAAGGTAAGTAATTATGGAGTATTTTTTGTTTTGAAGACTGCGTTCCAACAAAACGTTTTTCATCCTATTCATTCTAACCCGTAAGTGTTCCCTGACAGATATTATACACTTAAATGTATTAGGTCTCAGTCACATCCTTTTTGGATGTTCTCTCACATTCCTATTTATGCAGTTAAAACAGTTGTATGGTATATTTTTATTACTGACCAACCCTCACCGTAAAAGACCTACAGCAGCAGTTCATCTTTTTATATAGAGAGCTAACACATTTCTATGGCTATATTTTTTATGTCAAAGTAAAAATGTTTCATCACTATTTCTTTTGAGTTGCAGCAGATGCACGAAACGACCCTGAATCTAGACCATGGCGTGATCAGAAACTGAAAGGCACTCACCTGCACCTTGACTCCTTACCTTGAGAGATGGAACCCAGTCAACTCTCAGGGAAACCAATCTCTACTGATTTTCTTTGCATGGTTCGGTTAAAGTAAGCAAGTTAATGCATTTTTATTGTCTTTGTTTTATTGCTTGCGTTGATATTGTATTAAAGAGATGTTGCCGCCAGAATGATTCTGGCAAGGTAATTTGGAAATGGTTTAGAGGGGGTGGAGAGCGAGTGGAGCAAGCGACAAGTGTTGATTGCAGATGGAGCTAAAAGTTTGAAGGGTCTTCGCTCAGAGCGAACTTACTGTAATTATGTTGATGTTCCATGGTGCCATTAACATTCTCCAACCATTCTGGTACTTAAACTAAAGTAAATTACATATTACATTTGAGAGAATTTGTAAACTGTATACTGGCCTCAAACTAAATATTGGACCAAAACATTTTGAGACGACTAATAACATGGTTGACTGGTTTTGAATTCGTACAATGTCCATTCCGTAAGGTAAAACATTTAAGGTGCCACTTAAGTCATCGTCGTGGCAGAATTACAACATGTGATATGATTATGTGCTCAAAAAACCTTACGGTTATGAAATGTCAGTTTTCCTTCTCGAGCAAATGAGGGAATGTGTTCCATCAATGTTCCCTTGTGCAAGGCTGTTTAGGAGTCAGATGAGGTTAGGGGAATGTTTTTTGAGGAAGATGAAAAACAGATGTTTCCCGTACGCACAGGGATATCTCATGTTTAGGGAAGATAGTTATTGAATACATAGAGTACCCCAAGAAAACTCAAATTCTTGGGGTACAGGGCAGCTCATTTATAGGTAGGAGACATCGAAAACAGGATCTAGTTGTGCTTGTTTAGGAAGAACGAAAACATGAAGAAATATACTTGGAGAATTATGAGAGTTCTAGGAAAGGTGTTAGATAGGGGAGGGGGGATTCCACTCATTAAGGCCTATAAATACTGTGATCAAACTGAAGATGTTAGCTCTTATATTTTCTGTATCCTGCTTGAAGCTTTAATAAACAATCAATACGTTGATTTCAAATTGATTCTGAACTCCGGGTCTTCTCTATACAAACTTCTGATCCAAGGGTTGATGAATCTTCTGAATTTGCCTCCACAACATCCTCTGCTCACTTCTTAATCTGAACCAGAAATACAACCTTCTTATTGTGACAACCTCCAAAAAGAACTTCTCTGTAGCCTAGCCTGAGACATACAGAACTACAAATAACTGACCAGCATGAAAAAAAAAAAAAAAAAAAAAAAACCCCATCTGTTTTAAGAAATCACAGTTGTATTTTCTGCCAGGCTGCCAACTCTGGGGCTTTTGATTAGAATCAGTCCGGGAACCATCCAGCCAAGAGAACCAGCTGTCTGAGGCCTTGGCAGCACTGCTGGGGCCGGGTAGGGGGCCTGAGGCCTGGGGTGGCCTGGGGACACAAGTGGGAAATGCGCCGGTCCGTTCTGGTTGTGGAGCAGTTGGACCCAGCCTAGCAGTCTACTGCAGCCAAGGGAAATAACACAACACCTGCAGAGCTTGGTTATACCAGCTAGACAATCAAGCTGGACATGTTGCACAGAGCTGCTGTCCATGGTGCTGAATTACCAAACGTGTGTCCCACTCTGCCATCACTATGGCAACAACAACATGTAGAGTTAAAACCAACACTTGTACTGTGACATAGTGGATGACAGTATAAGCTAAGTAGCATAGTAGAGCATGGTAGAAGCTGTTGGTTTTGCAATTTTTTGGTTTTGATCTCCAATCAACCCAAACACAAGTCATTAAAATAATTAGCAACGTTACATAAAGATTAAATAAAAATCAATGAAAAAAACATTTCCAATTCAAATGTTACATAATTTACTGTCAAATGCGGAGACCCGTTTAACATTGTTATGTAATAATTCATCTTCATTCCAGTTCTCCAATGGTCCATGTGCCACGTCATGTTGCACTCTATCTCACCCGGTGTACAGCCGGGCCTGTCATCGACACCTTCCCTTGGCCCAGGCAGGGCTGACACAGCGGGGGTCTGTGTACAGGAGACAGGATGGAGGTACAGCATGCTGGAGTGCATGAAGCCCCTTACGCACCAAATCACACCATGGACATCAGGGCCCACACCCGCCACTAAACCAGTTCACGTTGCTGCTGTGACACAGAGACATGACGAATACACACTCCCATGGGCAGACACACACATACACACACACAGAAATAGTAGCAAGAACCAGGCCCTTTACTATGCTGACTGTGGGACTGTGGGTAAGGAACCCAGAAGGAAAGAGAACTAATTGTTCAGACCCTGGAGGTGTGTGTGTGTTTGGGAAGGTAAGCAGGTACTTTGGGCATTTAGTAAATTTGGATGTGTGTACTAACGACTAGCGTGCAGTTTCAATTTCTGTGTGTGTTCATGTTTGCACCCGTTTGTGTGCGTGTGTGTGTTTGTGTGCTTACGTGTGTGTGATCTGAGCATGTGTGTGTGTGTGACAGATTGTCCGCCTCCACTATTTCTTCTTCCCAGGATGACTGTAGTGTTTCTCCAGCCTGTTGCAGAGAGCTTAGTGAGATGCATGTAAACAACACCTGGGAAGGTTTTACAAACTCCAGAGGAAGGCAGACTTATGCAATGATGTGTTTGGCCAAACCAACGTTGGATCCACAGACTAGCCTTAATATTTATCATGTTTAATTCTTTGAAATGTCTGTTGCTACACAAGATTGTGGATTATACTGTGTGTATGTTTGAGTTTATGTGTGCGTGTGTGAGTGAAGTGCGTGCCTGTGTATGTTTGTTTGTGAATCTATGAGTCTACGTACATATTATGTGTTGAATACAATCGGATCAAGTGACAGGAACAACTCTAAACTAGAAAGCATCAACCCGCATCAGTATACCGGTGGCCTCACCCCCCAGAGAGGGTCCTGCGAATTCTCCTCTTCTTCCATACTGACTCCCACTCTCTCTGGCACCTCCAGGCCCACTGCTGCCCCCACTGACTCCAACAGGGTTTAGCAGCAGTGGATTTAGGGCAGCTGTTCAGCTACTTCAGACAGGTAGAGCTATCGCACAATGCCGTGCTGTGGCGTAGATTCCATGAGCGTGATACTGTCCGCCCGCACTAGGCGGCCCTGGGAAGAAATGACAGCCTTGTCTACTGGAAAGGAAATCTCTGCAGCTCCTCCGCAAATCAACCCCCCGCTCCACAAAAACGAACTCAACAGGACTCAGGTGAGGAGAGAGCCTTGAGCCAGAGGGAAAGAGAGAGAGGATGAGAACCAGTCGCCGACACATAACGTAAAACTCTTGGTGCTCCACGTACAGGTATGAGCAGCCGACCCGGATGGAGCAAGGCTCCTCGGAAGACCTGTTTTTCAGTTTTAAAGTTCTTCTTTTGCCAATTGAAACAAGACTCATTGGAGACTCACTGTTCTGTCTGAGCTTTGTGAATTGTATACATCTCAGCCGTCTGAATCTCTGTGGTTAGAGATTTAATCAAGAGCATGATTAAATAGCTAAGATAATTTGATAATTACTAGTAGGCTATTGAATTTAAACCCTTAAACAAAAACAGAAACACATTGGCTCATTTGTATCTCTTCCACACAACAGATCTCTTTGCCTTGCATAGCAGCTCCGCCACTGTCGGTGTGTGAGTGTGTGTGTGTGTGTGAATGGGTGAATGGGTGAATGTAATGGGCGCAAAGATGTAAAGCGCTTTGGATAGCGCTAATGTAAAAAAAGTGCTGTATAAATGCAGCCCATTTACTTAACAACAACAAATCTGAATTACCACTCAATTATTGAACTACAATTTGTTTTTGCTCAACAAGGAATTGAAACAAACAAGGGCAAGGGAACGGGGAAACTTGAAAGGGCTTCTATGAGTATTGAGCCATCACAGTTTTTTGTCATGATACCCATTCTTCCATAGTAATAGAAACACAGCACACTTACAGTCATGGATTCATGGATTCAGTCATGCTTTATTGAGAGTACTTTGTCTAACCTAACTAACCCATTCCCTGCCTTGTTGAGATCCAAGCTGCTAAAACAATGAGATGTTTAGTGAATCTGCAGTGAGATCTTAAGTAAAATGAGCTAATAGTAAATAGTTTGGCTTCCATATTTAGTTGATAATAGCAACCACAAGCGGCAGTAGGGGTTATATAACAGAAGAGTTAAAGAAGGGTTAAAGGTCAGAAGTAGGGGTTGGTATTAGCCTGGCTCTGCCCTCCTATGTACTTCCGCTCAATTTTCATTTTGCTTCTGTACTAGGTCTGGCCATGAGGTACGTAAGTCAGATTTTTCAGGTTGATTTTCTACCGGCGAATCAGCGAACAGAGGGAGTGGCTGAGAACGATGACATTGATTGTTAAGTATGACTACGCATGTGCAGTTCGGGGTGCGAAGTTTTGAAGAAGTGAACAATGCCTGTGATGCATGTGCTCTAGTAAAGTGATACATTTAATACTCAATGTTGTCGTCTATTTGAGTTAACATTGGTAGCAGAGGATGATGTCGAACAATTACAAAGTACCAAAATTGGATTGGCATGACACATGGCAATGGATTGGGCTTTGTTGGCAAAGAATTCAATACACAATGTGCACGGCTACAGCCCATATCAACTTGTGTTCGGCCAAAACCCAAATATGCCGTCAGTCCTGACTGATAAGCCACCAGCCCTTGAAAACACTACACCTAACAACTGGATAGCTCAGCATATTGCAACTTTACATGCTGCACGACAAGCCTTTACAGAGGCAGAATGCTCTGAGAGGATCCGGCGAGCCCTTCGTAAACAACTGCGGCCTAATGATGAGCAATACAGAACCGGGGACAAGGTCTACTACAAACGGGCCGATTGCACGGAATGGAAAGGTCCAGGTGTGGTCATTGGTCAAGACGGTGTAGTGGTTTTTGTGAGGCACGGCGGCACCTATGTCCGTGTACATCATTCCAGGCTGAGAAAGATTGATACTCAGCCGACGGTGGTGGAAGACATAGAAACTCAACAAGATGAAACTCAGCAGGCGGTGTCCGAAGGACAAACAATGTTACCACACTCTGGGTTCAAACATGAAAACTGTGACATGGACGGTGTGGAAGAGATGGCTACAAATTCTGACTCACCTGGCTTGGAGCACAACAATCAGTCTGGGCACGATGGGTGTGCACAAAATGATACATTACAGACAGCCACTATCGCAACTCCTGAAAGACTGCAGCTGAAAGCTGGAAAAGTAGTGACGTATACAGACATGGAAAGTGGACAAACAGTAACGGGAAATATTCTTGGCCGTGCAGGAAAGGCCACTGGAAAAAACAGAGACTGGTTTAATATGGAATACAGTGGACCAGAGGAAATTGCTGGTACTACAGGGTCAGTCAATCTGAGTCAGATGGAGAATGTTCACATGGCCCGATCTGAGCATGCTGACCTGTGCACAGACAGTTATGAAGATGACATTCTTCTGATGGACGATGATGTTTTTCACCCGGCTAAACAAGCTGAACTATGTAACTGGAAAGAGAATGACGTCTTTGAAGAAGTGAGCAATGAGGGTCAAAAATGCATCTCAACACGGTGGGTGTGTACATTGAAAGAGACTCCCGATGGCGTTGCACCTAAAGGTAGACTAGTTGCTAGAGGCTTTGAAGAAATAAACAGGGAGGAGTTACCAAAGGACTCTCCTACATGTGCCTCTGAGTCTCTACGAATGATCATGGCAGTCATCTGTCAAAGGAAATGGCAACTGAATTCTATGGACATTAAAGCAGGGTTTTTACAAGGCAAAGAATTGACTCTAAATATCTACATTCGTCCACCACCAGAGGCTCAGAGCCAAGGAATTCTGTGGAAACTGAAGAAATGTGTTTACGGACTAGCAGACGCCTCTCTTTATTGGTACAATAAAGTGAAAGACACCATGTATCAGTTGGGAGCTGTCTTGTCACAAGTTGACCCAGCAGTCTTCTACTGGCTGGATGATTCCTATAATGTAACGGGAGTCCTCGCTTGCCATGTGGATGACTTTATCTGGGGAGGTTCAGGAAAGTTCTCCACAACAGTCATACCACGTTTGAAAGCAGCTTTCCAAGTAGGATGAGAAGAGCACGACACCTTCAACTACATTGGAATAAAGTTTAATTATATAAATGATGAGATACAGGTACAACAGAGTACTTACATACATAATCTGCAACCCATTCCAGTGCATCCAGCTAAAGCTACTCAGCGAGAGGCTCCTTTAACAGACAAGTAAGTTGACATGCTGAGGTCAAAGATCGGACAGATTCTATGGGTCGACAAACAAGGCCTGATGTAATGTGTGATGTATCCATCCTGGCTTCCAGTACAAAACATGCAACTGTTCAGACTCTGCACTGTATAAACAAACTGGTCAGGAAACTAAAATCTGATGAAGTGACCTTGAAGTTTCAGCACCTAGGAAAAAATGGCTCCCTGAAGCTGGTAGTGTTCAGTGATTCTTCAATGAGCAACCTTCCAGATGGAGGGACTCAGGGTGGGCATCTTATCCTGCTTATGGGAGAATATGGAAGATTCTCACCTATATGCTGGCAATCAAAAAGAATCAGAAGAGTTGTCAGAAGCACTTTGGCAGGAGAGACTTTGGCTCTTGCAGATGGCATTGACAATGCAATATTCTAAGCTACACTGTTTTCAGAACTTACTGTAGGTGACTGCAAGCACAGAGGTCTACCTATCGTATGTGTAACTGACAATCCCTCACTGCTTGATGCTGTTAGGTCCACCAAATCAGTTACTGAAAAGATACTGCGTCTTGAAATCAGCAATGTCAAAGAACTCATTCAATCTGGAACCATTCAAAACATCATGTGTTCAGCTTCCAAAGAACAACTCGCTGACTGTTTGACAAAGAAAGGAACATCAGCACTTGTCCTGTTGAGGGCTCTCAACGAAGGTGTATGGCAACTTAAAGAATGAAAGGACAACATGACAAATCAAAGAGACTGATGTGACATAAGAAAAATGTTGTTTGTTTAGTGAACAGTTCAATTAAAATAAGGAACTGAGTTGTTTATTTTTTCCTTAAGAAAAAGGGGGAGTTTGTTAAGTATGACTGCGGATGTGCAGTTCGGGGCGCGAAGGTTTGAAGAAGTGAACAATGCCTGTGATGCATGTACTCCAGTAAAGTGATACATTTAATACTCAAAGTTGTCGTCTATTTGAGTTAACATTGATGTTGTGCGCTAGTTTGTGTTGTAGTTCCGTAATGGCGGCGGAGAAAGATGCGAGTAAAGCCATTCGGTCCGTTGTCGCAACGCTGCCGAATATCCAACAGCTAAGGCGGGGCAAGAACAAGTTTTGCTGAGTTTTGTTGGTGGCCATGATGTTGTGGCCCTCCTCCCCACGGGGTTCGGGAAAAGTTTGATTTTCCAGCTACGGCAGCTGGCTCTGTTACAGTAGTGGAGAAGGAATTGGCTAAGGCGAACGCTAGCGATTGGTTATGGCAGATCAGAGTGGCTCTGGGCAGATCCAATAGTTTTAAACTTCAACAGAGTACCCGCCTACAAGGAAGTCAACGCTTGTCAATGGAGCGAGGCCAGACTCTCTGTACAAATGCAATGTACGAGAGTCTGGTTAGGACCAGGCTAGGTTGGTATAGCAAAGTGGTAGAGAATCAAACTGCAGATCAAAAGGTTGCAGGTTTCAAAAAAACATTGCTTTAATAGATAAAAGTGTCTCCCAAATGAATACATTATGTGGACCAACAAGCAGGCTGTTTGAGGAAGATAACCGGATGCATAAAATGTTTGGATCAAGAGACCCCAGTTTGAAAGAACATTTTTCCTATACTTTTTAAATACCTAATCGGTTCCCTAGCCCAAAAACCCTAACCTTATCCCAAACTTAACCTAAGCAATTGTAAGCATTGTAAGCACACGTACTAGTTCTTAAGCAGTGATACCCAAGCGTATCCACCAATATGAGGAGCACTGAAAGCAACCGGGGAATTATTTGAAACGTAGAGAGGAGAGTGTTCCAGTACAACTGGTCAACCATCTGTAGTTAGACTCCACTCACACTAGGAATGACAATGCTGCTACCGCTATAGATGTGACTGGCATTCTACAGGAGGAGCTTTCCTTCATCGACTCTTGGAGAGAGAGAGACAAAGAGAGAAAGGGGGGGGGACAAGGTTCACAGTGTGAGACTGTCTTTTTCTGTGTGTGTATGTGTTTCTCTGTGTGTTTTTTTGAATGTGTAGAGGGTTTCTAAAGCCAGTGGCTCAGCCTCAGTGATATGGCATTCTTTTTTGTCCTCTCTCTCTGTCTCTCTCTCTCATTCTCTTTCACTGTATCCACATCAGATATTCTTTTATAACTCTCTCAAAGGGAAATGGAGAAAGGCTGTGTGGCGATTGCTGACCCCACTATAAAGGTAGACCCTCTCTTCTCCACCCTTTGTCGTGTTTGTGCACACACAAGTGCACACATGCACGCAGATTACAAATCAGCAAATAAATAAAGGAACAGACAAATGTAGCAGCACATGCTGTATGTTTCCCCCCGTAGACACACACAGACACACAACCCTGAACTAGCTGTGACGATGTATGCTTTTTGTCCTTTCATGTCTGTTTCTGCTGCACCTGTTTGTACAAAAATAGATAGATAGATAAATAGAAACTTGATGGGAGAGTGTGACGTCTCTACTGTCGGCTCTGCGTGTCACTGGGAAGAGATATTACGCATGTCGAATGGATGAAGCAATTTTCAAGGAGGTTTATCGGCATTGGCGCTTGAAAATTATCTATGGTTTGTGCCCGTCTCTATGAACAATGTGTTCAGAATTTAATGTTTGTGTCTGCATTTTATGTGTTGTTGGGTACAATATTTACAAATGGACTTAATTGATATTTACTGTAATCATAAGGTTGTCATTATTATTATTACAGTTAACGTTACTATAGTTTCCTCATATACTCCAAAAATGTGATGAACGTCTTCATAAAGGTGTTAAGAATTCTTACGAAAACTCCATTGAAGTCAAATGTAAGTGTCATTTTTGACCCATGCAGATTTTTGAGTGTGATGCTGGCATAGAAAGATGATGCTGTCCGATGTTGTGTGATTTTAACTCACTGGAGAAATAAGCAGTATGCTATTTATGCTGGTTTTCTGTGGGTGTTTGTGTGCATGTGCCTACTCCTCTGTGTGTTTCTCTCCAGAGTTTTCTTCATGCGGAGCTGTTGGGTGCCATTGTCCTCGGGTTTTCAAAGGCCTTCTGTGTCTGCCCATGCTGGGTGAGATTCAAAAGACTTGTGTATGACAACCTATTGATGTGAGCATGATCTTAGGATCTCTGTGTACAAGTGTGCTTGTGTGTGTGTTTGTATGTGTATGTAAATGTGTGTGTGTGAGTGTGTGTGTATACTTTTGGTTAAATCCACCACTGTGTTGGTGGTTGGTATAGTGTCCCTGAGCATTTGAGTGCCAGAGCACTGTCATCGCTAACCTTGGTGCCAATTCAAACTGCCTGTGTCCTGATCACAGTTTTTTCTATCCCAGTTGATTTGTATTTTTTTCATCCTTTATATTTTGGTGAAAGGGCTTTTTCTCTGTAAAAAGGTACCGAGCTGCTCTTTCAACATTCTCAGACAGGACCACAAACCCCCAATCAGACAGACCTCCAGGTCAAAGTAATCCATCTTCCATTGCAGCGGAGGATTTTTGTCTGAAGAAGAGAGAGCTTCCCATCTGATATCAGGGGATGCTGTGGTGAAGGCCTTCCTCTTATTACAAACATGAACATGGGTGTGACAGAGGGGAAGTAAACATGTCTGGTTCAAGTCTCTGGACATTCTGTTGTGTACTGTATGTTGATTTTAGGTACAGTGTTTGTACCTGTTGCATGTTATGAAACAGGTTTAACCAAGTTTTCTTGGTTACTAAATAGACAACAGTATAGTCTTTAGGTAAGTAAATACATAACAGTAACTGGATGAATGGGACAATCTTTGAAATCTACAGTATAGGTGTTAGGAAAGTTTATCAACAACAAATGTGTTATAATAGCAGTGTTTCTACTTTTGTCAGAGTCAAGAGGTGACCTCATCAGCGTGGAGATATATAAAACAAACTCTTTAGAATGAGTGCTCAGGCAGCCCGCCTGGATCCAAGCTTTGTTGCATTATTAATAACCTTAGAGACTCCTGGAGGGAAAGAGAGAGAGAGACAGAGAGAGAGAGGAGGAGGAGAGGGAGGGAGGGGAGACTCAGCTTCAACCAATTTGAATGAGCTGTGAAATTTCTTGTACTTTTTTTCTCTTCTTCCTCACTGTGGCTTCTAATGCATCAAAACATGCTCTGCTCTCACACTTTCACTTTCTGTGCCACCCGTACCTGAAGCCAGGAGCTGTTCAAGCACCCAGTGAATAATTAAAGAGAGAAACTCCTGCATTCTGCTGAACACACTCTCCAACGTGAATCGTAGCCCAACTTTTCTCATCTGGGGCCCTAGCTCTGTATTTCTTTTTTTCTTTCTCCCCCTCTCACTTCTTGTTATGCTCATTTCATCCATTAGTAAAGAGATGAGGTACAAGCAATATTATTTCAAGCATACTCTATTAATTATGATGAAGTTAGGCACTTTCTGTTACTGTCATTTGGGAGCCTTAATATTTTATACCATATGTTTGGTTGTTGATCTTTACAATAATAAGGATAGTATTAAGTCTTCCAATACAGTGTGTGCAAATACTGCACATGAGGACAGGGGTTTAAAAGGGAAACTGATGCTTGTGATTCTGTGTGCTTTTCAAAATGGCATGGAGTGTACTAGGTCAGACCAAAACGGGTGTCAAAAATCCTCTCATTTTATGACACATTGTTGAGATTATGAGCAAGTATCTTTCTTTTATGGAGCGATTCTCTCTCAAAGTTTTCACGATTCCCTCCTCCCCATGCTCTTTGTTTTCTTGCCTGCCTCAGCCCCACACACGCCGCAGGGGGACAGTTCACTCAAACTAAAATCAACGCTAGCTTTTAATGCTAACTGCCAATACCTTTTTATTTCCCCAGAGCACCATCCTGGAGCAACCTGGCTTCAACACCTAATCAAAACCGGCTTACATCTGTTGCCACAAAAATTATACATTGAATTTTAGAGGTTTATTCAGGACATAGTTACAGCAGCTCTTATAACAATATCAACACAGAACGTCTGTGGAACATAACTGTGATCCAAAGAGGTGTAATATTTAGAACACCGATTAGAGTCAAAGCATCTCTAGCATCTTATTTTTAATATACCTCTACAGGTCAAAGGTCAGGGCTACTGGAATGATACTACAATGATTGAGTGCATTGACACAATGTAGAATTGTAAAAATGAGTCAAGTTCTGTGTCATCAAATGCAATATATTGTCAAAAATCACAAGTACCATATGAGGGAGTGCCAGATGTTCATACTCCGATGGATAGGATTCCATGGCGTTGTTATCCTTTCCAGCACACTGGAGTGACAGCCAGCTCCAGTAGTCTGGCAGATCAGTGGTGATGCCATCATCCTACACCTCCACAGATCCGTCTCTCAATCCATCCATCCATCTCTCTCCCCCTCTCTTCCTCTCTGTGTCAGAACCCACAGTTTCCCTCAGCCGAAAGGTCGGACGTGTGAGCCTGTGCGTCGGCAACACCATAAAAAATAGATGTATTTTTGTGTTGCGCTCCAGGGGACGGCAATCAAAGGCTCTTCTGGAGGCAGCAAAATAGCTTCCTCTTCATAGAACAAAGAGCATTGGTTTAAGGAACCCTGGATGAAAAGCAGCACTGATGCAACCTCCGGGACGTTGTGTGATAAAGACGTAGTGATAGGAAGGGACTGTGTTCTTAAGTACTGTACACAACATGCATGGATGAAGTAATGAGAGCCTTGTCCAGCATACATGGGTTCCTGAGCATCATGCATTCCAGTACTGAGACTTGCTTGGGACCAATTTTTTGTGTGTTTTTTGCGGTATGTGGACTGGAATGCTTTAGGTCGAGCTTTTGAGACTCTATTTGATCATCTGTATACAGATGTACAGTACAAAGTCATTGCTTGTAGGCTGACTCACTACTAGGCGGAGCTTAGCCGAGCTGGAAAAGACGTGAGACTCCTGTATTAGCACCACTGTCATATGACACACATCCAATCATCTTCACAAGCGTCAACAGGGTTGTCTATTTCAAATCAGCCAAGAACACACCTGCTTTGACGTTGCTGCTAAGTAAGTATGATTCTAATGCTCATCATTTTGCTTGTTCCCTCCACTACTCCAGTCTCCACACTTGTCTCACTCTTCAGTTCTATCTTTACTAACTTAGAGGGGACTTATGGATGTTTGAGGTCTCTGTCACTGATGTCAGGACAGTCTCAGTTGGTTTCTCAGGCAGAGAGCTGTCACAAAGCAGTACCTCACCGCCAAGATGATGTGTCTGTACACTCAATGAAATCATGTTAAGTCTATCTGAATCTTCTGATTGAACCTTTGGAAAAGAATGTATCTACAGCTCAGTTCAACTATTCCAATGTGGGAGGGGATGTAGGAGAATGTTTAACTAGAGAGGGTACAATTTCTGGGGAAATTGTAGGGTGTGCTTGCTTGCGTCGGTTGCACAGGGGTCCGTTTTTGGATGACATTTTTACAACTGATATTTCTGTCTATTTTATATAAAAATGCATACTTATTATTCATAAAGATTACATAGATTTAAAAGATTTTTTTTGCTGCTCATTTACAACTTTTGCCGAAGGCAAAGCACACCCAACTAGAGAGGGTACAATTTCTGGGGAAATTGTAGGGTGTGCTTGCTTGCGTCGGTTGCACTGAAGCATTTTTTTTTTTGCTGCTCATTTACAACTGAAAATACGAGTGAAGTGTAGAATGAAATAGATGTCTTCTCATTTCCCCTGCAAGAGGCAGCCTCATCGTTGAATCAAAACGAATACATTTGGCAGACCGGTGTAAAAATTGACCTAATCTCTATGACTTAAACGTCCTTTTAAGTTTTTCCCTTCTCGTGATATTTTAAGGCATTTAGACTACTCATATTGCATTCATTCATGAATAAAGAACCCCCTTTGAAGATTATTCTACGACGTTACCAGCAGTAGAAGATGGAATTGCGATTCAAACAGTACCATCTGCTAACTGAAAATATGCCCCCAAAAATGTAAATAAGCTTGACATTTATTTAGTGGAAAATCGCTTTCATAAAAAGCTCACTGGTAGCGATCATTGTCAGTAACAATGCCAAGTGCGATATAGCCCTGTGTGGAGAAGCTGCCCCGGTAAATTGTACAGTACAGTACAGTACACTACTGCTGTGTTCGTCTTGGTAGCGATTGCGTTGGTTGAATTTTATTTAACGTTCCGTTGTACGGTTTAGGCTGAAATTAATTATTTTCATGAACAGATTGACAAAGTGTAGGCTGTGGCAATGAAGTTAAGGTTAGTAGTTACATAGACTTTTGATTTAAGTAAGGGGAGTGCCGAACATGTTCTGTCGCCGTTTGACTTCCTACAGCTGCATGTGTAGATGTTTTTGTAGTGTCTCGCGTAGGCTACAGCGTTGCAGTGAGCAACACTGGTTTGAAACCACAGGTAATGATAATTTCACCCACAAATCATTTACTTGTAATGTAATGTCATAATAAATCCTACAACGAAAATGTATTTGTTAGGAATGTTTATTTTAACGATTGAAAACAGATGCATCATAGACCACTGTAGTATGTGTTGCCCGGCCAACAGAGGCTAATGTCATGATGCTAATACTTCAGTGACATAGTAGACTACTGTTTCCGAAAGTAGATGTATTTCCTTAATAAAATCAGCTTATATTGTACATTACACGTCACAATTGTGTATCATATCACAAAGTAAAATTAGTAAATAGTTATCACCCTGGCCTCTTTGCTTGTGGCGTTTCTGCAGCTCCCTTGCAGTAAAGCAGTTAGCTTAGCTATCTCCCAGAAGTTAACGAGCTGCTAAACTAATGTTCTGCTAGAGGTAGTCACGCAAGTTTTCGTGACGTTAGTGACGTAAGTAGCGTCATTGACTGTGGCTAGCAAGTTAGCCACCGTTAGCTTCACTTTTCGCCACAAAAACGTAATTTCCACTTAAACCATGCAACGGAACGTAAATCCCAATAGAAGCAACTCAATCGCTACCAAGACGAAACTTTTGACACCTAGGTTGTCTATGTAGGCCAAATATTGACTGAGTTTTAGGGGGGCAAAAAGAAATAATAATAATAATATATATGTGAGAGAACAAAGGTTGTGCTCTCGCCGAAGGCTTGAGCACACCCAATAAGACACCAGATGTGTATTTTAGTTAAGCCTTGATGCACAAATTTCAGTCCACACCTCATCCTAAACCTGTACTGCAGGGCATGATGTCTTTCAAGTAGTAGTCAGTAGAACTATCACATCCCAGCTCCCTCAGTGATGTTCTCATCCAACCTCTCTCATAAAAATTTAAAGAAGTTTGTCTTCAAGGCTTCAGTGTATCTTTTTCATGTACTGGGCTGGAGATAGAAATGCCAGGATGTTACTAATGATCACGCACCAATGCCTGGAGAGCCAGCCTTTTCATGGCTCCTCAAGGAGATTATTAATCATTCCGCTTCTACATTAGAGGCCAATCAGGCGGAGGGAGATGGAGTTTTATCATTGGTCACACGTCCTCATTGGTTTTTAGACATAGTTGTTGCATACTGTTGAAATCACCCTCATGGTGATGTTTTGCTCATTCCATCCAGGTGAGAATCTTCCAATAAAACTTTTTCGTTTTACTTCATGTGATAAGATGAAGGTGTAACAACAAAACTGCTTGTCCTCCAGAAGTCTGTTGATTTTACAGATGTCTGGTTAATAGCTCATTAGGAAGACTGAGAGTGTGCTAACATAATATGCCATAATTTGTTTTAATAAAAAAAGCACTTTAATCTTCTAGAATGATCTGCTCACACTGGTTACTCCTTAGGGATCCTCCTACCCTATGAACTTACATTGCTTCTCTCTCTTATCTGTTGTAAGAGGTTGTAAGAGGGGAGACTCAGGCAGTAAGAAATCAAACTGTCTGACTGGAATTACTAGGACACACAGTAGAGCCCTGGGATGCCGAGCTATGAGCAGAAAACTATTCTCAAAGTGTCAGTGATGGCATGCTACACATTTTTCTGTTTAAATGATGTGATTGCTTGCTCTTTCATGAAAATAGGAGAAAAAAAATGTAATCAATATTTTCCTACTACAGGAGTGTTTTAGATTGTGTTCCACTTTGACCAATGTTCCTACAAAACTACAGACTTGTCCGTCAAAACATTGAGACAGAGTGGTTTCATACAAGATGAAAAAGACGCCTCCTCCCCAAATCAATCCCAACACCTGAGGTATCTAATGTACAGAATGCAGTGACAGGACTGTGACAGTGAAAGTCTCTCCCCACAGCGCACAATCCTTAAATGAGGTGAAACCTTACTTTTGGGATGAAAGGGAAAATGAATATCCAATGGTGCTTTGCTTGTCGAGCAAGAGGGGAGTCTTGCCAGTGTGGTGGGCGGGACGTCTGATAAACATTTCTTGTTTCATCATGTTGACCTCTTGAGAAATGAGGGATGGGGAATGCAATCTTCTTCTTTTTCATGTCTCCCTCTGTATGAGTATCAATAGAGCCAGACTTTTTTTTTAAGAGGACGTGTGTGTTCTCCCATTTCTTCCATTCACTGAGTAGCATGCAGAGTGCCATATTGGAATCATGGTGTGGCAACTGCCAACAGAATTTCAACAGACATTGTTCTTGGGTTCCTAATCTCACCTGCAGACACAGGTCTGTGGTCTTGGCACTTTAGGCAAGATTTTGGATTTCCAGCCCTGTGACCAACATCTTGCATTTTCTAACCAGTGGTATTATATTTGTGTTTGTTAAACTTGTGCTATACTAATCTTCAAAATAAAGACTTCAAAATAAAATCTTCAAAATAATCTTCAATTTCGTTTTTCTATTCTATATCTTAATTTCTTTTATACCATGGTCTGGGTGAATACTCGATTCTGATTGGCTGCAGGGGTGTCCATTATCGGGTGATAACGGACACCTACTGCGTCATTGCAGCAAAACTGTCTTTTCACCGTTCTAAATTATTCCGCTGGCTACATAGTATATGAGCCTGTACAAAGTGTCTGAAATAAGTAACCATAACAACGGGGACGGAGTCAAAGCCTCCATTTACAATTTTGAAAGACTTTAACAAGCTAACTTGTATTTACAACAATGAGTGACTTGAATATTTATTTTAACCTGATGGAACATTTTTACTTTTCTGAATGTAGTGTGTCAGTGTCACGTAACCGCTCATCTCACATCCCATTCGCTATTCACCTCGCTAGTCAATCTAGTTACTGCAGACAGGCTGCAGCCAACACGACAGTAGCAGCAACTCTACACATGGCCGATTATTTTCTTCTTAAAAATCTTGATTTTATTTGGGGACAATGACATGGCTCGATAGCTGGCTAGTCTTGTTGTTAAACATACTGTAAAATTATAATTACTGTTTGGAGAATATGTCAACTTTGATGCGGTCATCTCACATCCATTTTCGATTCAACTCACTCCACAGGCTGCAGCCGTACTGTAGCCTAGTACTAGTATATGGCCGATACCTTGTTCGTGAAAATCTTGATATTGATTTTGGGACAGTGACATGGCTGGTTAGCTAGCAAATCTTCTTGTCAAACATACTGTAAAATGTACTGTTTGTCAACCGTACACAATGTTATTGCCTTTTAATCTTGCTAGCAATAACGTTAGCTTTCGGGCTAATAGCTCATCCAAAGGAAAGCCGGTGTTGGTTCTATGAGTTGAGCGGACTAGAAATATCAGAGTTGGCTAACGTTAAAAAACGTTAGATTTTCTTTTGCAAAACGCATGAAAACATTAATTTATGTTTGGAAAAAAAATCGTTGGCAAGTGACCATGGTTTAAGCGGGATAATGCCCTTCGAGGTGTCCAATATCACCTGGCCTCCGCGCGTCGGACGGTTCACGCCTCCGCATCGTCCATTATCAGGTGATATTGGACACCTCGTCGGGCATTATCCCTTACATATACTAGTGTAATAATTGGACAAATACGCTGTTCCTATTGGTCCAGAAGACGTTCTCAAAAGTTAATAATTCCGTATACCTCCTGAAAGTTTGCAGAGGTAAATAAACGTTTTTACGGACCTAGCAACAAGCAGTTGCCTTGGAGATGTAGCCATTGACCTTAACAACGTGGCATCTGCTCGGCAACAAAGTAGCCTAAATTGCCCCCCCAAAAAACTAAAACAACCAAATATGTTTTTTGTACAGGTCCGCAAACGCCCCGCAATAGCTTCCCGTTTTAACCCTTGTGTTATCTTCGGGTCGTTCTGACCCATCAGTCATTGTGACCCACCGTCGTATTGCGACAACTTTACCGCATACAAAAACAAAGTGAAGCATTTTCTTTTAACCGTTGGGCTGTCTCAGACCCCCCACATTGCGAAGGTTAAAAGAAAATTATTTTTATTTGTTTTTGTATTGGGTAAAATTGGGTAAACACAACGATGGTTCGTTATGAACCTTTGGGTCATGTGACCCGAAGGCAGCACGAGGGTTAAAGAAGTATCTGAAGCAGACAGAAGACGAATTGGATGTTGTTGATATGTTGCCTTGGAGATGTATTGACGTCACCAGTGCAAGTGCAGCTGATTGCTCTGACAACATGGCGGCTGCTCCAGATTCGACGTGTTTGATTTGGGATCTTCCCACGTATTGTTGTAGTATATAAGAAACCAAATGTTTACTCCTCGACAGGTCAGCAAACGCTTTGTCGCCTCGATTTGTTAAAACGACCTCGACCTACGGTCTCGGTTCACAAACGTTTTAACATATCCCGGTTTACGAAGGCGTTTGCAGACCTGTCGAGGAGTAAACATTTGCAGTTTGTATTTGTTTTATTTCTGTTTTGGTTAAGGTGAAAACCATAGCCATCTTATTTCCTACACTGATTTGAACCAGTTCGGCACGAGCAACAGTTTTCTCATGAAACTGGATGGCTGGTTTAGATCCCATGTGAGACATACAGTACTTCTGCTGTAAATGGTTGAAACTGAAGAAATCTATTAGTACAGTATACAGTATACTGCTCATAATAAAAACAATGGTTGGCTGGAGTTAAGCTCAAGGTGATGTCACCCTAAACTACACACCGTTGGTTAAAATGTACACAGATACTCTTCAGTATCAACCAAGCAAGCGTAATTGGAGTCAAAAGTGAAACCTGGTGTAATCAATTGGAGCAAATGGTCTGTAGATTGGTTCCCAGGTGCCCGGGCAAAATCAAACAGCTACTGCTGGGAGAGAGAGACAGACAGGCAGACACAAGGAGGGGAAAAGAAAGAAACAAAGGAGGAAGAGAGAGAGACAATGGAAGGACTGGAGAGGAAGAGAAAAAGAGAGATGTTTTAAGCAGTAGAAGACGTGTGGCCTCACATCAATATCTGGTATGGCACAGTCATTAATGCAGGTTGGCTGTGTTCTGCAGATGATTTGGAGCTCTCTCTCTCTCTGCATGTCCTCTCACACTGTCTCATCTGAGACACATAATAGCTGCTGGGGATGAATCATTCATAGTAAAGGTGTTGTGGTTAGCTCTATACAGGTTGACTACGGCACCACAGTCATTCAAGAAGCACCAGAGAGAACCAGACTCTCATCACCACTGTTTGTTTGATAACACTAATGCCATGCCTCGCTCCTTTGTGGCCAGGCTGAAATATTGATTAGCTTTCCTCACATCCGCTTTCAGGTCACTTACGATCAGACTGCCAAAAACACGACAAAAATGGGCCACAGTGAATCCAAATGCCCTTTCTGCTCTGCTGTCTGGCATCCATGTGAGCTGAATTTAAAGATGGCTAACTCTTACTAATTTTGAAATAATCAACTTTATATCTTTAATTGTTCAAAGTGGAATGTTTCAGGAATCCACGTGTCTTTTCCATTTCATTGTCTTCTTTGTCTTTTCCTTCTTTGCAGTAGAGATTTGTTTGGGGTCTTGTGGATCTTACTTTTACAAGAGCTGTAAACATGTAGTCATTTTTAGCATTTTAAACATTCACTTTCTAGTCTGTTCCCTTGTAGAGAAATAGAAGACTCAATGGAACAAAGAAGACTACATTTAGATGAAATAATGAAAGAAAGAACCAGTTCTAAGGATTGAACTAGGAGAATTTGCCTTTCTCCAGTATCTGACAAGCAATATTTTCAAGCTTGGAAGAGGCTTTGGCTTCGTGTGTGATAAAAAGAGGTTTGATGGAGCGATTTGTTTAAAGCCTGGCAGTTCTGTACTGATAAACTGCAAAGCAGAGACACATCATCGTCCTCCAACACATCGATGTGGCAGAAAGTTTTTGTGTGTTCTTTTGCATAGTGGGTTAGGGAAAGTTCCCTTGTGGTCTGAAGAAAGGGGGATGCTGAAACATTCATAGAACTCTCGCTCAACAGGCGTTTCCATGGCAACACAACAGTCTCAGTGCAAAGCATTGAAGGCCGGCTTAACTGTCTGACTCGTTCAGACGGTATGGTTTATCTGCACATCTACTCTCATTGCGTGTCTGGTTTTAACTAGTTTCCACACTCCAACTAATGACAAGAGGGGCTCGAATCACCGATATCAAACAGAAATGGCAAATGATAAATAAGAAACACTCACAATATCCTTTCATTAATAAAAGATTCTGCTAAGCGAAACATTTTGTTTATGGACTAGGCTACATTCAACGAAAGATCCAAGGGTATTCAATCTCATAGCCTCCATCACCTAGAAGACAGGTGAAATACAATAGCCTCCAACCCAGAACTCACAGACGTAAATCAAATCAGTTTTCTGTCCTCCTGGAATGAGCCAAGAACATCTCATAGTCACTGTACAGTAGGACATTGTGGCATGGTGTGGCATGACCCTGACCTACTGTGAAACAAATGTCTCATATGTGCTGGCTGCTGGGGTTAATCTCTGCTTTCCCTCTGCTTACCCCACACACACTCCACACCTGAAACCCCTCGCCTACCCCTCTAATGTCCTCTCCAGACTCTCACTGGAAGGATTAAGAGATTACAGGCTAGTGTGTGTGTTTCTGCTTCTGTGTATAAGCGTATGTGGTGCCACGGTCTGAATGAGTGACAATGTGTGGGTGTGTTTGACACATGACCAAACTGCATACTATGATTTGTTACTGATTTCTGTTAATATTTTTAGTTAGATTAGTGACTAATGTGCATATCGTATGTGTGTGTGTTAGTCGAGGGTTACATTCACTGGTACTTGTGGACATTGCATTATGTCTGTGGTAAAAAAACACACTGAAGTTACAGTTTTTTACAGTCGCTAGGACACATTTCTCAATATTTAGGTCACTTTTTCAAAACTCTTCACACAGTTCTCCTAACCAACTTTCAGCTCGGCACAGCAGTTAATTTCACATTCAAAATGCACTACAACCAGGGGACTACAAGGGCACTACAAGGGGAGTCAGGTGAGCGGTTAGGGAGTCAGGCTAGTAATCTGAAGGTTACAGGTTCGATTCCCGGCTGTGTCGAATGACGTTGTGTCCTTGGGAAAGGCACTAGCCTCGGGGAGAATGTCCCTGTTACTTACTGTAAGTCGCTCTGGATAAGAGCGTCTGCTAAATAACTAAATGTAAATATAACTACAAAATCACTTCATACATGTCTCAAATTAACTCTTTCTTCCATAACACTAGCAAAGGTTGACAGCCAACAAACATACTTTGTCACCCACAAAACAATGACCTAAAAATCACTAACACCAGGTAGCATTATACGTTTTCTTATGTAAAACAAGGACACCTCTCTACTGTTTAGAATTCACTGCAATATATGTTACTGGAATGAATCAGACATGATGCAGTATGCCTCAATATGTTGTATATCTTTCTTGTTTTTCTCCCTTATTCCAGAATACAAGAATTTGTATACACACCATCCACTGATACAGATACAATAGGAATGCTACTGTAATCTTCTACATTTGGCCATAGGTTCTCATCCACATCACATCGTATGTCATCTAGGGCAATACACCGAGGAAAGAATCTTCTGGAATGCCTGATCCATCCCTGGCAATGTCCAGGCATCCAGTATTCATTGCGTCCAGGAGGGACATTTGATCATGTGGATGGTGGTCATACAGTAAACCTTCCACCTCCATTAGGAAAAAAATTATTCTATGGGGTTGAGGAATGGAGAGTAAGGTGGGAAGAAAAGTGACACCATTCTGGGATGGGCTGCAAACCACTCGGTGACTGCACGGGAGTGGTGAAATGCCACATTGTCCCATACAAATGTTGGCTGATTTCTTCTCTCTGCATCCCTTTCCTCACCTAGCACAACCCTTCCGTAGAGATCATTGTATAGCATTACATTTTTTGATTCTAAATATATTTCATTACAATATTACTGTAGAAATGTAGCAAATTTCTGTTTTATTCAGTTTTGTATTATGTTATTGTTTGAACTGAAGTTTACAGAACAGTTTTGAAAACAATATGTAAGCATGTGCAAATTGGCCTGTAGGTACAAGTTTTGGCAGTTGTGTCGAAGTGAGAAAAGAATGAATGCAATTTGAAAGATGTAGTCATTGAATGCATTTTGTGCCAAAACAATGATAAATGATCCACAGTTTAGCCCACATATACTTCTGTTGTGCTCACTGTGTGAAGATATTTGAAAACGTGACTTAAGTATTGAGAAATGTGTCCTAGCGACTGTAAAAAACTGTAACACTCAGTTGAAATTAGTTTTGCAATAGTGTCTTATATGAAAACTGTATGAAGGCTTTCCTTGTGCTTTGCTACAGAGAAATGTCCAACTATTTCCTTCACACACTAATAACCGCCTTATTCTATGGGTGACCTTGAAGGAAGCATGAGGATCCGAGCACAGAGAAAAACTAATTTTTGTAACACTGGCCCTCATTGTCTGTAACCATTTGTTTTAGGGAGAGAAGTGTGGCATTTGAAGAGCCGCAATTTCTCCCAAAAAGTGATTTTAAATAAGATAAAAGAGGGAGACAAGTGTATGCTGTTCAGATGAACGGTTGTTTATTCTGGCCTTTTTCAGAATAGGAGTCCAAGTATAGTGAAGGTTAACACTGCCCCCTGCTGGTAATCATTGCAAAAACACTGAATTCCATTGCAAGAACATTCTCATCTTCAGTACTTCAAATGTAATGGATATAATTTAGTGGAGTTAATTACTGAATCACAGCTACAGTTTGAAACACAATGCCTACATGGAGTTCAAATTCAAACAATAACTATTCAAACATCTACTGCAAGCAAAAAAGTTTAAGCAAATAAACAAACTATCTATACTGCATATTGCTTGAAATTCTGATTCTATGAAATGATACATGGTAATTTGTTTGGCCTTAATAAAGACACGAGATGTCCAGTGAACAAACTAGAACATAATAAACAAATGTATTCGCAGTTTCTTTATACTACGGAAGGGAAAACTGTTTATTTTCCATAATCAGCAGTTTGAACAATTGCCATTGAATAATCATGCGCTCAGGTTTCTTCTATGGGTTTTAACACTACTGTACTCAATCCACAAACACACATACACACACGCACACACACACACCCACACACACACACACACACACACACACACACACACACACACACACACACTGTCCCTCCCCTGTCATTGACCGGCAGCATCCCCTTCCCATCAGTGGCTAATGAGGGAGGACGTTTTTCACTTTATCCTGTAATTGGCCCTGTGGAGGATTTTAATGGAATCACTGCAGGAAATGGGTTCTTAACTACTACACGATGCCCTTGTGCCTTCCCTCTCTCCCTCTGTCTCTCCCTCCCTCCCTCCCTGCTCTGGGTGGGTTCAAGGTGCTCCTGCCTCTTGTCGTGCACCCCACACTGAGGGTTCCCAATTAATTGCTGTCATGTTTGCTTCATGGCGGAGACACCGTAAGTGGCGTTGACAATTTGTATTACAGAGCCCATATCATGCATGGGTGGGCAGTGAGATGGGCTCAGGGCTAATAGGCTGAGGGTGCGGATGGCAGGAACTCTGGGAACCTGGGAGGGACCACTGGAGACTGCACTACAGCTAGTGGACGGAGGAAGAGAGAGAGGGAGCGGGAGGAGCAGAGAGAAAGAGAGAGATAGAGAGAAGGGGGGAGTTGGAGAAAGTAATTTACTATTCATACAGAGGAAACGTTTTTATTTGCACAGATAAGTCTGACTTAGTTAGGTTTCAGAGAATATTTGAATATGTTTTCTTCAAATATTGTGCTGATATAATGCTAATATATTATAATTGCCTTCTTGGACTGATTGACCCTGTAGAAATAGATAGCCTGCCAAAATAAACTGGCCACAGGGGTTCCATGTTTCCAGTCAAGCAGGAGCCTGCTGAAAACACTCTGATATGATCATGGGCCTCGTGAACTTGAAATTACCTAGCCTGCTTTGTCAGTCTTTCTCCTACCACTTTCTGTCTCTTCTGCTGCACAGGCCTACTGTCTGTAATTGGATCATGTGTGCCTGATCACCCCCCATTACCTGGACTGACAGAACCTGTCTGGGCTGGTTTCAGAGAGGAGTCATCAGGGGAACAACACAAGGAGAGCTGGGAGAATTGATAGAGCAGAAGAAAGAAAGAGCATGAGAGAAAGGGAGGGAAGGAGATGGGAAGTAAGAAGGTACATAATGATAGGGTTAGTCTTTTGTTTTCATGAAACTGAAAAGTCGATGAGGTTTTGAAATGTTCTAACCAATACATTTCTCCATCTAATTCAAGTACATTGAATTAAATTGTGAATTAAATGAAGGCAAAACAGGTTGGCTGTTACCTTTCAAGCAAACCTAATCAAGCATCAAGCCTACCAAGATGTTCTTTTTCTACAATAAAATTTGACACTGTTATTTTCAGCATGTTCATGAACTAATTTGTGTAACCATGCTCTTGTATTGTTTTGTATGTCCCACCCACTTTTTAAAAATGGCAAATCTGTCCTGTCAACTTTTTATTGAGAAAAATATATTTAACAGTCGCATCCTTGGTTATAAAAAAAGGAGCTGTCCCATCCACATTTGAAAACCAATGCCCCTGTCAAGACTGGTTGTGATCAACAAAGGTTTCTTCTTCTAGATGCTGCAGCCAAAAACAATGAGAACCCTTGTTTCATTAAAAACTAAAAAGTCATTTATTGAATGAATTAGGGTTTGTGAAGTATTTCAAAATTAAATTAAATTCAAATTACCACCACATTTATTGCACTAAGAATGTGTTTTGTTATAGACATGTTTTGAGGTACAGGTAACTAACAGTAGGCCTATCAGTAGCATTCTGCAAAAAGCTAGTCCAATTAGGCTACTAGGCATTTTAAGGGATGCGTGTTAGTGTAACTTAACAACTCCCTAACACACTCACCAAGCCAAAGGGCTTTGCAATCAGTTGTCATATTAGCAATGGTACTTTGAATAGAAGTGCTGATGTAGTTGTTGCACTGCGTAATTGTGAAAAAGGCAATAGATATTGCTATTTGCCTAGGATTCAGACCGTAGCCCATCCATCATGCCTCGTTTAGAAATAATAATCTAGATATATAATACGTTTTTAATGCCCATAAGCATGCAGGTTGGATTCAATACCATAAATAGCCCAAGGCTGTGTGGGTTGTGTCTTAGACAGAGACTAGAGGTCTCATTGTCATTGATTTCAGTCATCCACGTCTTTTGATAAGACGGTGGCATCTGCTTGCGTCAGATCATGGTTGTCATCAGCTTGGTTATCGAGTCAAGGTCACTATGAAGTAGGGATATAAGAAAATTGAAATAGAAGAATCTTGACTTCATTTTTCATAGCTGCGCCTGTAGGCTTAAGGTTGTTGAGGTTTAATGGTGTGTGAAACGACAATCTGAATGTGGCGATTCTCTACGTAACGTAGCCTACTTGTGCGCGACTGACCATTCATGGCCGAAGTGCGGGAAAAATGGCATCAACGGCCGTTAAGATGTCGGTGAACAGAGTGCAGAGCAGGTAAAGCAACTGAATGTTTGTGACCTCCCTTGTCACAACGACAAAAGAATATCTTACAGACTGTCGACTCATATTGCCGCATTAAGTCTAACTGCATACTAGTCAAGTGGGTGGGCGAATGTGTTGTGAATGTGTATCCTTCACTCGTGCCGTCAGTAGTTCAGTTGCTTTTAAACTAATCTAGCTAGTTCACAAAAAGTGAGGGGTACGTTGAGCAAACATTGTAAACGTTTTTCGAATACGTCCTGTGTTTTAATGTTATGGCAAGAAAGTTCAAGTTTATATTTAGTCACTTAGTCGACTGGTTTGTCCATGGCTGTAAATAATACTCTGGTCATCTGTACTAGATAGGGCCTAGTATCCAGATTCAGAGATTTGAGATGAGACCAATCCCCATATGCAGTGGGTGCCCATATGATTTCTTCTACATTTGAATGTTTGTTTGTGCAATAAAGTCTCCTTCCACACAATTGCTGGCAGCTTTCCGCCCAGGAGCAGGGGTTGCTGGGAAAGGTCACACAATCTGCATAATTTCATATTAATAGTAATGTGGGAAATGATTGGATTCTGGCTGGTGGCTAGTCAACCGAGGAAATTTCTTATTTCATGCACTCCTAAATTAATTTTCCTCTCAAGTCATCTGCGTATATGCATGTGTGTGCATGTGTGTATTGTGCAATTGGTATGTTTGAGCCTTGCTGTGTAGGTTATCTTTTATGTGTGTAAGTGTATGTGTGTGCGTGTGTGTGTGTTTGAGAGAGAGAGATACAGTAAATACATTGAAACGAGAAGCCTACATGTATTTTTCCTGTGTCAGCCTTATACATTCTATACGGTAAGTATTTACGATTACTCACTTTTACGGCTCTCTTGGGGATATAGGCTTGCCTATATAGGGAGACATGGATACAAGCGCATCTAAAATATTTATATTATAGTAGCCATGACCTTTTCCTATTAATCTCAATAGTGTTTGCACACTTCCATGCATTCCAAGAGAACCAGAGACTTTGAGGGTACCCTTTGGGGATACAGGTAATTTTTTTATACATATAATCACATAATCACATATAGTGATTTCACTTTAGAATATGGATTCATGTCAGTGCTCATTAACGGTAGCATGTTATGTGCAACTTTAACCATGTTGATCATGGCCACGTGTTCGAGGTGTGGCGATCAATTTGGGAACTCTTGTGCACAAGGTTAGAATGAAAATGTCTACAAGGATGACTATTTTTGCTGATTTCTGATAAGTTAGCCAGTGTGGAAGCTAATGGGAGGGGTTATGCAAATTGAAGGAGGTACAGTTATTTTGTTGTACGGTTGTAATATTGGTTGTTGTTGATGGGGCACTACATGTTAATTACGCTAGCCGAGAGTAGCAGCTGTTAATGTTCCGATATAATGAGTGATAAAAATGAGTGCTAAGAGTCCAAATGGGTACAGTGAGAACACCTGTGTGAGGACAGCAAGCCAAAGTGAAAGGAAATACACTTAACAATCACAGATGAAAGCAGAGGATGAATGGATTTGGAACTATCACTTGTATAGTCCAATTTAATATGTAAGATTTGTTAATTTATACAAAGCCCTCAGATCCTTATTTGGATAAACGTTTCTGCACCTGTTTGATAAAGAGACATGGCTTAGGACAAGGGGACAGGAGGAGAGGCAAGACAACAGCAGATGAGAGTGGATGAAAAATGGGCAGGAGTCAAAGGAAGGAACCAACTAATATAATTAGATAAAAGTGAATACCAGCCAAAAAGATTGTTAATTGTTAAATCTTAGTGATCTCGTTTCTCAAGTACGGAACTAAGTCGCAGAGATTTAAAGACCCCCTCCTCTCAAAAGTGTGTTTTTCTTATGTTTTTGTCCCGTAAAATGTCTGACCTTGACTATACTGACTCGTATATGTGCAGTGTCTGTATTTTAACATTCCTCTACTGAAGTGGGAGATGTCTGTTTCCCGGGCAAGCATCATTTCAATTTTTATTTGAAAGGTTTGACATGGGAGAGTGTTCAGTTCTTGGATGTAAACCGGATGTAAAGCATGGATCAACCAAAAAATCTAATTATGCTGCTAAAATGACATTTATTTTCAGACATTGGGCTCACATGCCTACAAACCTGTATGGACTCTGCAATGCATTTCAGTTAAGTTTTGATATTCACAACCACTAACACTGTGTCACCCACTGCCAGTTACATGCTAACAAGCCAAACATATGATAATTCTAGTAACTACACTTAGCCTGCCATTCTTATATGACTGCTAGTCCCGTATTTTGGTACACAACAAACTCCTCATTTTAGTCTGATGCTAAAACATGTATGGCTGATTCTCAGATGTTTCATATAGCCATGGCTATATGAAACATGTGTTTGCAAATGGCAGTGGTGGGTGAGGCGCAAGGCCTCTGATATTTGCATAACTAAATATTCATAGGTCCAGAATTGATGTTGTTAAGTGTTATGTTTTTGATGTTGATGTTTTACCAGACCCTTTTCAGAGTTTTTTTCTTTGTAGTAAAACCATGTTTGGCAGAGTATTTCTACATACTTAAAAAATCTGTAGGGGAACTTTGAGAAAGAGAAATGGACCTAAAGGAGAGGGAAGTCAGAGGGGATTAAAGGGTATATGAGAGGCATGGGTGGAAGAAGAAGGAAATCAGGCAAGTTAAAAACATCAAAAAAGTAATCAACAGTTCATTATGCTGGCGTCCGTATGGATCCTTGGACAGGGTTCAAGCAGAAGACTTATTACAATATTGTTCATAGAGTATATAATTTGTGGATGAATGGCACGAACATGGTGTGGTACTGTATACTGGTATGGAATTCTACTTAAAAACCTTAATTGGGTGTGCTTGCGAACTGGAGCGGTTCGCAACCGAATGCGAAGCGGCTGGGATGGGAATCAGCACCTCCAAATCTGAGGCCATGGTTATCGACCGGAAAAGGGTGGAGTGCAATCTCCGGGCCGGGGAGGAGATCTTGACCCAAGCGGAGGAGTTCAAGTATCTCGGGGTCTTGTTCACGAGTGAGGGAAGAATGGAGCACGAGATCAACAGGCGGATCGGTGCGGCGTCCGCAGTGATGCAGGCTCTGCATCGGTCCGTCGTGGTGAAGAAGGAGCTGAGTCGAAAGGCGAAGCTCTGTATTTACCAGTCGATCTACGTTCCTACCCTCACCTATGGTCACGAACTGTGGGTAGTGACCGAAAGAACGAGATCGCGAATACAAGCGGCCAAAATGAGTTTTCTCCGCAGGGTGTCCGGGCTCTCCCTTAGAGATAGGGTGAGAAGCTTGGTCATCCGGTAGGGGCTCAGAGTAGAACCGTTGCTCCTCCGCGTCGAGAGGGGCCAGTTGAGGTGGCTCGGGCATCTGATAAGGATGCCTCCTGGACGCCTCCCTGGTGAGGTGTTCTGGGCATGTCCCACTGGGAAGAGGCCCCGGGAAAGACCCAGGACACGCTGGAGGGACTATGTCTCTCGGCTGGACTGGGAACGCCTCGGGGTCCACCAGGAAGAGCTGGTGGAAGTGGCCGGGGAGAGGGAAGTCTGGGCCTCCATGCTTAGGTTGCTGCCCTCGCGACCCGACCCCCGGAAAAGCGGCAGATAATGGATGGATGGGTGTGCTTGCCCTATTACTGCCTATACAGGTCGGTTATTGTGCCTGTGGTGAAGACCTATGGAGGGCCCAGGCCTCTGGGATTTGAGGACAAGCACGCATCCGGAACTCATTCAAATTCCCTGTGTGTTGTGATGGGCTCAGAAAAACACTCCCTGGTGATTAGCCTCTGATGCTAACACTTCAGTTGTCACTGGACGCGCCAGGTGGAATGTTAAGTGGGTCTATGTTGGTCAGGCACTATGTATATGTATGCATGTGTGGCATTACTGCTGAAGATGACGTTAACTCATTGAGACTCCTTTGAGTGCTGCCATCCGACTGTTGTTTAGGTGTCTGTGTACCTGCTGTCACAGCCGTTGTTTTGTTCTCAAGAATGGTGTGGAGGTCAAAGTGGGGACACTGGGTTCCATATACAATATATGAGTACACACACTTTTTACTTTCACCATCCATTGACTTTGACCACTTGCTACAACTTTAAGACATACACAGATGGTGATGGCATTGATCCCGAACCGGGGGGCTAATTGACTTTTTGGCTGATCATCCCTCTCTCCAAAGGTATGCTGGGTAATGAAGAATGCCACTTATCATTTACCAACACATGGAGCATGACTGTTCAGACTCACAGTTCCTTCTGTGATGACCCTTCCTCTCACTCTTGTTAAGTATGCTCTCTTTCCACTGAATTCAGTGCATGGCCTTTTAAAATGTTTCCTTTCACAACTATATTTTCCTCTCCTTCACCTGTATGTGATCGCCCGCTCCCAACCCAAGCTCTTCTCCTGTCTGGCCCACCAATGGTGGAATCATCTCCCTACCTTCATCAGAGACACTGTCTCCCCACCTTCAAGGAAAGGGTAAAGACGCACTTGTTCCAAGAGTACAACGACACTTAAGAAAGATTTGTTGGATCAGATGTTAGTTTATTTCCTCCAGGAACACAATGACACTTATTGAGGGACTTGTTGGTTAGTTGTAACTGATTTAACTACTTGTACTCGCTGTGAATTATTGTTGCTTGCTTTCCTCCAGGTACACTCTAGCACTTTCGAGGATCATGTTGTTTAATTGGGTGTGCTCAAGCCTTCGGCGAGAGCACAACCTTTGTTCTCTCACATATATATTATTATTGGGTGTGCTTTGCCTTCGGCAAGGGCACAACCTTTGTTCTCTCACATATATATTATTTGGTGTGCTCAAGCCTTCGGCGAGAGCACAACCTTTGTTCTCTCACATATATATTATTATTATTGGGTGTGCTTTGCCTTCGGCAAGGGCACAACCTTTGTTCTCTCACATATATATTATTATTATTATTATTCTTTTTGCCCCCCTAAAACTCAGTCAATATTTGGCCTACATAGACAAAGTAGGTGTCAAAAGTTTCGTCTTGGTAGCGATTGAGTTGCTTCTATTGGAATTTACGTTCCGTTGCATGGTTTAGGCTGAAGTTAAGTTTTTGTGGCGAAAAGTGAAGCTAACGGTGGCTAATTTGCTAGCCACAGTCACTGACGTTACTAACGTCACTACGTCAATAACGTCACGAAAACACGCGTGACTACCTTTGGCAGAACATTCGTTTCGCATCTGTTAACTTGGGGGTAGTGATGGGCATTCCGGCTCTTTTTCGTGAGCCGGCTCGTATGGCCCTACTAACCCTAACCCGGGCAACACATACTACAGTGTTCTATGATGTAGCGTTATCTGTTTTCAATCGTTAAAATAAACATTCCTCACATATACATTTTCGTTGTAGGGTTTATTCTGACATTAGTAAACGATTTGTTGGTGAAATTACCATTACCTGTGGTTTCAAACCAGTGTAGCTCACTGCAACGCTGTAGCTTACGTGAGACACACTACAAAAACATCTACACTACACAGCTGTTTAGGAAGTCAAACGGCGACAGAACATGTTCGGCACTCCCCTTACTTAAATCAAAAGTCTATCTAACTACTAACCTGAACTTCATTGCCACAGCCTAAACGTTGTCAATCTGTTCATGAAAATAATTAATTTCAGCTTAAACCGTACAACGGAACGTTAACCCTTTGACGCGTACGAACACACCGGTGTGTTGAGTCCTGGCTGGTCCCTGGAGCGTACCAACACACCGGTGTGTTGGAACGCGTCCTTTAGAATGTCCAGTTTGGCTTATTACGTAACAATAAACTCTTCAGCATTAGCCTACGCGTATGTTATAAACATGAATCTCAATTTACTGTATATTTTGAGAAAGTTTACCTTTATTATCCATAAGAAAACGTTCAAACAATTTAGTTTAGCTAATGTTAGCTAACAGCTAACCAAAAATAACTCACGCTTTACTCACGCCACCTAGTAAACCATAATATTATCCGTTTTCCTTGACTTGGCTATCGCTTTCAACAGATTTTACTATTGTACAACCAACCAGAGATCGAAATAATAGATATACGTTCACAAATATGCATCTAAAACATCTGACTTTCGTCTGTCTTTCGTCTCGTTTGGAGCTATTAGAGGCCATCTTTGATTTTTTTGTCTTCCGGCAACAAATATGACCCTTGATGATGTACCCCTTGACCCCGTACACCTCAGTATTTTCTTGTGAGAAGAGTAGGTCATCTCGTTGACCATTTGACACCCACAATGCAGAGTACTGATCAAAACAAAAAACATGGCAGCCTACATTATCGTCATTAGCCAAGTTAGCTTCTCGAAAGCTACACTACGATAATATATCATATCAATTCACTGTGGATTCACCTGTGTGAATATTTAAAAATCGGAACAGTAATGACAGTACTAAGTTATTTTAATAAATATTTTAATAAGTTAAAAAGCCCACGTTTCTTAATTTTTAACACTTATCCTTTTACTCATTTCAGGTAGCTAATTACATGTCCAGGAAAGGGTACAATCTCGTCATTGTCACGTTACATATCAATGAATATCATTAGCACACAGCTATAAAAAATATCACATCAAAATTATTTAAAACCTTGACACTGTGTACGGGTAGGCAAAGCTTCCGTCAACATATCGGCAAAAAGGTACAGCATGTTTGAGTTGTGTGATGTACTGGCTATGTTTAGGACATGATCCTTTACACAGGATCCACTATGGACATCCAGGATCATGAAGGGCTTGGGATTTCTGGATCTGTTGTCATGACAAGTCAACTGGTATTTATTGTCATCATATACTTACAGTACACAATGAAACAAAACAACGTTCTTCCAGGACCTAGACATAACCTAGACAACTACAACAACTGTGTGGAATTAGGTCAATAAAATTGGTCCAATAAGACAAGATGAAATTTGTGACAAATGCCTCAAAACACCAAGAAGTGGGGATACTGTGAATGTAAACAAGTAAGCTAGTGCAAGGGAAACTGAATGTAAACATAACATACTAATACCATAATACATGGACATCAGTTATTGAGGTAGCAGCAATATGCAAAAATATTGAGTTTGATGATGTACAGGATCGTGTGGGGTGCATGGGTTTGTCCACAATGCGTGTGGGTTTGGGGATGCAGCATTTGGTATAGATGTTTGTGAGGGAGGGCAGAGAGATCCTGACTATCTTCTCAGCTGTCCTCACTGTCCTCTGCAGGCCGTGATGCAGCTCCTTGGGATGCTCTCTACAGTCCCTCTATGCAATGTGGTGAGGGTGTGGGATGGGAGATGGGCTTTCAGCCTTTGCAAAAAAATAAACATGCTGCTGGTACATCAAGGAATTAGGTGTTTGACGGTCTCGTTGATGTTCAGCAAGGAATGGTCACTTTGTGCTGACCGTACTTGCTCGACACCTGAGAGAAGGCCATGTACTATACATGGACAATTTGTACAGCAGTGCTGTCATGTTCTGTTTCTTGGAACGGGGCCTGTGCGGGCCAACATTCACCTGTAAAATTATAGGGAGATGTTCAAGATATAGAAAACGGTCAACAGCAGGCAATCAAGTGGTATGACAAGTGGTGCGTTTCATTACAGTATGAAACATTACAGTCATACATTGCCGTCTTGTCATTTCAATAGGTTGTTAGATTGAATAAGCATAAAGTCTGGTTTATTCTACATGTCGTCCATCAACTAGCCCTAGCCCAGATTTTCCAAACAAATTACACTTGCCTCTCATTTTTGCTTGAACTTCGGCCTGACAATAAATGAGGAATACATTTTCTATCAACACGGAAATTAATGACAGTAGATGGTAGCAAGAGATCACAAAACATAGCCATCAATATAGAATGGATGTCTGAATTATTGTGTTTGCTTTAATTGGACTAAACATGGCAAGTTAGTAATCGCTAGTTACCTGAATAATACCCTTTACTACGAGCTAGCTAGCAAAAACATCAGATAGTGGAAAACAACCACAGGTCATGCTTTCGTCTCAATATCATGCCACAGGTATGTGTATATTTTGTGGGTATAAATAATCTACTCACCAGAAAAGTTTCCCAGATAAATTGAAGCCAACCAAATAGGTTTGAAGGTATCCAAGCAGCATGAGCTTGCTTGATCGCCTTTCGCCGAGGTGTCTGGGAGTCATGTTCCAGTCTCGCCTACAGTATAGCTCAATTTGGTTGACGATCAACAGTTGCTGCTAATTTACTTGGCTATGTTACGTAGTTTGTGTAGTAGGATTATAACAAAGTAATGCAAGTGCATCTAGTCAGTCTAGCGTATTACTAGGATTGTAATGTATCGTTTTGTTTTCGTTTAGCTGGCTTCCATCCAGTAACTTATTTTGTGAACACTGGCTGCGTTGCCAACTCAGAAGGTTTACGAGATGGAAGCCAGCTAGAGAAAACAAAACGATGAATAGAAATCAAATTAGACTGACTGGATGTATCCAAATTATTTTGTATTCGTTATAATCCGACCACACAAACAACGTAACATAGCCTAGTAAATTAGCAACAGCTAACTTGTTGATTGACTCTTTACTACACTACGAGCTAGCTAGTTTGGCAAAAACATCACCTCGTGAAATACAACAGTTCATGCTTTCATCTCAGTATCGTGCAAACTATATGGGTGGTATAATTTGAGTTATACAAATACTTCAGTCACCAGAATAATAGCCAAAATATCTACTTTGAAGGTTTCCACCAGTCCCCTGAAGCGGAAGAAATACGTAATGAGAAGGTGGATAAACAAAACAACCAATGAATGGAGTATTCGTCACTAATACTGGGTGCAAACTAGGTCAATGGAAAATGCGAACCGATAAATACTTAAATTGTATAGCAATTCGATTTTAACCCTTTGACGCGTACGAACACACCGGTGTGTTGAGTCCTGGCTGGTCCCTGGAGCGTACCAACACACCGGTGTGTTGGAACGCGTCCTTTAGAATGTCCAGTTTGGCTTATTACGTAACAATAAACTCTTCAGCATTAGCCTACGCGTATGTTATAAACATGAATCTCAATTTACTGTATATTTTGAGAAAGTTTACCTTTATTATCCATAAGAAAACGTTCAAACAATTTAGTTTAGCTAATGTTAGCTAACAGCTAACCAAAAATAACTCACGCTTTACTCACGCCACCTAGTAAACCATAATATTATCCGTTTTCCTTGACTTGGCTATCGCTTTCAACAGATTTTACTATTGTACAACCAACCAGAGATCGAAATAATAGATATACGTTCACAAATATGCATCTAAAACATCTGACATTCGTCTGTCTTTCGTCTCGTTTTGAGCTACTAGAGGCCATCTTTGATTTTTTTGTCTTCCGGCAACAAATATGACCCTTGATGATGTACCCCTTGACCCCGTACACCTCAGTATTTTCTCGTGAGAAGATTAGGTCATCTCGTTGACCATTTGACACCCACAATGCAGAGTACTGATCAAAACAAAAAACATGGCAGCCTACATTATCGTCATTAGCCAAGTTAGCTTCTCGAAAGCTACACTACAATAATATATCATATCAATTCACTGTGGATTCACCTGTGTGAATATTTAAAAATCGGAACAGTAATGACAGTACTAAGTTATTTTAATAAATATTTTAATAAGTTAAAAAGCCCACACCAACACGTTTCTTAATTTTTAACACGTATCCTTTTACTCATTTCAGGTAGCTAATTACATGTCCAGGAAAGGGTACAATCTCGTCATTGTCACGTTACATATCAATGAATATCATTAGCACACAGCTATAAAAAATATCACATCAAAATTATTTAAAACCTTACTGTGTAGGGGTAGGCAAAGCTTCCGTCAACATATCGGCAAAAAGGTACAGCATGTTTGAGTTGTGTGATGTACTGGCTATGTTTAGGACATGATCCTTTACACAGGATCCACTATGGACATCCAGGATCATGAAGGGCTTGGGATTTCTGGATCTGTTGTCATGACAAGTCAACTGGTATTTATTGTCATCATATACTTACAGTACACAATGAAACAAAACAACGTTCTTCCAGGACCTAGACATAACCTAGACAACTACAACAACTGTGTGGAATTAGGTCAATAAAATTGGTCCAATAAGACAAGATGAAATTTGTGACAAATGCCTCAAAACACCAAGAAGTGGGGATACTGTGAATGTAAACAAGTAAGCTAGTGCAAGGGAAACTGAATGTAAACATAACATACTAATACCATAATACATGGACATCAGTTATTGAGGTAGCAGCAATATGCAAAAATATTGAGTTTGATGATGTACAGGAGCGTGTGGGGTGCATGGGTTTGTCCACAATGCGTGTGGGTTTGGGGATGCAGCATTTGGTATAGATGTTTGTGAGGGAGGGCAGAGAGATCCTGACTATCTTCTCAGCTGTCCTCACTGTCCTCTGCAGGCCGTGATGCAGCTCCTTGGGATGCTCTCTACAGTCCCTCTATGCAATGTGGTGATGGTGTGGGATGGGAGATGGGCTTTCAGCCTTTGCAAAAAAATAAACATGCTGCTGGTACATCAAGGAATTAGGTGTTTGACGGTCTCGTTGATGTTCAGCAAGGAATGGTCACTTTGTGCTGACCGTACTTGCTCGACACCTGAGAGAAGGCCATGTACTATACATGGACAATTTGTACAGCAGTGCTGTCATGTTCTGTTTCTTGGAACGGGGCCTGTGCAGGCCAACATTCACCTGTAAAATTATAGGGAGATGTTCAAGATATAGAAAACGGTCAACAGCAGGCAGTCAAGTGGTATGACAAGTGGTGCGTTTCATTACCCTATGAAACATTACAGTCATACATTGCCGTCTTGTCATTTCAATAGGTTGTTAGATTGAATAAGCATAAAGTCTGGTTTATTCTACATGTCGTCCATCAACTAGCCCTAGCCCAGATTTTCCAAACAAATTACACTTGCCTCTCATTTTTGCTTGAACTGTGTGGCCTGACAATAAATGAGGAATACATTTTCTATCAACACGGAAATTAATGACAGTAGATGGTAGCAAGAGATCACAAAACATAGCCATCAATATAGAATGGATGTCTGAATTATTGTGTTTGCTTTAATTTGACTAAACATGGCAAGTTAGTAATCGCTAGTTACCTGAATAATACCCTTTACTACGAGCTAGCTAGTAAAAACATCAGATAGTGGAAAACAACCACAGGTCATGCTTTCGTCTCAATATCATGCCACAGGTATGTGTATATTTTGTGGGTATAAATAATCTACTCACCAGAAAAGTTTCCCAGATAAAGATGCCAACCAAAAAGGTTTGAAGGTATCCAAGCAGCATGAGCTTGAGGTGTGTGGGAGTCATGTTCCAGTCTCGCCTATAGCTCAATTTGGTTGACGATCAACAGTTGCTGCTAATTTACTTGGCTATGTTACGTAGTTTGTGTAGTAGGATTATAACAAAGTAATGCAAGTGCATCTAGTCAGTCTAGCGTATTACTAGGATTGTAATGTATCGTTTTGTTTTCGTTTAGCTGGCTTCCATCCAGTAACTTATTTTGTGAACACTGGCTGCGTTGCCAACTCAGAAGGTTTACGAGATGGAAGCCAGCTAGAGAAAACAAAACGATGAATAGAAATCAAATTAGACTGACTGGATGTATCCAAATTATTTTGTATTCGTTATAATCCGACCACACAAACAACGTAACATAGCCTAGTAAATTAGCAACAGCTAACTTGTTGATTGACTCTTTACTACACTACGAGCTAGCTAGTTTGGCAAAAACATCACCTCGTGAAATACAACAGTTCATGCTTTCATCTCAGTATCGTGCAAACTATATGGGTGGTATAATTTGAGTTATACAAATACTTCAGTCACCAGAATAATAGCCAAAATATCTACTTTGAAGGTTTCCGCCAGTCCCCTGAAGCGGAAGAAATACGTAACGAGAAGGTGGATAAACAAAACAACCAATGAATGGAGTATTCGTCACTAATACGGGGTGCAAACTAGGTCAATGGAAAATGCGAACCGAGAAATACTTAAATTGTATAGCAATTCGATTTTAATGCGTCATAATCAATTTCTGGAACGTTGAGATTGATCCAAACTCACGCGCATAAAAAACTCACTCTGGGGGACCAGTCAAGGAATTTAGAACCTACGTGTGAAAGGGTTAATGCGTCATAATCAATTTCTGGAACGTTGAGATTGATCCAAACTCACGCGCATAAAAAACTCACTCTGGGGGACCAGTCAAGGAATTTAGAACCTACGTGTGAAAGGGTTAAATCCAATTCAACCAACGCAATCGCTACCAAGACGAACACAGCAGTAGTCTAGTACTGTACCGTAGTAGTACAATTTACCGGGGCAGCTTCTCCACACAGGGCTATATCGCATTTTGCGTTGTTACTGACAATGATCGCTACCAGTGAGCTTTTTATGAATGAGCGATTTTCCACTAAATAAATGTCAAGCTTATTTACGTTTTGGGGGGCATATTTTCAGTTAGCAGATGGTACTGTTTGAATCGCGATTCCATCTTCTACTGCCGGGTAACGTCGTAGAATAATCTTCAAAGGGGGTTCTTTATTAATGAATGAATGCAATGAGTAGGCTAAATGCCTGAAAATATCATGAGAAGGGAAAAACTTAAAATGACGTTTAAATCATAGAGATTAGGTCAATTTTTACACCGGTCTGCCCAATTTATTCGTTTTGTTTCAACGATGAGGCTGCCTCTTGCAGGGGAAATGAGAAGACATCTATTTAATTCTACACTTCACTCGTATTTTCAGTTGTAAATGAGCAGCAAAAAAAAAAATGCTTCAGTGCAACCGACGCAAGCAAGCACACCCTACAATTTCCCCAGAAATTGTACCCTCTCTAGTTGGGTGTGCTTTGCCTTCGGCAAGGGCACAACCTTTGTTCTCTCACATATATATTATTAGGTTCCTCCGGTAGGAGGGAACCTATTATTATTGTTGGTATTCTTATTATTAGGTTCCTCCGGTAGGAGGGAACCTATTGTTATTGTTGGTATTCTTATTATTATTTTTCTTCTTCTTGCGCCCCAATATCTCAAAAAGTCCCTTGTCATAAATTTTCTAATTTGGCACATTGATACTACATCCAAGTGGGTACCCCCACACCAAATATGGGCCACAGCGGACCATAGGGGGCGCCACAGGCCACGCCCAAAGGTCCGATTTTCAAAGTGATGGTATTTCCACCCCATTGCTCCAATTCTTCTGAAACTTGGTGTGCATGCCTCATTTTTCATGAGGAACAAAAAAGCCTCAAGGACCCATAAGGTCCGCCATGATGGATTTTCCTGTACTGTGATAATTTGGGAAAACCTTCAAAATTCCTCTTCTCTTGAACCAAAGGTGAAATTGACTTGAAATTTGGTACAGATATGTATCATTGACGTATTTAAAAACGTCACTTAAGGCAATTGAATCAAGTACAAAATGGCTGAAATGGGTGTATTTATGTAAATGTACACATTGCCTCAATATGTTTGTGTCACTAAATCAAATGTATTTTTGAAGGATGGTTCAAACTTAATAGGCTTTAAGGTGAGATGCCCCTGAAGTACCATGCAAAGTTTCACTTTGATATGTCGAAATATGACTGAATTACAGATGTTTGAACTTCGACCAAATCTGACAATGCTCGCCATTGGAGAAACAGCTTTTTTTTTTTTTAGTTTTGTGTAATCCATGTCTGGGAATGGCTCAATTGGCTGGTAAGCAAATGGTTGTAGGTTCAAAACCAGTCAGAAGCATAGTTTTTAATTTTTTATTCTGGCAAAACGGTTTCTAGTCTTCCGATCAATCATCCGGTTGTAAAAACATAGCAATGCGTGTTTATTTGAGCCCATCACAACACTCTGATCATCTGTTTAGCGAGACTGTGTAAACCACTGCAAAACAAGCCAGGTTCACCACAGTAGCTAGCTACTTGTAGTCTACGCATGGTAGAGATAACTCTAATGGTTTTCTCTAATGAAGTCAATTGATTGTTCAGGTGGATCCCTTGCCTGTTGCACAAATTCATTTCAGTAACCTAAGCCAGGACACATTCCCACTGATGCTAGGCATGATTTAAAATTCCCTTCCATGACAAGTTATGGCACTCCAAACAACCTGTTAAAAAAAACTATGAGTAAGTTATTCTTTACAGCAGCAACCCAGTCATTCCGTTGTCCCGTTTTTATAGGAAATGTACAAGCAGTTTCAACTTTGGACGAATCTTACAATGCTTACCACAGGAGAAACAGCTTATTTTTTTATACAGTAACTGAACATGACAATATTCAGCACTGAGAATATCTCAATGGGCTGTGATGGTGACCTGTAAAGTATAAGGTCGTAGGTTGGAATCCAGCCATAGTCTTTTGGCCTGTCATAATTTTGATTATCTGTTCAGTTCAACAGGATGACATCATTCTGAAGTACCACAAACAATTTCACCTTGGTATGTGAAAATATGATTGAATTAGAGCAGTTTCAACGTTGGCTGAATCTAACAACGCTTACCACAGGAGAAACAGCTTACTTTTTTATACAGTAACTGAACATGATAATATTCAACACGGAGAATAGCTCAATGGGCTGGGATGGTGATCTGTAAAGTATAAGGTAGTAGGTTGGAATCCAGCCATTATCTTTTGGCCTGTCATAATTTTGATTATCTGTTTAGCTAAACAGGATGACATCATTCTGAAATACCATGCACAATTTCATGCAATTTCACCTTGAAATGTCAACTGTTTCTTAACCTTTGTCCCAATGTTGACCAAAGCTAATACTCTGCCCTTTCTATTCAAAGAAACAGTTCTATATCTCAACAGTTGGTGTGTAGCAGAGAGGATAGAGAGACTGCTTTGTAACCTTATGCTCATGAGTTCAAATCCCCATTCAGCCTGTTGTTGGCCAAACATGAAGTAGTTTTGCTCTCTTGTTTTCCAACTCTCGATCTTCGATAGTGTACATGTTTATAATATTTTGCCATTTTGCGGAGGAACCCACATCGCTGCTTGCAGCTATATTTAGGTTCCTCCGGTAGGAGGGAACCTATTGTTATTGTTGGTATTCTTCTTCTTATTATTATTTTTCTTCTCCTTGCGCCCCAATATCTCAAAAAGTCCCTTGTCATAAATTTTCTAATTTGGCACATTGATACTACATCTAAGTGGGTACCCCCACACCAAATATGGGCCACATCGGACCATAGGGGGCGCCACAGGCCACGCCCAAAAGTCCGATTTTCAAAGTGATGGCATTTCCACCCCATTGCTCCAATTCTTCTGAAACTTGGTATGCATGCCTCATTTTTCATGAGGAACAAAAAAGCCTCAAGGACCCATAAGGTCCACCATGATGGATTTTCCTGTACAGTGATAATTTGGGAAAACCTTCAAAATTCCTCTTCTCTTGAACCAAAGGTGAAATTGACTTGAAATTTGGTACAGATATGTATCATTGACGTATTTAAAAACGTTACTTAAGGCAATTGAATCAAGTACAAAATGGCTGAAATGGGTGTATTTATGTAAATGTACACATTGCCTCAATATGTTTGTGTCACTAAATCAAATGTATTTTTGAAGGATGGTTCAAACTTAATAGGCTTTAAGGTGAGATGCCCCTGAAGTACCATGCAAAGTTTCACTTTGATATGTCGAAATATGACTGAATTACAGATGTTTGAACTTCGACCAAATCTGACAATGCTCGCCATAGGAGAAACAGCTTTTTTTATTATCCAGTTTTGTGTAATCCATGTCTGGGAATGGCTCAATTGGCTGGTAAGCAAATGGTTGTAGGTTCAAAACCAGTCAGAAGCATAGTTTTTAAAAAAAAATTCTGGCAAAACGGTTTCTAGTCTTCCGATCAATCCTCCGGTTGTAAAAACATAGCAATGCGTGTTTATTTGAGCCCATCACAACACTCTGATCATCTGTTTAGCGAGACTGTGTAAACCACTGCAAAACAAGCCAGGTTCACCACAGTAGCTAGCTACTTGTAGTCTACGCATGGTAGAGATAACTCTAATGGTTTTCTCTAATGAAGTCAATTGATTGTTCAGGTGGATCCCTTGCCTGTTGCACAAATTCATTTCAGTAACCTAAGCCAGGACACATTCCCACTGATGCTAGGCATGATTTAAAATTCCCTTCCATGACAAGTTATGGCACTCCAAACAACCTGTTAAAAAAAACGATGAGAAAGTTATTCTTTACAGCAGCAACCCAGTCATCCCGTTTTTATAGGAAATGTACAAGCAGTTTCAACTTAGGCTGAATCTAACAACACTTACCACAGGAGAAACAGCTTACTTTTTTATACAGTAACTGAACATGACAATATTCAACACTGATAATAGGGCTGGGAAGGTGACCTGTAAAGTATAAGGTTGTAGGTTGGAATCCAGCCATAGTCTTTTGGCCTGTCATAATTTTGATTATCTGTTTAGTTCAACAGGATGACATCTTTCTGAAGTACCACAAACAATTTCACCTTGGTATGTCAAAATATGATTGAATTAAAGCTGTTTCAACGTTGGCTGACTCTAACAACGCTTACCACAGGAGAAACAGCTTACTTTTTTATACAGTAACTGAACATGACAATATTCAACACTGAGAATAGCTCAATGGGCTGGCATGGTGACCTGTAAAGTATAAGGTAGTTGGTTGGAATCCAGCCATTATCTTTTGGCCTGTCATAATTTTGATTATCTGTTTAGTTAAACAGGATGACATCATTCTGAAATACGATGCACAATTTCATGCAATTTCACCTTGAAATGTCAACCGTTTCTTAACCTTTGTCCAAAAGCTGACCAAAGCTAATACTCTGCCCTTTCTATTCATACAATCTCAACAGTTGGTGTGTAGCAGAGAGGATAGAGAGACTGACTTGTAACCTTATGCTCATGAGTTCAAATCCCCATTCAGCCTGTTGTTGGCCAAACATGAAGTAGTTTTGCTCCCTTGTTGTCCAACTCTCGATCTTCTGCAGTGTACATGTTTATAATATTTTGCCATTTTGCGGAGGAACCCGCATCGCTGCTTGCAGCTATATTTATTATTATTTTTCTTCTCCTTGCGCCCCAATATCTCAAAAAGTCCCTTGTCATAAATTTTCTAATTTGGAACATTGATACTACATCCAAGTGGGTACCCCCACACCAAATATGGGCCACATCGGACCATAGGGGGCGCCACAGGCCACGCCCAAAAGTCCGATTTTCAAAGTGATGGCATTTCCACCCCACTGCTCCAATTCTTCTGAAACTTGGTGTACATGCCTCATTTCCCATGGGGAACAAAAAAGCCTCAAGGACCCATAAGGTCCGCCATGATGGATTTTCCTGTACAGTGATAATTTGGGAAAACCTTCAAAATTCCTCTTCTCTTGAACCAAAGCTCCAATTGACTTGAAATTTTGAACAGATATGTATCATGGATGTATCTAAAAACGTTACTTAAGACAGTTGAATCAAATACAAAATGGCTGAAAGGGGTGTACTTATGTAAATGTCCACATTGCCTCAATATGTTTGTGTCACTAAATCAAATGTCATTTTGAATGATGGTTTTTCAAACCTAATAGGGTTCAAGATGACATCACTCTGAAGTACCATAAACAATTTCACCTTGGTATATCAACATATGATTGAATTAGAGCAGTTTCAACGTTGGCTGAATCTAACAACGCTTACCACAGGAGAAACAGCTTACCTTTTTATACAGTAACTGAACATGACAATATTCAACACTGAGAATAGCTCAATGGGCTGGGATGGTGACCTGTAAAGTATAAGGTAGTAGGTTGGAATCCAGCCATTATCTTTTGGCCTGTCATAATTTTGATTATCTGTTTAGCTAAACAGGATGACATCATTCTGAAATACCATGCACAATTTCATGCAATTTCGCCTTGAAATGTCAACCGTTTCTTAACCTTTGTCCAAAAGCTGACCAAAGCTAATAATAATAATTATTCCTAAAATCTCAACAGTTGGTGTGTAGCAGAGAGGATACAGAGACTGACTTGTAACCTTATGCTCAGGATTTCAAATCCCCATTCAGCCTGTTGTTGGCCAAACATTAAGTAGTTTTGCTCTCTTGTTGTCCAACTCTCGATCTTCGACAGTGTACATGTTTATAATATTTTGCCATTTTGCGGAGGAACCCGCATCGCTGCTTGCAGCTATATTTATTATTATTCTTTTTGCCCCCCTAAAACTCAGTCAATATTTGGCCTACATAGACAAAGTAGGTGTCAAAAGTTTCGTCTTGGTAGCGATTGAGTTGCTTCTATTGGAATTTACGTTCCGTTGCATGGTTTAGGCTGAAGTTAAGTTTTTGTGGCGAAAAGTGAAGCTAACAGTGGCTAATTTGCTAGCCACAGTCACTGACGTTACTAACGTCACTACGTCACTAACGTCACGAAAACACGCGTGACTACCTTTGGCAGAACATTCGTTTCGCATCTGTTAACTTGGGGGATAGCTAGGCTAACTATAGCTTTACTGCAAGGCAGCTGCAGAAACGCCACAAGCAAAGAGGCCAGGGTGATAACTATTTACTCATTTTACTTTGTGATATGACACACAATAGTCATGTGTAATGTACAGTATAAGCTGATATTATTAAGGAAGTACATCTACTTTCGGAAACAGTAGTCTACTATTTCACTGAAGTATTAGCATCATGACATTAGCCTGTGTTGCCCGGGCAACACATACTACAGTGGTCTATAATGTAGCGTTATCTGTTTTCAATCGTTAAAATAAACATTCCTCACATATACATTTTCGTTATAGGATTTATTCTGACATTAGTAAACGATTTGTTGGTGAAATTACCATTACCTGTGGTTTCAAACCAGTGTAGCTCACTGCAACGCTGTAGCTTACGTGAGACACACTACAAAAACATCTACACTACACAGCTGTTTAGGAAGTCAAACGGCGACAGAACATGTTCGGCACTCCCCTTACTTAAATCAAAAGTCTATCTAACTACTAACCTGAACTTCATTGCCACAGCCTAAACGTTGTAAATCTGTTCATGAAAATAATTAATTTCAGCTTAAACCGTACAACGGAACGTTAAATCCAATTCAACCAACGCAATCGCTACCAAGACGAACACAGCAGTAGTCTAGTACTGTGCCGTAACGTCACTGTGTCCAATCCCGACCGCTGTAAACTACTATTGTCCAAACCCGTACGGGGTTTGGACACTCAGTTTCCGGTATTTTTGCCAGCATTTTCTTTTGCTATCGCCAGCAAAGTGTAAGTAGTATTATTTTAGGCATACCAAACAATCTACGTGTAAAATTTCATGAACATATATGGACGTTTACATGTCTAAATAATATAGGAAAGTTACTTTGGCCGAAAGACCACTCGGCGACACTCGGGCGACGCTTGGGCGACGATCTTTACTCTGACAAGTGTGTCTGTGTTGTCATCGTACTGCTACTATGGGTTAGCATATGAGTGTATTTCAATGCTAGCTTAACACTACTTTGTCTTGCCAATGAAAATACATGGTCATGTGTGACGTGATCTGTAGTCGAGGGGAGGAAGGGATGGGGGCTAGCAAACTTTGAGAAGAGTTCAACAAAACATCCAGCAGGTGGTGGTATACAGTCAAATTGAGATTTTATCGCATAGTTTGGAGATGTTGAAGCATGATATCTTATTGTGGAGGACATAACTACGTCCCCGGATATGTTGACAGCATTGATGGTCAGTTTGGTGACCCTGGATCAAGTTAATATCCCCAGAAAAACAGCAGCGGCCAGTGTTTAGAAGTGCGGTCGGGTTTGGACAAGGGTAGCGCACGGCTAATTTACCGGCGCCAGCGTCTTTTGACCGGCTCTAGTAAAGGCTAAGCTAACTCTAAATTTTTAAACAATATTTAGCTCGAAAGGTAAGAAGTTAAAGCTTAACGTGAAATCAGTAAATCAGCTGAAAACGTGATACGATTATTTTTATCAATATTTGAAGTGGCATTTTATCAGAATGTTAGCTAAAACCGGTCGGGATTGGACACAGTGACGCTAGTAGTACAATTTACAGGGGCAGCTTCTCCACACAGGGCTATATCGCATTTTGCGTTGTTACTGACAATGGTCGCTACCAGTGAGCTTTTTATGAATGAGCGATTTTCCACTAAAGAAATGTCAAGCTTATTTACGTTTTTGAGGGCATTTTTTCAGTTAGCAGATGGTAATGTTTGAATCGCGATTTCATCTTCTACTGCCGGTAACGTCGTAGAATAATCTTCAAAGGGGGTTCTTTATTCATGAATGCAATATGAGTAGGCTACATGCCTGAAAATATCACGAGAAGGGAAAACTTAAAAGGACGTTTAAGTCATAGAGATTAGGTCAATTTTTACACCGGTCTGCCAAATGTATTCGTTGATTCAGCTATGAGGCTGCCTCTTGCAGGGGAAATGAGAAGACATCATATTTCATTCTACACTTCACTCGTATTTTGAGTTGTAAATGAGCAGCAAAAAAAAGATGCTTTTAAATCTATGTAATCTTTATAAATAATAAGTAGGCCCTATGCATTTTTAGATAAAATATACAGAAATATCAGTTGTAAAAATGCCATTAAAAAACGGACCCCTGTGCAACCGACGCAAGCAAGCACACCCTACAATTTCCCCAGAAATTGTACCCTCTCTAGTTATTATTATTATTATTCTTTTTGCCCCCCTAAAACTCAGTCAATATTTGGCCTACATAGACAACGTATGTGTCAAAAGTTTCGTCTTGGTAGCGATTGAGTTGCTTCTATTGGAATTTACGTTCCGTTGCATGGTTTAGGCTCAAGTTAAGTTTTTGTGGCGAAAAGTGAAGCTAACGGTGGCTAATTTGCTAGCCACAGTCACTGACGTTACTAACGTCACTACGTCACTAACGTCACGAAAACACGCGTGACTACCTTTGGCAGAACATTCGTTTCGCATCTGTTAACTTGGGGGATAGCTAGGCTAACTATAGCTTTACTGCAAGGCAGCTGCAGAAACGCCACAAGCAAAGAGGCCAGGGTGATAACTATTTACTCATTTTACTTTGTGATATGACACACAATTGTGATGTGTAATGTACAGTATAAGCTGATATTATTAAGGAAGTACATCTACTTTCGGAAACAGTAGTCTACTATTTCACTGAAGTATTAGCATCATGACATTAGCCTGTGTTGCCCGGGCAACACATACTACAGTGGTCTATGATGTAGCGTTATCTGTTTTCAATCGTTAAAATAAACATTCCTCACATATACATTTTCGTTGTAGGATTTATTCTGACATTAGTAAACGATTTGTTGGTGAAATTACCATTACCTGTGGTTTCAAACCAGTGTAGCTCACTGCAACGCTGTAGCTTACGCGAGACACACTACAAAAATATCTACACTACACAGCTGTTTAGGAAGTCAAACGGCGACAGAACATGTTCGGCACTCCCCTTACTTAAATCAAAAGTCTATCTAACTACTAACCTGAACTTCATTGCCACAGCCTAAACGTTGTCAATCTGTTCATGAAAATAATTAATTTCAGTTTAAACCGTACAACGGAACGTTAAATCCAATTCAACCAACGCAATCGCTACCAAGACGAACACAGCAGTAGTCTAGTACTGTACCGTAGTAGTACAATTTACCGGGGCAGCTTCTCCACACAGGGCTATATCGCATTTTGCGTTGTTACTGACAATGATCGCTACCAGTGAGCTTTTTAGGAATGAGCGATTTTCCACTAAATAAATGTCAAGCTTATTTAGGCTACGTTTTTGGGGGCATATTTTCAGTTAGCAGTACTGTTTGAATCGCGATTCCATCTTCTACTGCCGGGTAACGTCGTAGAATAATCTTCAAAGGGGGTTCTTTATTAATGAATGAATGCAATGAGTAGGCTACATGCCTGAAAATATCACGAGAAGGGAAAAACTTAAAATGACGTTTAAGTCATAGAGATTAGGTCAATTTTTACACCGGTCTGCCAAATGTATTCGTTTTGATTCAACGATGAGGCTGCCTCTTGCAGGGGAAATGAGAAGACATCTATTTCATTCTACACTTCACTCGTATTTTCAGTTGTAAATGAGCAGCAAAAAAAAAAAGCATTTAAATCTATTTAATCTTTATAAATAATAAGTATGCATTTTCATATAAAATATACAGAAATCAGTTGTAAAAATGTCATTCAAAAACGGACCCCTGTGCAACCGACGCAAGCAAGCACACCTAGGGCATTTGTGGTGGAAGGCCTGTGTTTTACTTTACTCAAGGTCTCCTTCCCATCCCTCTCTCTCGCTTTCTTCTCACTGCCCCCAAACCAAATCTCATCACCAGCTCAAATGGCAACGATAGGCCAGAGTAATTCATCACCGTTTCATCTCCCCTATTCAGCCATATAAATCTCCAGCTCTGCTATTGACTTAGAAGTCTCAGATGTTTATCTGTCCCATCAGTCTAGCCAGGACTAAACATTTAATTGAATCCTGCCTTTCTCTGTGACTGTTGTGATACACTGACACTCCAGCCATGCAATACACACTACTTGATGTAAGTTTCGGCCTACGTTGGACTTTGAACCTCTAGGTTTCAAGTTATAAATGTCAAAAACACTTTCTCAGGTCTCTGAAAAAAGTGACCCTGAGGGTGAATATGAGAAATTGGTCCTAACACTCCCCTTAGCGTGCTGGTCAGATCAGTTCTCAGAGTGCAGAACATTCTCTCCTCATCCCTCCTTTCAGAGGTGCTCCACTCCTGTCATTCCAAAGTCACCGCAGGCATCTAGACAACTGTGGGGAGACAACCTTGGAAAAGAACTGGCTGACAAACATGTATCCCAGGTGAGAAATCTCAGCTCTGGTTTCAGCCCTGAGTCAATCCTGTTTTCCCCTCCCCTCCTTCCTTCTCCTCTTCCTACTTCGACTCCAATCTATTCTCCATCTGCCTGTCTGTGTGGGAGAAGAAAAATCGATAGAAGATGGAGAGGAGGGTGGTGGAAAGTGTAGTTGATATCGCCATAATGCATCATCATTATATTATGGTGGGAAAGGCCGGAACTGTATTTCAGACAGGAATAATTTTCCTCCATAATTGAGATTCAGTGTTTTTTAGCTCCTTGCTAATGGGGTTGTCAGGGTTAGAGTCCATCAACAGAAAAAATTCAGAGGGGAAGCAAAAATTTAGAAACTAAATACAGTTTGTGTGGTGTGTGTGTGTGTAAGGGGTAAATATCCGGTCATGTCATGGCTAGGATCCACAACTAAGTTAACTAAGCCTACCCATACTGTGTGTGAGAAGTGGTCATGTCCTTGTGTTGATAGTGTGGGGGTGAGAGGGAGGGGTGACAGGGTGGGAGCAAGAGGGTGGGGGACAGAGGATGGTGGAGAAAGGGTGCAGAGAACGGTCACACCTACAGGCGACCACTTAAGTGCATGCCAATCCCAACTAAAATCATTCAAATGAATTAAAACGATTAACATCTCCAAAAGGGCATGTTTAAACTTGCACGCAATGGTGTTTCTCCCGTCTACCAAGAAGACCGTACTCTCCTTCCACTCTTCCCTCTGACCCAGATCAAAGATCACAAAAAGACAACAACATTACATCCCTGTCAGTGTGTCTGTGGCCCAGCAGCGCCTGGCATTATTGGTGGCTCTGGGAGTCTAGAGGTCCAGGGTTCTGTGGAGGTGGGACAGTGCTGACTTCAAAGCTGGTGGTAGGTAATGAGGAGACCTGCAGGGTCCTTTCTTTCTGGGTTGGTGCACTAACAAGCATGGACTGCACGCCATGGGGACCAGACACTGTGGGATACCGACTCTGCAAGAACAGCAACTTGCAAAAACACACACACATGCACACACACACACACAGGCATACACATATATACATACATACACAACTGTGGGTATGAGGACAGACAAGCTCAGCCTCACATACTAGACACACATGCAAGCAAAGACACACTTACACACACTGACAAAACAGAGACATTGTAGTCATGAGTATGGCTGTATTTCGGTCTTAATTATTTGACGGTATGTGTATAGATGTGATTGCATATTTTAATGTCGAAGATGGAGACCGGGGTCCTCATGTCACAATCTACTGATGAACAATCAGTAGAGGGCGCTCTTCCTCCTCACAGTCCTCCAGTACCTGTACTCTTCTTCACACAGTGAAAGGTAGGCAAAGGCAGCCAAATTTCATGACATTATATTTACATTTTATTCAGATAGATATATTCACTATATTCAAATAGTCCATACAAAAAGTACAGTAGCGGATCAAGGATCAGAATTGCATAGTTTCAAAGTATTCCGGTGGTCAGAGTCAAGGAACATTCTGTATTTACTGATCACATCACAAAGTGACCACATCTTAGCTACCAGGCACGGCGAACAAAAAAAATATATTACGGTGCTACAGTAACTTCTCAGTTAGTTGAGTTAATTGCAACAACAACTTGATTACAGTAGCTAATTAATGCATGGTTAATAAGAAAAACACGACAGCAATAATAAGATCTCAATTAACTACAGCCTTACGACAACATCTCAATTAACGAAGTGTAGGATTCAGTGCAGCCAAATTTCCCTTGTGTCATTTAGAACTAATGCCTGCTGCAACTTGATGCACCTGTTTGTTTCCCATCAAATATTAAATAAAGCCTCATAGAATATTGGCTAAACATGCCTTTAGTTGAACGTTAATGTCCAGTTCGGTAACCCAGACGACTTACAGTTATATTCTGTGTGTGTGTCTGTTGGTGTGTAGTAGCCCGTGTGTGTGCATGCTGGAGTGGGTGCATCCTCGCCTGATTTTTGCAAATGTGTCCCTGCTTTGAAGAGTTTCAACTTTTCAGCAGACACACTGTGTCCTCTCTCTTCCTGTGTCTCCCGTCAGTCTGTCCCCTCAGGACACACATTCAGCTGACAATGCAGATCTTCCACTCCTGTCCAGCATAGCAAGCAGCCATTGGCCTGTTTTGGAGGAGCAACTGTGAGAGCAGGGCCTAAATATGGTTGAGGCCTGGCACCAGCCCCCTGTGGCTGCCTGCCCGCACAGCCCCAACCTGGGAGAGGCCCTGTTGAACATGGATGGAGCTTTGGTACTGCCCATCACTGTGAGTGGAGGTGACACCTCACCTGGCCAAGTGAAACAAGGACAGAGGGAGGGAGAGCTTGGTGGGAGACAGAACAGGGTTGGACAGAGAAGAGGAGTGAGAAGGGAGAAAATGAAGATGGCAAAGAGAGAGATATGAGAGACAGGAAACGTAGCAGGGGTAGAAGAAGATAACCTGACTTGCCAGATGGTTTGTTACACAGGTGTGTAACACAGAACCATCCTTGGAAACTCTATGGGGAAGGTACTTAAAAAAAAGACTTGGCAGGTGACTAGATGAACCAACTGTCTATCACAGGCTAACTTCAACCATGCCTGTACCTCCCAAAATACCTCAGAGGAAGCGGATTGGTCTGAACCACTGTGTTTCGGGCACAAACGAATAACTTGGAGCTTGGGAAAATCGAGGCTTGTGTGGTCGGGATCTCGCAAATCCAGTTGTCTCGTAAGGTTGAGAAGAAGATGCCTTCCTTTTCCTTCTTAGAAGTGCTTAGGCAGGATTAAATGGCTGACTGTTCAGTCCAACACTGTAAAACACGTTAGTAATAGAACAGCAGCTGGTTTCCCATGCTATCGGATAGCTGTTGTCGAGCGGATTAGTTCCCCCCTGCAAGTCATCTCTTTTATCATAGAGCAAATGCATGGTGTTTGCCCTTCTACAGCTGACATTTGATTCATTGACAAACGATTTACCTGCAAATGTCATGTACCCTGAGGGCTCGGACTGGTGGTGTGTGTGTTTAGTGGGAGACTGTGTGTACAGAGTGAGTATGTCTCTCTGCTCTAACGTGTTTCTTTTTGTTTGATTGTTGTTCGTTCAAACCAGAACCAGGCAAAACGGTAAATAAATTAATAAATACATATAAATGATCAAGACCATCTATTAGGCTTAATCATGTAAAGTGGGTTAGCGACCAGCAGTCATTCAGCAATTAAAAATATGTCTTCTAAACAAAATGGGAGTCAATTTGGTTTAGTGACACCAGCATGACAAATAAAACATTTCTTATGTAGAACAGCAACTCAGGACAATCACTGGTATTGATTCGAGACAAAGGATGGCTTGTACCCGCCGGGGCCGTGGGGAGAGGGAGAAGGAACCAGATCTCCCACTGAGCTGGAGAGTAAATTGCTGTAATGACTTCTCCTATGGAGTTGTATTGGCTGGCTGGAGCATGCGTGTGTGTATGTGTGTTGTGGGGGTGGGTGGGGGGGGGGGGGGTGAGGAAACCTGCTATTGTTAGATAAAAGCTTTTGTTGTTTGTTGCTGAGGAAGACGGCTGGCCCTTGCAGCGCAGATGGGGCGAGGTGTCTATGAGAGGGGACAGTCGTGGTTGGGTGGGGGTGGGTGTGGGGAAGTGATGAGACAGTGTTGCTTTTCCAGCATGAACTTGGATTGGAACTGGAACTGCACACATGGCTGAACTCTTGAACAGATTGACTACTCGCACACACACACGCATACACAGTCACACACACACACAAACAAAGTTAAATGGGCCTGCCAACCAACCAGCTGAGATTTTCCATTGTGCACCTTTTGAGAGATGATTTCGCCCTTTTGCACTAATGCCAGCTGAACAGCAGCTGGCACTGCCCACAGACCCAACACACAGAGGGCACAGTAATCACAGGCTCTATGGAGCACACAGGTGCTGTGATCAGAAAGAGGTAGACCCCTGTCTCCAGGACAAGAAAAGAGGAATAAGGGAGAAGTGATGAAAAATGTAGAGAGGGCAGAAGTGAAGGAAGAGAAGAAATGAGTAGAATGGATGGAATAGGAATTAGGACATGAGGACAGGAGAGAGAGAGAGAGAGAGAGAGAGAGAGAGAGAGAGAGAGAGAGAGAGAGAGAGAGAGAGAGAGGGGGCTGTGGCAACCCACACTCAGGCGCTAATGTATCATATTCATTTCATCCTCTCTCTCATCCCTGCTTCCTGCCAGTCTGGTACCTCCCAGCCTCAACCCCAACCTTCCTCTGCTTCATCCCTATCCCCCAGCCCCATCTCAGTTCTAAGCGACCCTGGCTCCCATGCCATGAGGAATCTCCCATGTTATTGGCTCCAAATTACCTCTCCATTTTCATTTGCCCCTTTGATTAGTCACCTCCAGCAGCGCGCTGGTCCCACTCTGCTCGGAGAAGAGGCGGGACATCAATTCAGGGAGCATTGCAGGTGTTTCTTTACCCTTTCTTCTTCCTTTTCATCTTTCTGGATTTTCTCTCTTTTTTCTTGACCTCTCTCTTTCTCTTTCTCCCTCTTTCTCTTTCTCTCTCGCCCTGACGTCTCTCCCTTGTCTCTTTACCGTCACTCCTCCTCTCCTAGCCCAAAGTCTTTCTCTCTAACCCACTCTTTTCCCTGCCTCTTCGACTCTGTTCTCTGGATCCATGGTCTTTCTCCTCTTCCTCTCTTCCCTCCTTGGCAGGAGACGTCGGCCAGTTAGCAGCCAGAGGAGCAAGCTGCTCTAAGACCTAATTAGAGCGAGTGTGTGTGCACATGTGTGCCGCTTCAGTGCTACTTCACACCTCAGAGTCCTTCATGCAGTCAGAGAGAAGGCGTCAGGCTAGCCTCCGAGCCCGACACCACCAATGTGACAATGCTAAACCCAACAGTGTTAACTTGTTGTCGACAAGATAGAGGAGGGAACATCTTTCAAGACCGCAGGGGAAAGTGGTTGTATCCTTTAAATGGAGCTGAAAGTTGCTGCTAAGAAGCAGTTTAGGAGGGGGGGGGGGGGGGGGGTTATTAAACGATGTGTACCAGATATTGTGTAAGATTAATTCATCATGCATCAAAAGAGTGGAGCTTGTCTTCAGCTGAGCAGTTCCTCAGTGATCCTCTCCTGTCACCTCTGTTTTTAGCCTGTCTGCTGGAATCTATTTATATCTGTGTGTGTGTGTGCGTGCATTTCCGGAACTTGAGAGGGATGATGGATTGATGTGATGCTATGAACCCATAGAAGATATTGTGATGGCCACATGGCTCAAAGCTTTGAGTGTGTGTTTGTGTGTGAATACCTCTTTTGACTCTAGCATATGTTTCTGTCTAAAAAGTCAGTGCAGGTTAATTAAAATGGATTCTTGGCTTTATTGTGTTTGCGTGCTGTGCAGTAGTCGGTGGGGACGTTCATGCACGTGTGTCTTTAGTGTGTGGGCGAAAGTGGCCGTAATTTCAGACGGGAAAACAAAATCAATAAAAGTTTAAGTACAAGGAGTGAAATCAATGGCTTAATGTGTCTGTAGGTAGGAGGGGGGAACCGCCTGACCTGCTTTTTGGCCCACGTGTGTGTGTGTGCCTGGTTGTGTATGTAATAGCTGAAGGCTGTCCCATGATTGATTGGACAGGAAGCCACACAGGGGTTAAATGACAGGAACAAGGACTGTCACTGCCACCTCAGCAGCCTGAGGACCAGCTGACCATGTACCACTACTTCCGCCAGTAGGCTACACACACACAAACACACACACCCACATGCACACACACACAAGCAGTACACACAGTAATACACACACAGACACACACACACACACACACACACAAACACCCACATGCACACGCACACACACAAGCAGTACACACAGTAATACACAGACAGACACACAAAAACACACAGACACACATGCCACCACACACGTCTCTGTGCTTTTAAGATAAACTTGGATTGAGTTTACTATACTTCACTGACAATAATTTTAATTGGATATTTTTTTTCATTACTGCAGCGGTGCTGCATTAGCCTGTGTCTTATTTGGTCGGGCTTTGAAGCGGATCTCTGGCTGGTCCCAAGGGACCTCCAGAGCCAGGCTCCCACGGCGATGTTGGGTAATGTAGTCATTATTGCTTTTTTAAAAATCTGCTGCGAGTGTTCTCAGAGGTATGCGTTTTTGTGTGTTTGTGTGTGAGTTTTCTGACTCTGAAATGTGGTTTCTGACACTAAAATGTGTCATGTGTATTTGTGTGTGTGTGTATGTATGTCCCTCTGTTTACCAGTGTCCCTCTATGTGTATGTGTGTGAGTCTGTGTGTCTTACTATGAACCTAGCCTCTTAGCTGTGCAGACTGGTGTTAGAGGCAGAGATGGCAAAAGTATACACCTCATTCACGTATAAGTAACGATACTCATGTTTAAAAATACTATAGTAAAAGTTTAAGTATTGACTACACCTTTTCACTCAAGTAAAAGTAAAGAAGTATGGGCTCTGAATGAAAGAATGAATGCCTGACATATACTTAAGTAAAAAGTAGCAATTACTACAACCTGTTTTAGTGTCACGCTGGTAACTGGACCTCGCATAGACACTTTGTCACTATGAAATACGGGACAAAAGGGAGCCTGCCACAGCAGTGCGGGTAAGGTATTGTGCGAATATAGGCCTACAGTGTGTTGTTTTAAGCGATTTGTCACAATGATAGTTATTTGGCGAATTGGTGCATTTACTTAACGTATACTGATGTGCGTGAGGGGGTCTTGTGATTGGATGATGACAGGTGTCGTGCTCATTCTCAAGTGTCGTGATCAGCACTGCTGCTGTTGCTGTTGTATCATTCGTGGTTAGGTATGGGTGTGTGTGCGTACCCCATGTGTCCTAACACCCTGTGATCCGGAACAAAGCCCCATCATCCATTTACACGTCCCACTTCTGAAGCAGAGGTCCTGAAGACCTTGTGGACGGTGGTCCATCATTAGGCAGGCCCAGGATGTCGATTCCTGGCACCCAAAAGGAAACCCTCCATCTCCCAGGCAGATGTGTAGGAGTGTGTCTTTTAGATCACAACTCTATTGTTTCACAAGGTTTAATAAAGAAAGTCATGCAGTTACATGTTCAGCTATTGTAACTGCCTGGAATGCAATCCCTTAGCTAGCCTATTACACTACTTCCATCAATGAACAATGGTAGTTAGATGACTAAACTATTAACTATGTAGTCATGTCAGGTCCTACAAGGTGCTGCCTCTCCCAGGCACTTAGAGAGGACGAGGCGACAGGCCCTTTGAAGACTGGCAGGGCAGACTGGCACTAAGGCAGTGATGTGCCGGGGGTATAGCGTGAGCCATCTGTGCTGAGCACTTGCTATAGAGGCAGGACTTGGCATTCTGGCAGGTACAGACACAGCAGGCCACTCTGCATTCAAACTGGGAGAGAGACATTCTTGCTGTTCAGAGGATTGAGATTCAGCTCCCCTATATAATAAGCCAGGCAATATGCATTGAGCAGAAAAAGTCTTAGTGTATGTATGCACATAAATTATAGTGCTTCAGCTTGGGTGTTACAGAATGAGAATGCTCTGGGAGTGCTAATGAACGTAGTCTGGGTTCTTATATAAAGCCCTCTCACAAAGCCCTCACATGAAACTTTATCACCCACAAATCTCCCTTGAGGAGTCACATGCTCTTCAACATGAAAACCGACAGCCAACCAACGAGTCCAAAGTGATGAACGTGACTCCATCTCACAGCGGGGGTTTGAGCTATGCCTTGCCCCAGGTATCTACTCTACCCTATCTGCCTACTCCCTGGGTCTCACTGCATTTCCTTGTGTCGTCTCCCTGGGTTTCTCCATCCATCTGTCTCCCCTGGCCTGTCGCCGACCGGGAGATAAATCCAGGCTAAAGACTGAGAGGATGGACGCGGATGGTGGCGGTGGCTCTCTCGTCCTTGTGCAGCTCTTTAATAGAGTCATAAATACATGAAGACGTCAAGGGCTCCCTGGCAGTGGTTGCGCCTAGCTTCAGGGCTGCCATACATCCACGCCAATGCGGCTAGCCAGCTAGCTAGCTAGCCAGCCAGGCCCCTCTGGGAATGCAACACTGCTCAAAGCACCTGATCAGTGATGGAAGGATTGATTTATGATAGTGGGGAGGTGGGGATTTGATGGTTGTTGCTCTGTTGTTGAGTCACATGCACTCACACATTGGTACACGGGTAGGATGACACTCAAAGACACACAGAGAAAGGGATGTGAACGTACACATGTGTTTACAACACACAGACACAGAAACACACACACACACTAATCAGTCATGTAAATTGCTTTTAGCAAAGCAGCCTTAACAGTGAAATTGATGCCTAAACATCAAAGAAAATTGGATGTGAAAAGTGAAAATGATTGGAGGTAATTCTTGGCATTAATGTGCATTAGGGTAAGATGCCAGCCTTATAAAAACAGGCAATAACAGGAGCTGGGACCAAACTTGATTACGCCTCCACGACAGCCGCACACACTGGCTTATAAAGCTCAGTCATCAATGCTAAGCTAAGGAGCTACCTGCGGGTGGTGAGGAAGCTCACCCCGACAGATGGAGATTGTCCCTCTCTCTGTCTTCACCTTTCTTTGATCTCTCACCTGTGTCACTCAGCTCGGTCTCCTCCCGGATGTTGCTGGGCTGGTCGAGAGCCAGGCTGCTCCTGGGGCTCCAGCTGCCTGCGAAGCAGACGAGGATGAAGAAGTGGAGAGCTGTCTATGTGCTAAATGTACAGAGCCTATTTTGCCTGAATTCTATTTCAAGGGGAGGTGTTCAGAACTCTGAGTGTAGGCCCCCAAAACCACTCACTTCAGTCCAGTCATGCTTATAGACATGAAGCATCTCTTCACCACATTCATGGCTGTCTAAACAGCATGACATTCAATGACAGTTTGAGAGCTGTTTAAACCTGTTATTTGGAGGAAGACAGATATCATAGAGTGACAAATCTGTCATTGCTCAGGTTAATTACTGGATGAGGTTAACAGCACAGGACTAAAGAGACAGTCAGATAATGAAGCAGATGGATGAACAGAGAGAGCGAGAGCAAGAGAGAGAGAGAGAGAGAGAGAGAGAGAGAGAGGGAGGCATGGAGTATGTTATATGTCATCATAATGGAGAGACACACACAGCATAGTCTCCTCTCTGGGACCTTCCTTTCATTCTAACTTCTCTCCTACCTACCTACCTTTCTTCCTTCCATCTTTCTTTCCTACCTTCCTTCCGTTCGTCCTTCCTTCCTTTATACCTTCCTTCCTTCCTATGCATTAATTCACTCATTGAATCATTCCTTACAGTAAAATGTAGAGTAAAACTGTACAGTAGAAACATAGAACAAGCTGCAGATAAAGAGTTTACCCATGAAGGAGAGGAGAAAACTACTGAGTGAAAAAGCGGAATAAAAGGAGAGCAAAGGAGTCTGCAGGAGTTGGTAAGCATGTGTTGGGTCCACAGACAAGGGACTGGAAAAAAGAGAGGAGAGAAGATAAACAGACGGATGAGTGTGTCTGGGCTGTTTAGACAGGGTGTCGTTGCAACCTAACGGCCCATCCCAGCCCACGCTGTGTGAGACAGACGCCTCTCTCTTTTATCTCCCTCCGTCTCTCCATTCTGTCTCTCTTCAACCCCACACATGCACAAATGCACACTGGCACACACACCAACCATGCACACTCACTCTTTCTTTTCTCTTTCTCCCTCTTTATCTCTCTCTCCCTTTTGTTCCCTCTTTCCTCTCATTTTCTGTCACATTCATGCGTTTAAGTAGGCCTCAAGCTTTACCATTAGTTATAACACTAATGAAGCCTATTGTTCCAGAGCCAGGACGTATATGATATCAACAGTTAATGAGGTGGTAATGCTGGCATTCCGTTTACAGTATTAACAATACAAACAAACAGTACTGCGTATAGGCTAACAAACGAACAGCACCACCTGTAGGCCAACAGGACATGACAGGTCACTGCCCTCATTGTGTAGGTAGGTATGAACACACACAGGCACACACACAGAGACACATACATGTATGGAGCAGATGCTCCTCTTCTTTGATTGGCCTACTGCTCCCAGCTGCCCTCATCTTCTCAAAGGTTGAGCATGGTTTGACCTCTGACATCACAGTGGGACTCAGGAGGCGGGTATGTGTGTGTGTGTTGGGGTGGGGGGGTCGGTGTGTTATCAGGAATGTTCAAATAGCACAGGTAAGTGATTTAGGTCTGAGTTCAAAGCCACATGGCTAAACCCCCATGGATACCTCACGTTGTCACAAAGACGCCCATGAATATTCACAGCCTACCCCTTCCCTCCCAAGCCAATGATTAAGCCGGCTGTTGTGTAGAGACTTAAAGACAAAACGCCATATGCTTCGAAAGGTCAACACTGCCTGCATGATTCCATTTAATGAGCGAAGCCTGTTGCTGGTGTGACACTCAAGTGCGTGCGTCATCTCGCCCACCAACTACACTTGTGATGCTTCTAGCCGATAAGGCGGACGTATTCTGCACGGAATAACAATAACAAATTAATATGTATTTGAAATAATTAAATATTTTTATGTTATTTATGTATGTTTTTATTATTAATTAATTATATGTAATATTATTTAAATTCAGAAATATAACTATAAATACAAATAATTATCTCATCCTCTGTATGCTGGATGACTCAGTGCTGCTGCTTCACTCCACCATCCCCAGCGCCTCTGTACTGTCGTGTGTGTATGTTGATGGTGGATTTATACCCTGCTTACTCCCTGCCTCATGTTGTACATATGTTGCTTTGCTTGTGTTCTGTGGCAGGGAGTGTTTTCCCTTAGATAGAACCACTCCATCAATATCAAACCTATTTTAATACTTACAACAATCAATACATGGTCAAATGAATAGGTTAATGTGACTTGACTGAAATGAAATATTTATTTAGTGGTTTAAATCCTGATAAAACCTGGCCTTCATATTCAGTCGCTATCAGGATATGAGCTAACTCTTTTCCCCTCCTCCTCTCCTTCCCTCCTCCCCATATCCCCTCCCCCCCCCCACCACTCCTTTGATGATCAAGGGCGCAATGCCGCTCAAGATAGCACTTCATTCGGTTTCAAACGTTGTGGTTATTTGACCTTCAAGTTGAAAGAGGTCAGAGGATAAAATACTTTTCCACAAGGCCTCACATTTTAATTATGGTGCTGCGAAGACAAAGACCTTACTCTCTTACTAATAATGATGATGTCCTAAAAGCAAAGTTGTTCCTGTTTACCATAGAATGTGGTCAGATGATCACAGGATGTTTATGTAAAGTATGAAATAGAAAAGGGTTAAACTTCATGTCTTACAGTTGGTTTCTTACCTGCATAGTTTGCACTATTACACGCTGACAAGTTGTGACAAGATGCAAGGGCGTAGGTTTGGTCTCAGCTTTGGTAGAAAAACAAATATATATGTATGTAATTGGTTTAGGTTTTATGGAGCTGTACTAGGCCTACATCATCTGTACTGGACTTCTGAGCAATGAAATAATGATTTATATTTGGGCATCCCAATTTATAGCACCTTTTTACCACCTACAAGTATAAGTGTGAATGATAACATTCATGGGTAACATTGTCTAAACATCCCTTAAAAACAGCCATTTAATGCAATACCAAAATGGACAAATTCAACTTCTCACCTGAACCCCTGATGCTGATTCATCACCAACCTGCTCTACATCTGTAGCTTCAGAGTGCTGTTTTTCCTTCACAGTAATTCATCAATTTAATACAGACACTAACCATGCTTAGTTGACTGCTGACATTGGTCGAGATTACAGGGATAGCCATATTACTATCCAAGGGATTATATAGACCTAACTACTTATTACCAGTTAATATCACTTTTAAGTTGCTAGCCTGCTGGTACTGGGCTAAACTAGCACGGTCCCATTATGTGGGTAGGTTAGCTTTATCCTTCTGGCTTCAACAAGACCAGCTGCTGCTAACACACTGGTCGAAAGATTGCAGACGCTAGGGATAGATTTAATACAAACAAAATTTACATGCTCTACTACACTAACAACTTTCAAAACATGTTTCCATTGTAGAATGGGTGGCGATGTAAGGCTAGCAGGTTTGCACTGTGTGGGTAGTTTTCCTACTAGCTAATTAACAACGACCTTCTTGATAGCTACTTACTCTCTGGGTGGTGAAAAAACTTCTGATACATCTTTTCTTTTTGGGTGACATTTTCCTATCGCAAAAGGGTCAAAAATATCAATGCTGAGACCAAACGAAATACTAATAGGCTTTATTATTTCCTGGCGTATTTAGTAGTTTACCGTGTAAGACTACTGACAGCTCTCTTTCTGCAAGTCAAGATTCACGAAGTGTTTCTGACTGCCACTTCAGACAATTAAATTACATCGTCTTGTCTCGCAGGCTCGAGGGCGCATTGGATAACTTGAAAATTTATTTTTCACTTTTCGGGGCGACGAACAATAATACAAATGAGTTTTGCAAATATAATGTGCAAAATATTTTTTTCGGAATCGATCCAAATTACAGCACAGGGAGTTCGCTAAAATATTGGTGGGGACAATTTTGTCATCTTAAAATATTGGTGGGGACTAGTACCTAGCGTCCCCCCCTAAATCTACGCCCATGAAGATGCAAAGAAACACTATTAATTAATTGAGCAAATGTTCACAATTAGCAAACCTGCTTTTAAATACAATATGTTCTATTATATTTAAATGACAAAAGCTTGTTCTCTGAGTACCTTTTCATTATGTTACTTCATCATAATGAAAAAGATGAATCATACCACCTTGAAAACTGCTAGACTTATGCCCACCAAAGAGTGATCCATTACATTGTATAAGACTAGGTATTTATATATATATAGTATATATATATATTGCTATACTGTATATACATTTGTATTTCTATACTCACATACATATATTATCTGTCATCAATAAATTAAGATTTTTACGTGCCACAATTATTGGCACCCCTACAAATTATTTTATATTAGACTTTTCAAAGTTGATCAACTGTCAACTGCTTATCCATGATTCTCTGACCGGAACCACACGTCCATATATTCACCTACTCGGCAAGGGATATCAAAGAGACCCCCTAGTCTCAAACAGAGGGATTGACCGTACTTTTGGTCAATACTCATCTTGAATGTCTTGAAATGTGAAACGGATACCATACTGCCTTTTTAAAATAATTGATTTACAATGAAAACAACATGTACTATTCTAAACATCAACTATCGCACATTGGGTGTCGATTGCAATGTTTTACATTTGCTAGTCTACAAAAACCAACAATTAGTCAACAGTTTTCCTCTATTCTCCATGCCTTTCGTTGTCTCTCTTTCTTTCTCTCCCCTCCCTCCCTCCCTCTCTCTCTCCCCTCATTTCCTTTTATATTTAGAGCACCTGATATCATTATCACAATCTGACTAATTCAGTAATTGTCTTGGGATGTTATAGGTGGGAGTTATGAATGTATATGACTTGGGGCCATCAACCGTGGTTTAAAACTGTACTCCTCTCCTCCTTGCGAAAGGGGTCTGTTGGCCTTGCTGAGGTCAGCCACACCTCCCTCTGCCAGGTGACCTGGCCTTAGGTCTGTTGCTAGGATACAGGCTCTGCCATTTAATGGAGAGTTGAAGGGGGATATGTGTTATAAGAGGAAGGTGAGAATGAATGTAGGGAGAGAGGGAGGGAGGGAGCAAGAGAGTGAGAACGTGTGAGAGAGAGAGAGAGAGAGAGAGAGAGAGAGAGAGAGAGAGAGAGAGAGAGAGAGAGAGAGAGAGAGAGAGAGAGAGAAGGAGATCAAATCAAATGTTACATCCACAGTAAGGGAAATGTGAGAAAGAAGGGAGGAATTTAAAGTAGAAAAGGAGACTCACGAGAGTGAGAATTAAGATGTATGGAGAAATCAGCAGAGAGAGAGAGAGAGAGAGAGAGAGAGAGAGACAGAGAGACAGAGAGACAGAGAGAGAAAGCGAGAGAACAGCCCAGGGCACGTTAACACCAAGTCAAAGTCACACTTCCTGTAATGGTGTCCATGGAAAAGTATTAGAGTCAACAGATATTTGTTTATGTCACTTCATCCCAAGCCAACACTGCCTCCATTCCTCAGCCACCCCCATAACCCCCCCCCCCCCCCCCATGTATATTGAAGGTGCATACTGTACAGTACTGTAACTTCCAGTTTAAAGGGGACATTAATCCATCACAGTACCTGACATCTTGGCAAGTAATTAAATTGCCCACTACAATATACACCTTTGTTTATGTGAAAACACACACACTCTCTCTGCCCTTGAGTGATTACTTTGGGTGGTGCCAGGAAATGTTTTGCTGTTGAGGAGAAGATGAGGTAGGAAAATTATTAATGCTTTGCATTTGATTAAAAATGTTTGTTTGTGTGTGTGTGTGTGTGTGTCTGGGCAGGGCATGTATGTTCATGATACTGAGTGTTTGCTGGATCAGTCTGGGCCTGGTGTGTGTACCTTGAGTCTACTGTTTGACACAACAGCATGCTGATCTGCTGAACAGTAGACACCCTCACGTCTCTGTTCACTTAAAAAGTTGTTTTCAGGAAACTGTCCTGTCCTTTTTATGCATTCCTCATCTAACTCTGTTACTAACCACCCATGCAGTCTGCACATTTTCTATTGGATACAACACTTTAAACAAATTACAGTTTTTTTTATTCGCTTTGGTACTATTTTCACAAGTATGTGGTAAAATCTCACAACCTCAGTACAAAACTCAAAGCAGATCATCAAAAAGTCAGTTTTTTCAAACATGTAATCACATGTTCAATTGACAAAGTACAATGCACAAAATACACAATCACTTTTTCATGACACCTAATCAGTGTGTCATCAAAGAAATACCTTTCATATGAAATAATTGTCTTTCACAATGCAATGCTCACAATACTTTTGATATGCTTCTCATCTAATTTGCGTAAATACATTTGACCAACACTTAATCCAACTGATCTTAATGGTTAATCACTGAACCGTTTGGTAAACCTATATATTTTCATTTCAGCAATAAACATTATATTGATTTTGAGAACTACAGAAATAAAATGTGTTTTTGTACGAACATATACATTTTTTTCTTTTCGCTTTGGTACTATTTTCACAAGTATGTGGTAAAACCTCACAACTGTTAGTACAAAACTCAAAGCAGATCATCAAAAAGTCTGTTTTTTCAAACATGTAATCACATGTTCAATTGACAAAGTACAATGCACAAAATACACAATCACTTTTTCACGACACGTAACCAGTGTGTCATCAAAGACATACCTTTCATATGAAGTAATTGTCTTTCACAATGCAATGCTCACAATACTTTTGATATGCTTCTCATCTAATTTGCTTAAATACATTTGACCAACACTTAATCCAACTTATCTTAATGGTTAATCACTGAACCGTTTGGTAAACCTATATATTTTCATTTCAGCAATAAACAGTATATTGATTTTGAGAACTACAGAAATAAAATGTGTTTTTGTACGAACATATAAATTAACCACACATGATGAATACTCATTATTGCTACTTGATTTCAGATTGGGGTAACCACAATTGGTCATTAGATATACGTAAAAGTGGGGGCGTAAACACTGGCAATTTCTTTCAACATAGCAGGATAGACAGCAAGGAATAGGAAGAGCTCGTGGACAAGGGATCCGTCAGAGAGGTGGGCATGAGAGAAGTCAACAGAGAGGTCAGAGGGGTGGGCATGGGCACCAACGGAGAGGTCAGAGAGGTGGGCATGGGCACCAACAGACATTTCAGAGGTGGGCATGGGCACCAACAGAGAGGTCAGAGGGGTGGGCATGGGCACCAACAGAGAGGTCAGAGAGGTGGGCATGGGGCCTCTAAATGTTATGTTTTGTTCTCATTTAGTTACATAATAGAAAGTATACCTATGTTACAATTATATCTGAAAAATAGTCAAAACTACGTAATTTGCCCAAATGATTGTAGACGATGTCTTCATTGATCCTTCACTTGATTACACATAGGATGGATATTTTGGAAATTATTATTTATTATGTAAATGTGAGTGTAATTGCCTAATGTGAAACTGTGTAATCTGTCTTTTACATAGTACTGTAGCATATTACGTAATTTCAGTACTTCTAAGGCCGATTTGAAACATGTATCTTCCATTGTTTGCAGTTGGATGAACTGATTGTTAAAAGTACTAAACTGAAAGAAGATCATACTGTTGTGTTTCGGTCATTAAACCAAATTTTCCCATTACATATTACAATAATCTTGTGTTTGAAACAATGATTATGTGTACTGAAAGCCAGGCCCGTAAAGATTACCCCCGTTTTTTTTTTTTTTTTATCCAATTTGAATTACATGGGATGTCTTATTGTCTTGTCTGTGTTTCCAGAGTTGATATAAAAATAAAGGAAAGTATATTTAATTGTGCTTTCTTTGTTAGCTAGGTAAGTGACAAGTAGGTCAGATGGTCACAGACCGGCGAGCCCGCTGCAAATAGGTAGCTAACTGTAGCATAGCGTAGGAAAAATGAAACGCACATTTAAAAGCGGTGCCCAAAAGCGGCATTCAAAACAGAAAATTTCTGAATTAAATGCCAAACTTCCCAAAATTACACATTTCTTTTTCGACCAGCCGGTGAAGGATGCACTCATCTGCCAGAAGAGACAGGCATTGTACTGTTTGCTATAGCTAACATTACTGTACCACGTAGCTAACGTTAGCCTATACTTTGACAGCTGTACTGCTCTCTGTGTTGTGCTTCCTAGCGTTAACAGAGCCTCCTTTCCAAGAGCCAGGAAAATTAGCCTTGCTCCTTTATTGACTTCCTATCAAGCTGACAACATTGAAATGGAGTGAAACTACAAAAAAAGATAAAGTAGAAAAAGTGCTTAATTATAAAATATATTACATAACTGACATTATTAGCAAACTGTCACGCCCACCCAGCGTTAGTCCGGTGTGGGTGTGATCTTGTTTTGTTTTTTCTGTTTGTCACCCTCACTTTCCTCAGTTGTGGACACACCCTCCTGTTCTCTCCCCGCACCTGACACCAGTCACTCATCAGCGCACCTGTCAACAATCAGCTCATCAACCACCTACAAAACCCAGCCCGACCTTCCTCTCCCTGCCGGATTGTTGTTTCTCTCATATGCCAGCCCGGTCTGCTTTCTTGTTTATTAAAAACCTAATTCTGCAAAAGTTCCAGTTTCTGCGCCTGAGTCCTGTTCCCAACCCTTACACAAACATGATAACGTATGCGACAGTAGTATCGTGCAGTTGCAGCGATTGCGTTTGACTATTTAAACATACAAAAAACATAATCAAAGTTACAATAAGTCATTGTATTTCAGTTATATATTATGATCGTGTAAAACGTACAGTCATTGCTTTCTACAAGATTCACACCATCATCAAATTATTTCTGACAATACCCGTGACTGTCGCAAGCGCTGAAAGGTCATTTTCCAAGCTGAAACTGATCAAAACATATCTCAGATGCTCCATGTCACAAGAGAGGCTGTCAGGTCTGGCCATCCTTAGCATAGAAAATGAACGTGCTCGCAGTTTAGATGTAAAGAGTGTGGTAAAAGACTTTGCACACAGATTTGCCAAAAGACGCGCACATAGGCTCACCTGCAAACCTGTAGAAAGTATCAACTATATGTAGGCGGCCTATTTGTTATGTTGTAACATATGCTCTGTTTGAGCGTTTTTTTTTCTTATTGAATACATTTCCCTCACAAGACAAGCTTGAGTTTTGATATCTTGCATTTATTATACGGCTCTTCAGAATGTTCCAAAAAGTTCAGTTGATCGCATCGCAGTCCTGTTCGTCCCGTCGGTATTTGTATTACATTATCCGTTACATATATGGTGGGGGGGGGAGGCTCTCAGGTTTATTCTGCGGGGGGGCCTCATGTGTTTCCGTTACGGGCCTGCTGAAAGCATTCCATCAGGTTTTGAAAGAATGACTAGCTGCGTTACAAGTGTGATCAGTTTGGATTTTTGTACTAAGAGTTTAGAAAATGTACACCTTACTTGTGAAAATAGTACCAAAGCGAATAAAAAAAACTGTAAGTTGACATGAAGTGAGGTCTGTTTAGTTCAAAAGGGGAACTCTGTACTAGAGGTTCTCTCTCTGTATGTTTCTCTCTCTCCCATTCATATTTTCCCATTACTGTAATATTCATGTTCATATTCTTATTCCCATTCATATTCTTATTTTTATATATATTTTATTTATATTTCATAATTTACTTTTTTTTTTTTTTTTGATTTTTAGTTCCTAGGATTAGTTAGACTACTGTACTTTTATACTTTTTGATTGAAGATCCGTATATGTTTATATGTTTATTGTTTGCATCTTCTGGTCACAGTAAATTCCGTGTTTGTGTAAACCTACATGGCGAATAAAACCAAATTCTGATTCTTCCTCTTCCACCACTTCCTCTCCCTCATCTGTTACTTATAGTCCATTGAGAGACAATGGTGTTTCATTTGTGCGGCTGGTAATGAGTTTGCCTTGAGGGTGCCAGTGCACGTATTTGTCTGTGTGAGTACGTATGTGTGAGTACGTATGTGTGTGTGTACGTGTGTGTGAGTACGTATGTGTGAGTACGTATGTGTGAGTACGTGTGTGTGAGTACGTATGTGTGTGTACGTGTGTGTGTGTACGTATGTGTGTACGTGTGTGTGTATGTATGTGTGTGTACGTGTGTGTGTGTACGTGTGTGTGTGTACGTGTGTGTGTGTATGTGTGTGTGCATGGTCCTGCCTGTGTGTGAGTGTGCTGCTAAACCTTCCCTAGCAGCCGCCATGTTGATGATGGTAATTAATTTATCCTTGTGTTTTTAATGAAGTAGGAATGACTCAGACCGTGTGATACTCTCAGCCCTCCTCTCCAGACATGGTATTAGTCATAGTGAGTGTGTGAGACACTTTTATAATGAAACTTTGTGTGTGAAAGTGCTATTCCTAAGAAAGCCTCTGTCTGTACTATAAGGAATCTCAGAACCTGGGTTGTTTCTACGTCTACGTTTGACGAATATGAAAGGCAACGAAGCAGATGTTCACTGTTGTACAGATCTAAGAATGGTCTCATTCACAGTGCACTCATTCAAGAAGATATACACGATACACACAGTCTCATACACAGTGTTTCTCTGTCGAAAACTCCATATATCGTGATCTGATTATTGGAAGGCACTCTTTCATTAGAATCATCAAACAACAAAAGGATTTAAATCCTAGATTAAGAAGACAAATGTAATGAATAGAAATTGGAAGACATGGAGTAATCCACTTTAAGTCTTATATTGAAGATCTTGTGTGTGTGCGAGTGTGTGTGCGTGTTGTGTGCATAGCTGTGTGTTGTGTATGTGTGTACTGTATGTGGATACCTGCAAGTTCTTATGCCTACCTTTTCTCATGTATATGTCTCATTCACTTTCTTAAAAAGTCTGTACATACATACAATAACCCATCTTTCACTCTACTGTAGCTCTGTGTCTGCCTACAAAGCCCAGAAGGAGGGGTCAAAGTGAGGATGTGCTGAGGTGCTTTGTGGGAGTTGCGGTCCCTGTCCGATCTGGTGGGTACATCTGGCTGGGGCTTGGATGAACCCAGGCTTCCTGCTTGGGTGACAGGCTGTCTTGTTTGGCAACCTTGGGCTCCGGAGCAGAGGGAGGAGGTGGGGGAGAACAGGGGGAGGGCGGTGTCAGACGTTGACAAGGGCAGAAGGACAGCCAAGTGTCAGAGAATAAGTCTCTCTCTCTCTTTCTCTCACTCTCTTTCTTGCTCTCTCTCTCTATCTTTCTCAATATACATACTCTATATATCGCTCTATCTCTCCATCTCAGACAATTTATTACCAAACAGGGCCTTCGGACACACAGAGAGACAGGCGAGCAAAATGTTTGAGGATTGAGAGCCAGTGAGATACAATTTGTCCCAGCTGTCTTTTCTGTCGATTCAGGGGTAAGTTCCGTCATGTTTTTGGTCGTCCTTGACAAATGTATGACTACTTACATTTGCAAACATTGCCGATTGTTCCGGATTTTGTTTGTACATGAATGATCACTAAGATTTTCATTAATTTGCATACATGTACCCACACATATTGGCATGAAAATACAATAAGCTAGTTTTCCAATGAATCAGTGTTTAGTCTTAAGCAGAGCACTGTAACCTTATCCATGTGAGTAAAATAATAGTCTCCGCCACTACTGCGCAGAAAAGAGGGTCTGGTCCTAAAAGTAGTGGGCATTTGTTCATCAGGGGCATCTGTGTGTATGTGTTTGTGTGGGTTGGTATGAGTTCATGTGTGGGTGGGTTTGTGTGTGCATGCTTTAAATTGTGTCTGTTTTTGTCTGTTTTTATGTGTGTACTTATCTAAGTTTTTGTGTGTGTGTGTGTGTGTGTGTCTGTTTGTGTGTGTGTCTAATCCCTAGCTCCCTTTAACACACAAAGCAAAGCCTTTCAGTAAAGTCCAATAAGAGTGATTAAAAGAGACAGGGGTGGGATGGAGGCACTGGGGAGCAGCCATGAGCCTCCCAACAGCTGTAATTACTTTCTCTCCATCTCTCTCATCCCCTCTCTCTCTCTCTCTCTCTCTCTCTCTCTCTCTCTCTCTCTCTCTCTCTCTCTCTCTCTCTCTCGTTTCCTTAAAACTCTCAAACCTTTCTCTCTCCCTTCTCCATTCCCTTGCCTGTTTTTTTCTCACTCTCGCGCTCTCTCCACCTCTGCCTCGCTCCCCCTCTCCCCTGTCTCTGATTACTTACCTTGGAGAAAATTTAATTGACACAGAGAATTGGCAAACAGACTCAAAACCGCAGCTCATGGAGAGACCATCTGATGCCAGACAGAAAGTTGAGAGAAATATGGCACCTCGCTCGATTATCTCTTACGAGGTATTTAATCGTGAAGCATTTTGAAAAGGGACATACTCAAAATGGCGATTAGAATCAAATAATTCCAAGTAGTAATTAGGAACAGAATGTCGGAAGGATGGAGGGTCAGAAAGGAAAGATGGAGGGTAAATCTGAGAGACTGTTGACTTTCCAGGTTTTCATCATTGTAAACAGAATATGCCCAACACCAGCTGAGTCACAATTTCTGACAAGGAGCCTTCTGAATTTCTGTTGAGCGTGCCGCTCATTGAACTTTGTGTCTATGTCCAGTTAAAGGTAAACACCCTTATTTTGGATGCCTTTTTTCTCCATTCAAGACACTGTTTTTGGGCGCTGCTCTGTAGTACAGTACTCGTAAAAGTGATTCAGCCTGCTACCCTGCTGCTGTCGAGTCCTCTATCCCCCTCACCACACAGCCCAGCTCCAGGCTCTCCAGGGCAATATCCACCCATGCCAATGCCACTGCGGGCCACCTTGGCTGGGTCAGTGGTCCTGTGGCTCAGCCATGGGAAACCATGGCAGTTATGCTCCTCAGGGACTTCTGTCTGTCTGTCCGTCTGTCTGTCTGTCTAGATCACTGACCTCTGCTGACAGGGCTGGAAGTGAGGGACACAGAGAGACAGACAAAGAGAGAGAGTAAGAGAAACAGAAAGTCAGAGAAACTGGAACAGGGAGAGAAAGAGAGAAATGAAAAGGAGAGAAACAGGAAAGAGAGACAAAAGAGAAAGGGTAATGGAACAAAGGGAGGGGAGTGAGAGACAAAGGCATAAACAGGGAGGGAAAGGAAGAAAGATAAGCAGTGATTGTCTGTGTGAAAGGCCAGGTCAGGGCAGCAACAGAACACACCCTACAGTGCCTCTGATTCTTCCAACCCACCAACCTTCCAAATGTCACTCCTCCAACCACCCACCAGCGCTCCTTACAGGGGGCACCCCTGGACCCTCAGCACAGTGGGTAGGTGGGGTGTGGGGGTGGGGGCCGAGACAGAGTGGAGGAGAAAATGAATACTGACAGGGTCTGAGCTACAGAAGACGCTTCAGGTTGGATCTTGGACCCTCATGTCTCTCCTGGTCTGTCGCTTGTCAGGAGGTTTACTTTCTGGACCAGCACATAAGACATGGGTCAAGACACCCAAGACAGACTTGGGACCAGCCAATGATCGCACAGGGTCTTTTTGAATTGTTCTATCACGAGGCTGGCTTGATTGAGACAAAGTAAAAGAGAGTGAAACAAATAGTGCCCTTATTCTTTCACCCCTCCTCTCCTGCATAGATGAAGAATAAGTACAGTACTCACAATTGAGGAATCTTCAAGGTGCATGGGAGAGAGAGAGAGACAAACATCCTCTTCCAGCCCCGAGGAAGGAGGAATAAGGAGAGAGGCCAAGGAAAAAGAGGATGAAAGAAAGAGAGCAGTCTGATTAATTGAGACAGAGTCGACTGACCGCGAGTCATTAAGCTGCCAGGGGGGCTGAGCGCCAGTCACTACTCATTCTCCTCATCCTCTTCTCCGCCTACCTCCGGCCCGTGTCCTCTTCATCTCCCTCTCCATCCCTCCCTCCTCTCCACACACTCTCTCACTAACTCATCTTATCCAACTTCCTCTAGTAAAGGTTCTCTGTCCTGGTGAAAGGCAGACACGTGCCTATGAAATGCTTTGACTCTGGCTGAGAAAGCTAATGGTATAAAACATTGTTTTAGTTGGTGGGTCTACTGAAACGGTGGCTGACATTCAACACAGCATATTAAGATAATGGGGTTTAAAGGGGATTATTTTAATATTTCACCTCTCATCCCCCCTCCCCCTTCTCCTGTTTTTATCGTTCTTGCCCTCCATCTTTTCTACTCTCACCCCCATAAGAGGTACCATGGTTCAGTGGAGACAGCTGACAGGATAGGCTATATTCATCTGTCATCACAGAGAGGCCGTTATTCTCCTATCTTTACTCTTTGTTCAGAAGGGTTTTATTACTTATAATATAGTTTTTATTGATTTTATGTAAAGCACTTTGAGTTACAATTCTTGTATGAAATGTGCTATATAAATAAAGTCTTATTATTATTATAACTGCACAACCTCATAATTTTATAAAATCTTCTAATAGAAAAGAATGGAATACCTACAGTATTTTCTGTTGTGTGCTGTGTGTACATTGTCCACGGTGTGTCCTTGGCAGCAGTTATCTTCCTTCACTGCCTTCATGAAGTTGGGTAGACCAGTTGACCAGACGGGCTGGCTTGTACTGTAGAATTGCTTTGGCAATGTTGCAGCTGCATTACGCACACTCAATTTATCCCATTTAGCCAGCCTTCATTCAGGATAGGGCAACCTAAACCGTATAAAACGCAGAGATGCAAGTAATCTCAGTCTTTATCTGTGTTCTGTTTATTCAGACCCCATGCTGTACTCTGTAACTAACCATGGAATACACATGCACATAAATGTGCACGCACACCATTCCCTAACAAACTAACAATGGGCCCTGTATTTTGCTCTGAAGTCAACAAACCTACATTATCACACACACTGTACACACATGCACACCACAGTCATGTCATCAGATCCCATGCTTCTCCATCGAAGGCACTTGCCATTGGAATGCTGATGCCTCCATAGCCGTCTCTTGTTCTCCAGTTTCCCTTCCGGCGTCTTGATGCATCGGAGCCTGTGTTGGCTATAGCTCCCACAACCCTCCCAGAACATCCATCCATCCCAATTGATTTCATTAAACCCTCTTTTCCCTTTTCAGGACACACACACTAATCCTTTCCTCCACCAAAATGTGCACTTAGCTGCACAGTTCATATTTATTTACTTTATAAAAAAATAAATACAAAAAAATCACTATCAGCACCTCACTGCTGGAATAGAACTGTTAATTACCAGACACTCATTTGGCTTTTTAATGGAGTGTTAGTTCCGGGCAATTTAGAGCACTTGAGCTGGGGAGTAGTGCTGCATGCCGTTAAGTGTGCACCATGGCAAACTACCCCCAGGACTCCACCTCCGTCTCCCTGGCTGCCAGTGCAGTCACACACTGGCTGCACCCAGGTTGCACGTCCCCCAAACACATTACTACACAGCAGGAGAGATAGAACCAGCTCGCCTGGTCCCTGGTCACACTCTCAAGCGGTTTACTCTGCTTGTCCCCTCTCTCTTTCTCTCTCACGCTCTCTCCCTTGCTCCAACACACACACACACACACAGACATACACATGCACATATACAGACACACAGTCTCTCTCTCATCGTTGGAGCTACAGAGAGGTGTTTTGATCTGTGATGGCCGTTTAGGCGGCTCACCCACAGTGACAACAGACCACACTGCCTTCTGCTTAACACACAGCCACTTTAGCGCAACAGTCACCTCCAAACCAGGCTCCCATAATCACCCACTCTCTTTTTCATCTCCATCTCTCTCTCCCTCTCTTTCTCTCTCCCTCTCTTACTCTCTCTCTCTCTCTCTCTGTCTCTCTCTTCCTCTCTCTCACCCCCCCTCTCTCCATGCCCACTCCCTCCCTCCAACTCCCTTCGCCTGTCAAGTAAAGTGGCAGCCAGCTTACCCAACAGCTGAGAGAAGAGAGGGAGAAGGAGAAATGGAGCATGTGAGGTAGAGTGAAAAGGGTAAAAAGGAAGAGTGATGGAGAAGGAGAGAGAAACACAGAGGGAGGGATGAACAAAGGAAGCAATAAAGAGAGCACTGGAGAGAGAGAGAAGGAGGAGGGAGAGGTTACTCAAGCTGATAGACACGAAATTAAATGGAAACATTGGCGCTAAGCACCAAGGAAGTGAGAGAGAAAACTATTAGCGTGTGTAGGTTTCACTGGTGCAAGTGTGTCATCTTCCCTCCAAGTTGTTTAAATACATCACAGCAAGGTAACTTCAGTGGCTATATTCAAACCTAGGAGAATCCCCACTGATAGTCAGACACCTTTGCATCTCTGTAGGACTGATTTGAGCAATTAGAACCTAATTTCCCTCTGTTGAGGGCTGTTTCAACCGACTTTCCCCCCCCCCCCCATAGTCTGTGTAGATGTGTGTGTGTGTATGTGGTGTTTCTTTGTCTACATGTGTCTGCCTGTGTGAGTGTACTTGTGGGTGTGAGTAAGGATGCACAGGGCTTCATCACATCTAAATAATCCCCCTCTCCAGACCTTCCTGCAGGGCTGATGAAGGAAGGGGGGGGGCGATGAAGGAGTGGAGGGGAACAAGGTGTGCTGGGAGGGAATGCTCCCTGGGGTTGATGGGGCGATCAGCGCCTCCTGGGGAGGATGCAGGAGAAGAGGCATGGAGATTAGGGAGCATCCTGGCATTATCACACCTGATAAAGCACACCTTAAAGTACAGTATAATCCTTGTGTAACCGGGTAGCTCTAGGACCCAGGAGCTAGGTAACTCACAGCTGGCGCTCATTTCTTAATGAGGCCCGCGATAGTTTAAGTAGGAGTAGTACTGGAGGCAATTGTTTTGCTGTTTGAGTAACCTAATGCCTTAGGCATCAGTTCCAAGGTCAGCGGGATATTGACGGTGATCAAGTGAGTTGCGGGGTCTAAACGCAATAGCAGTCGGTATGTTTTGATCGTAAATTATTAATTTGTAAATACTGCTGCTATTGTATTACTAATACATGTATCTTCTACTACAGGTGTTTAGTGCCTGCCACTGTTTTTCCCACATTTTGATTTATCTTTGTTTTCAAGTTGTTTGGTTTGAGGAGTGGTTTGTTGTGCTTACCTCGTGGGCTTTGGTTTGCCGTGAATTATTTTTATAATGTACTATTAAATACCTTTGGATTTTATTATTGTGTATAAAATAAAACTTTGTATATTTTTGATACCACAGTCTCTGTACAGTTCATTTGATTGGACGGGACACAAGTAGTAGTTATAGTATTTCCAACTAAGGGTCTCTCACCCCATCTGTGAGAGTGGCGTAGTCAGTCCACCCTGCCACATATGGCGTAGTCGGCAGGATACAGAGGCTGTGGTATTTTGTTTTCTTTTGTTGGTTTACCTATTTTGTTGTAATATTCGTTTAGTGGGAAAAACAGTGGTGGTCATCTGGGGCCATCTGGGGCCTTCGGGTGGACTTTGGTGACTGACATCCAGTGGACATCAGTACTCTACTGGGCTCTGAAAGACTGTTAGTCATGTCGCAGGACAATGTTCAGAAACAATTACGAGCTCTTGCCGAACAGGTACGACAGCTTCAAGCTGAAAACAGCCGCCTGAGAGAGAATGGGGGTTCTCAGGAGGACGGTTCCGCCCCCTCTACCAGTGGGATGCCAGCTGCTGTTTCTTCACAACCGGTATCTGAGCATTATGTATTTGTTCCTAGAGAGCGTAAATGCCCTATATTTTCTGGCAAACATTCTGGTGACCTGATGTCTGTTGAGGACTGGATTGAGGAGGCTCGTAGGTGTCTATCAATTAGACGCATGCCTCCAGCTGAGCAAGCTCAGGTGTTTAACATTCTTGTAGAAAACTATGCATGTTCACAGGTGTATGTTCGTATACAACAACAGTTTTACTTGCGAACACAGAAAGAAGGGGAATCTGTTAGAGAGTATTCTCATGCACTTAAGTCTCTTATGGACATTGCTATTCGTAAGAGTCCTGAGGGGTCTATTCCTAACGCTGAACGCACTTTACGTGACCAGTTTGTAGAACATCTGCGTAACGACATGCTTCGTAGACATTTAAAAGACAAAATGGTTGCTTCTCCTACAATGTCTTTCATGGATGCTCGTCGTGCAGCTCTGAGTTGGGTTGATCGGGGTAAACTTATGAGTGACCAAAGGGCTTGCGCACACTCTTGTGATACCTATGTGAGCAATGAGGCAGATGCTAACATTATTGTTGCTAAACCTGATGGGGAGATTGCTGAGGTGAAAGAGGTCTTACGTCAGCAACAGTTACAGCTTGATGCCATTTTAAAACATTTGGGTGCCTCTGGGCCCAGTGACAGAGGGAGGGGCCCTGCTAGGCCACATAGGTTTCGGCCTGATGGTAAGCCAATTTGCTCCCGTTGTAACCAGGATGGTCATATCGCCAGGTTTTGTTCTGTTGATTTAAATCGTCACTCAGGTCCAGACCCTAGGGCAGGCCCCAGAACATTCAGTCGGAGTCAAACCACAGGAATAGCATCTAGTGCTATGCAGCTGTCGTAAAACTAGCGCCTTCTGGTGTAGGGAGCCAGGCATCAGAAAGGGGTCTTGGGTGCTCCAACCGTATTTCATCTCAGCTCATAGGGAGTTGTCCTATAGTGGAAGTTGGTATGGGGGATGTTGTAGTCCCCTGATTATTAGACACAGGATCAATGGTTTTTTTTTAAGCAATATTTTCAGTCACAGGGGGTAGAGCAGCTGCAACAATGCAAGTGGTTACAACTAAAAGCAGCTAATGGCTTGGAAATTCCTTATGTTGGTTATGTAGAGCTGGATGTTAATGTGTTGGGCAAGACCCTACCAAAAATGGGGGTTTTAGTAGTAAAAGATTCCCCAGATTTGTTTGCTCAACAACAAAAATCCAAAGTGCCTGGTTTACTTGGGATGAACATCATCTGCAGTTGCTATCATGAATTGTTTGGTCACAATGGCTCTGCCTTTGATCCTCTTTTTGCACAAACTGTTAGCCCTAACTGGGAACAAGCACTGTCTGAATGCCATAGCATGGAAACATTATCAGAGAGAGGTTGTATTGGCAGGGTCAAAGTCCAAGGTCCAGCTATGTGTATCCCTGCAGGATCTTTAAAATTTATCACCACAGCTTGTCCTCAGGTATCTAGGGCCACTCTCCCCTCTGTATTTTTAGAGCCCTTGTTTAGGGAAGGTCAACTTCCTGCAGGCTTACTCATCTCAAAGGCTTTACTTGCGGTTCACAATGGTCAGGTCACCCTACCTGTTGTAAATATAAGTGTGCGGTATGTGTGGCTTCAACCCCATACTGTTTTAGGTGAGCTCCATGTAGTTCAGTTAAGGCAAGAGAGAAATTCTATCACCATTCAGGAAGGTGGGGTTCAGGGTCAAATAGCTGTCATCCAATCACAGAGAGCATCCACCATTACCCCCCCCTGACCTTGGAGCTCTTTCCTGGCCTACCCTAACCTCTGAGCAAGAGCAGGAGTGTAGGGCTTTGTTAGAAAGGTATTGGGGTGTGTTCAGTCAAGGAGATTGGGACATAGGCTGTACTCATTTAGTGGAGCATGAAATACCTTTATTGGATGAAGTGCCTATTAGGCAGCATTACCGACGACTAATCCCAACCCAGTATGAACAGGCCAAAGCTCACATATATGAGCTGTTAGAAAGGGAGGTGGTTCGACCAAGCTGTAGCCCTTACTCTTCTCCCATCGTTATCGTGCAGAAGAAAGACGGTGACATACGGCTGTGCGTGGACTATCGGCAGTTGAACACTAGGACCCGAAAAGACGCTTATCCATTGCCACGGATCGAAAAGTCCTTGGATGCCTTGACAGGTGCTCAATGGTTCAGTACTCTAGACATGGCCAGTGGTTATAACCAAGTTGCCATGGCGGAGAAAGACGAGGCAAAGACTTCTTTTTGAGTTCAACCGTATGCCTTTCGGACTTTGTAATGCTCCCAGTACCTTCCAGAGGTTGATGGAGCGCATATTTGGAGATCAGAGCTTTCAAACCCTCTTGCTGTATTTGGATGATATCATAATTTTTTCCTCCTCCTTCCAAGAACATCTGATAAGGTTGGAAGTTGTCCTGGTGCGCCTCCAAGAGCAAAACCTAACACTCAAACTGAAGAAATGTCACTTCTTTCAGCAGGAAGTGAAGTATTTAGGCCATATAATCTCTGCCACGGTAGTAGCAACCGACCCAGATAAAATCAAAGTGGTAGCTGAATGGAAGCGTCCCACTACGACTACTGAACTGCGTTCCTTCTTGGGCTTTGCCTCGTATTACCGGCGCTTCGTGGAACGGTTCGCACAGTACGCTGCCCCATTACACCAACTGGTGGCAGAGCTTGAAGGTAGTAGAAAGAAAACAAGAACTGGGGGGAGGAAGACACTGGAAGGGCGTTGGAGTGAAGAATGCGAACAGAGTTTTGCAACGTTGAGGAAGCTCCTGGTCAGTGCTCCTGTTCTCGGGTATGCCGACTTCTCCAAGCCCTTTGTATTGGAAATTGATGCCAGTAATGCTGGCTTGGGTGCGGTCTTGTCCCAGGAGCAAGAGGGTCAGCGAAGACCCATCGCCTTTGCCAGCCGAGGCTTAAGGCCTACGGAGAGAAATATGTCAAACTACAGCTCCAGGAAGTTGGAGTTCCTCGCCCTTAAGTGGGCTGTCATACACAAATTCAGAGAATATCTGCTCGGAGGAAAATTCACCGTCTATACAGACAACAATCCACTCAGTTACTTACGCACTGCAAAGTTGGGGGCGGTAGAGCAGCGTTGGGCATCAGATCTTGCCCTGTTTCACTTTGACATCAAGTACCGTCCTGGACCCTCTAATCGAAACGCAGATGTACTTTCAAGACAAAATGCCCAAGATTCCATTGACGCAGTAGTTGCCGGCATTTCGATACCGCAAGAGGTCAAGCAAAGACACCTAGAGTCTAGGACTACTCTTACTGTGACTGCGTCTAGCGGTATGATTGAAGCCCTCCCTACCCGCCAAAAGACAGATTTAAAAACGCTGCAGGCTGCAGACCCTATCATTGGGCCCTTCCTGCACTACTGGAGGAGCAGGAGGAGGCCCTCCAAAGAAGAACGGAGTAGGGAAGGTGTAGAGTTCCGGCATCTGGTGGGCCAATGGGCCAAGATAAGGGAAAAAGAGCACGTCCTGTTCCGTCGAATAATCCAACCCGGTGGGGGCAGGGAAGTGCTACAGCTCGTATTGCCTCTATGCTTGAGGGACGAAGTGTTGAATAGCCTCCATGACAACCATGGCCACCAGGGGGCAGAACGAACAACAAGTCTGGTGCGTGAAAGATGTTATTGGCCCTGCATGTGGCAGGACATTAAAAAGTATTGCCAAGAGTGCAGTCGATGCGTAGTCTCCAAAGCTGTCCAACCCCGAGCAAAAACATTTATGGGCAACCTCACTGCCTCCAGGCCCCTGGAGATCATTGCTATAGCTAGCGATGGACGAGAGAATGTGCTGGTAGTGACAGACGTGTTTTCAAAATTCACCCAAGCATATCCAACGACTGATCAGAGAGCCAGTACAGTAGCACGAATACTGACGGAGAGATGGTTCTACACCTACGGGGTCCCCAAGCGGATCCATTCGGACCAGGGCAGGAACTTTGAGGGTGATCTGTTAAAACGCCTCTGCCAATTGTATGGCATCGAAAAGAGCCGCACCACTCCATACAGACCAGAAGGAAACGGGCAATGCGAGCGGTTCAATCGCACGCTGCACGATTTGCTGAGAACGCTTCCCCCAGAGAGAAAGAAGAAATGGCCCGTGTACCTCCCCCAAGTGCTGTTTGCGTACAACACCACAGAGCACCAATCCACAGGCCACTCCCCCTATGAGCTGATGTTCGGCCAGAAGGCTCAGCTGCCTATCGATTTCCTCCTGGGGACAACGGAGGAAGACACCAACTTATGTTCTGTGGGAGACTGGATTGGCGAACACCAGCACCGCCTGAACTCAGTTTACAAGCATGCCAGGGAGCAACTGGAGGCAGCAGCAGAGCGCCGTGGGCGCCAGAACCCACCCAACGTGACTACTATCCTGGAACCAGGCACGCTCGTCTACAAGAGGAGCCATGTCCAAGGACGTCATAAAATCCAAGATTTCTGGGATTCCACCGTCTATGAGGTACTAAGAAAAATGGATGAGAATGGAGCAGTTTATCAGATCTGCCCTGTCAATGGCCCTCGAGGGCAAGAGAAGAACATCCACCGATCAGAGTTAAGAATACTCCCAAGCGGGGCTGTAAGTGAACCCCCAGCACTATTAGTGGCTTCCCCCCAGTGAAGTTGGCACAAGGCTTGCCAACAGTGGGCGACTATTGTGACTATCGTGAGTATGGAGGTCTACTCCAGTTGTTACCCCCATCTAACCAAGCCCCTCCTGGCAGGCAGGCTCCTCAAAATCCCCGACAAGACGAGACTGCTCTAGAGGCTGAAGAGCCACAACCAGGACCGTCCAGTACAACTACCAATGCACGTGCAGTTGTCCTTCCGGTGGTGGAAGTACAGCAACTGGCTGACCAGGGATTAGCAACTGCCCGAGAGTCAGTTGGAAATATTGGACAAGCATTACGCCGTACGCCGAGAAGTACCGCAGGCCAACATGCAAACCCTTTCAACCTCCCTCGCTCAGCAGCTGGGATGCAGGAACTGTCCGAGGACCAGTTGGGGGTTGCAGCCCAGCCCATGTCCAATCAAGCCATCCGAGCAGGAATTAGACCTTGGCTTTAGGTTATGGTAGACACTAGCCCTGTCACCGGGACGGTGAACTTTGAAAGTGGGGATGAGTGTAACCGGGTAGCTCTAGGACCCAGGAGCTAGGTAACTCACAGCTGGCGCTCATTTCTTAATGAGGCCCGCGATAGTTTAAGTAGGAGTAGTACTGGAGGCAATTGTTTTGCTGTTTGAGTAACCTAATGCCTTAGGCATCAGTTCCAAGGTCAGCGGGATATTGACGGTGATCAAGTGAGTTGCGGGGTCTAAACGCAATAGCAGTCGGTATGTTTTGATCGTAAATTATTAATTTGTAAATACTGCTGCTATTGTATTACTAATACATGTATCTTCTACTACAGGTGTTTAGTGCCTGCCACTGTTTTTCCCACATTTTGATTTATCTTTGTTTTCAAGTTGTTTGGTTTGAGGAGTGGTTTGTTGTGCTTACCTCGTGTGCTTTGGTTTGCCGTGAATTATTTTTATAATGTACTAATAAATACCTTTGGATTTTATTATTGTGTATAAAATAAAACTTTGTATATTTTTGATACCACAGTCTCTGTACAGTTCATTTGATTGGACGGGACACAAGTAGTAGTTATAGTATTTCCAACTAAGGGTCTCTCACCCCATCTGTGAGAGTGGCGTAGTCAGTCCACCCCGCCACACTTGCATTATGAGCAGAGTCAGGGAGGGAGAGAGAGAGAGACAGAGAGAAACAAAGACAGAAGATAGAGGGACAGGAGACACACAGAAAGAAGAGAGAGCGAGAGACTGGGCCAGAGGTGTCTCATTACGAGGCTGTTCCCCTCACTCCCAGAGTTCCAGAAGGAGTAGATCCAGTTACTGCCTAATGGGCCTTCACACACAGGCCTGGACCCCCTTCCTGCCGCCAGGGGATGGAGATATATTGGAGGTGTGTGTGTGTTGGCGGGGTTCGGTGATCCATACAAAAGTTGTTCCCTTAAGTCTTTCCTACACCAATCTTCCTGTCTGGCCTAGATCTAAATTATAGTGGTTAGCCTGTGTGTGTGCATGTGTGGACACACAGTGTAAAAGTCACAGGACAAGGTGTGTGTGAATCGTTATTTGAAGCCTATGTACAGTAAGCACTATATTTAGCTCATCTTGATGTCAAACATCCCAATGTGCGGTCTCTGTTCTCCCTGTTCTCCCTGTTCTCCCTCTTCCCCCACTCATGGTGCGTTCTGAGCCCCTATCCACACCTCTGCCAGAGCACAATCTCTGCACATTTCTCCCCACCATCATCAAAACTTCTATCTCACGCTCTCTTTTGAGTTCAGGGGCTTTTTTTCTCTATCTTTTTGCCCATCCTTCTCTCTTAGTTTTCACTCGTTGTTTCTCTCTCTGTCTCTCTTGTTCTCTAAATCTTGTCTCTCTCCGTCTGTCTCTCGGGTGCCGTCTTTCTCTGTGTCTCTTTTTCTCGTGTGGTCTTTGTCTCGTTTGTTTCTCGGTCACTCTCTGATTTGGTTTCAGATGTACATGTGTTTATCTGACGAGTGACAGGCCCAGGGACACCACACTACATGGAGGTCTGAGTTTCAGCCAAATACTTAATGTTCCACAACAATCCTTTGATGTTGTCTTGAACAGACAGCGACCACATTCCTAGAATTTTTTTATATAAACCTCACCTTCAGCGAAATCAGAAATATTACAAACATTGTAGAAAAACAACAACATAAAAACGAATTAAGATGTTACAGAAACTAAAAAGAGGATGCAGCTAGTCTGACCAGTCTTGAACCTGGCTGGTATCCAGAGCCCCCCCCCACCATCTCTTATCTCGACCTCCCAGCCCACTGCCAGTAGTTGCAATTAGCATTTGATGGCATTATCGTGGCGGCAGGATAGCAATGAGGCTGGGGCAGAGTCTATTTGAGGACTCTGTGATGGATTAGATGGAGGAGGCAGTGAGAGCCTCTATCACTGTGATTAAAGTCCACATCTGGGTTCTTTATGACTCTGGGAATGACTCACTCCTCACACACACGCACGCACACACACGCACATCCACAGACACACAAACACACACTTAACCTGTCTCCTTGTCCTCTGACTTTTACATGGATGTGAGAAGGATTGATGTCACAGTTGACGTGTGGAGTGCTCACACACATGGAAGACACATACACAGACACAGTCACACAACACACACACAGATGTCAGACACACACCTAACTGATTTTATCATAGCCAATGTTCTGTCTAGACTGGTCTTGACCACCATAATATAGCTTCTCACAATGTAGGCTCTCTTTCTCCTGGTGTGCTGTCATAGTGTGACTGACATCAAGCAGTAGGAGACTGAAGCACCAGAACTTTCTTTTCTGCTTCTGGCTCCGGTCCTCCTCACAGGCACGTATCAACACCAGCCTGGCACAGGAGTGAGTGTGTGTGTGTGTGTGTGTGTGTGTGTGGGGGGGGGGGGGTGGTGTGGATTAGGGGAGACTGGGTATGGTTGTAACACATTTTTCTTCAGCACCTAAAACTACCTTTTTTTTTTTTGCTACACGTCTGAAACTTTTAGGCAAAGTACCCATATTTGTCTACTACAAATGGCAACAATTTCAATTTCTTCAACTATATTACAGACTTGTAAGATGATGACAAATACAAGGTTGTCCTTTGTTACAACCAACCCCACTACTGGGGTAGGTTGTAACACATACTGGGGTAAGTTGTAACAGGTAGACAAAATACACAAAAAACAAGTGATATGCCACAACAACAGTGTGCGTTTATGTGTGCATGTCCGTACGTGCACATTCATATGTATATATCTGATGTTTTTCCCTTTTCGACGCTCCTCTTCCAATGCCAGCTTCACTGGTGTATCAGTGAGGATTTCTGAGCGCCTCTTCTTCCTACTCCTACCTGTCTCTTTGGTTGTAACACTTTCAAAACACGTGTTACAACCATCCCCGCCACTGTCACCCATTGTTTAGCTAGCTGTATTAGCATGGTGCTTTGAAATTAGCAGGAGGTTGATACACCATTCTTTACTAGAGAAACTACAGTTTGACCTGATATAACTCATACAACATTATCTACAACGGTAGAAGCACTAAAAGAAATACTATCTTTTTTATTTTTTTACTTTCTTACCACATTTTCTGCTGTAGATTCAGGAGAGATAGCAACACAGACTGGAAAACCTCTATGTGGGATCATAAAGGAAGCCTGAGGAACTGTTACATGACTCCTATCTTATCCCTGATTTGTTGAATTGGTAGTTTTACAACTCTCCCCGTGTTACAACCATACTCAGTCTCCCCTACAGATGGAGAAGAGGAGGGTACAGTAAGATATTATGGGCCCTATCTTGCACCCAGCGCAATTGACTTTGTACACTGACGCATCCAGGGGCGTAGCCAGTACATTATTTCTGGGGGGGCCAGCTCTGGCCAGTCTTTTATTTGGGGTGGCACTTTATTGTCAAAAACGACTATTTTAAAACTCACACACTGCATCACTCAGAGCAGCGGTTTTCTAACGGTATCCAGTGGTTAGCTGCTAGTCTCCATTGAAGCGCTGTCAGAATGCAGGTATGTTGGTTTGCTTCTTGTGCTGTTGATGGGGGCGTGGCCCAACATGTTGCGAATATGGGGCTGGTAGCGTAAGCGACAAATGACAATATAAGACGACTTTATAAAAAAAATACTAATTAATTTTTTCAGCTTTATACCATTTCTGTTCAGGAGCGTAAAAAAAAAAAAAAGTTTGAAGTTTGAAGAATGCAAAATTCCTATTTTGCATTCGACGCACAGCAGACTTTTCCCTTCACAGACGCACGTCGGTAAATTAGGGAATGAACTTGCGCTTCCAGGGGCCATTCAGTGAAAAGAGGAGGCGTGTTCTGCGCGCCTGCTTTTAAAGAGAATTTGAGATGACGCTCTGATTGATTTATTGCACTTTACGCCCAAACCACACCTATGAGTAATGTAGCTACTTCAGACCAACCCATGTTAGCTTTGCGTCGGGTGCAAGAGTCCCGCCCACAAAGTTACTTATGTTTCGCGTTTGATACTTTGACACTCGTTAAAATAGGGCCCTATGAGAGAGGGGGAGAGCAGGGGAACGGGGGCATACAAACACACATACCCACTCAAAGTTATTAGGATTGGCTAGAACTTAAAGATTCAAAGTCTCTATACTGTAGCATAATGGATGAGACTTCCCTGCATAGGTATTGAAGACATGGTTTCTTATGCAAGCTTGCATAAAAATACATTCAAAGTGGTTAGCTCTTTGCTATTGTGTTGAAAAGTAGAAAGGGTTGTTAAGGTCAACACAGGTGATGAGATAATGGTTTGTTTTGAAGGAATCCATTTACTTTCTGTTTGCAACCATAGAGGCTAGCTCTTACAATGTAGCTGTTGCGTCATGACAGTAATACCAGTTAGATGACTTGAGACAGTGGAGTTCATTGTTTTGTGTGAGGACCAGGCAGCAGGAGAGAGTGATGGAATCAAGGAGATGCATGAGAGAAAGAAAGAGAGAGAAAGGGTGAGAGAGAGAGGTGAACATTTGCAGCCACCATGTTGAACTGTGGTTGTTGACCTTCAAACTCAATTGTCCTCATTCGTTCTTTCTTGACCCAGTCTACTCTCTCCACATCTCCCTTTTCTAAAAGATGTATCTTTCTAATCCTGTTCCTCTTCTTTCTTCCCCAGAGAGAACAACTCATCTAAAGATGAACAGAGGAGGTACAAAAGAAAGATCGCTTTCACACATGGAGGTAAAATGGTTCTCTTTCTAATTTAAGATCATATGAGCAAACCTGGATGCACCTGCTGAAATCACACATTCTGCTTCCTGTTGTCCTGGCTTCCTGCCTTTCCTCCAGTGACTTCTTCCTCTATTGATGAGCCAGAGGCAGACAGCAGAACTATGTCCCGTTCAGCTCATGCTGGTTTTTATGAATTCATTCTGGTGATCTAGGGTAAACCAGCATAAGAACACAGTGGAGGAGTCATTTTCATTTCTTAAGATATTTGTACAAATCTGTAGCAGGAAGTCTCATGGTCAGGGCTGGAAAGCCATGGCTCCTGGGTAATGTAGGACTATTGGATTGTCTAGGTCAGGGCTCTTCAATTAGTTTGGAGCTGGGGCCGGTTCTTGAAACTGAGGCAAAGTCAGGGGCCGGAGGATATGAGTAATCACGGTAACAAATAAAGAAATTACAACAACATATTGAAGGAGTCAATATATTATATTTTGTAAGTGCATATAACAACATATGCCCAAGAGGCCACATAGGCCCAAGGATTCAAAAATCTTATATCATATTAACAGACAATTGGAGAAAATGCAATTAACTAACAAAAATGGAAGACTAAGGGCGGTGGGGGTCATTTTAGGGCCCTACCAACTATACATGACTTTAAATAGAACAAAATGATACATACACAAGCTACTATATGTATTTAGAGATCACGATTCTGAACAAACAACTAAACAAAATAACATTATTTATGTGAATTGCTGAAGTCTATTTAAAATGTTTAATTAATCTGAATTATTTAAAAAAACTTGGTTTGAATGCATGATTCAACTACTCAAATACTTCACTTGTTTCATGGATGAATCAGCATTTTTGAACGAATCTCCTGAATTAACGATTCAATGACTAAATGTTCCCCAATGACAAAACATTTTTTTAAGTTATTAGGCGCGTTCGACATGGACTGACTTCATGCAGCACCCTTGAATCTGAGAATGCCATCGGCTGCTTCAAGTCAGCCGGGCTGCAGGCGGCTGCAGACGACGCCGACGCTGCATGAAGTCGAACGCATCTAAAATACCATGGTCTGGGTGAATACTCGATTCTGATTGGCTGCAGCCAATCAGCCAAGTAGTTCCAGCAAAATTGTTCACCATTCTAAATTATTGAGCTGGCTACGTTGTATGAGCAAAGAACATCTTTCCTTGGTATGAGCCTGTACAAAGTGTCTGAAATAAGTAACAATAACATCAGGGACGCAGTCACGCAGTCAAAACCTCCGTTTACAATTTTGAGAAACTTTACCAAGCTAACATGTAATTACAACAATGAGTGACTTGTGTCACTGTGTCAGTCAGTGTCACGTAACCGCTCATCTCACATCCCATTCGATTCACCTCGCTAGTCAACCTAGCTCTACTTCAGACATGCTGCGGCCAACACATAAAAATCTTGATTTGATTTGGGGACAATGACATGGCTAGATTGCTGGCTAGTCTTGTTGTTAAACATACTGTCAAATTATAATTACTGTTTGGAGAATGTCAACTTTGATGCGATCATCTCACATCCATTTGCTATTCAACCCGCTACACATGCTGCGGCCGTACTGTAGCCTAGTACTAGTATATGGCCGATACCTTGTTCGTGAAAACCTTGATATTGATTTGGGGACAATGACATGGCTTGTTAGCTAGCTAGTCTTCTTGTCAAACATATTGTCAAATTATATTTACGGTTTGTCAACCGTACACAATGTTCTTGTCTATGAATCTTGCTAGCATAACTTAGCTTTATGGCTAATAGCTCAGTCCTCCGCTGCACGTAAACGGGCGGGGGCCCCTACAGGACGGGGCCCATGGGCTGGAGCCCAGTCAAGCCCAATGGTAAGTCCGGCCCTGGTCATGAGTGAATTTATTTTATTTTTTTTCATAGTCACAAACTGAATGAGGTTACCGGACCACACTCCGGGGGCCAGTCCAAAGCTGCTCGGGGGCCGGATTCGGCCCGCGGGCCTCCTATTGAAGAGCCCTGGTCTAGGTAATAAAGGACCAATGCACCTTCTGTCATAAAGGAATTTTATGACTTTGTAGTGAGAGAGTGAATTCCCCAGATGAAGAGTCGAACAGTTACAGGATGACACATTTGGAGGGGGGTAGTTTATGGGCTACAGCTACCAAGTGAAAAGACTATACTGGAAAAAAAGACCACACGTACACACACAAGCATACACATGCATCTACACGCACAGACTAACAGAAGCCTTGCTGGTGGCAACATTTTCTCATAGGGTGTGAGCCGATATCAGGTGGTTTAATCGCTGACTGACAAGAGTTCTCAAAGGTGCATGTGTGTGTGTGTGATGTGTGTGATGTGTGTTTACACCAATGTTTGGCTCAGAAAGATTGTGCTGTCAGAGAAGTGCTGGGCAACAAAATGTGCTGGTATTGTACCTTCAACCTGTTTCCTGTCAAAAGCGATCTACTCCATCTGTCTGTTTTGAGGGCATGCTTTGGTCCTGAGGACATGTTCATCTTTATTTTTATTTTGTTTCTTTCTATTTCTGCCTTGTTCTGTCGTTTTCAGTCCCCCCTCCACCCCTCTCTAGCCTCCTTCTCCCCCCACCCTTCTCTCAGTTTTTGTTTCTCTATCATTCTTCATCTCCCTATCTGTTTCTCTTTTTCTCTGTCCCCACCTTTGCCTCTCTCTCTCCCTTTATCTTGTTTAGCACCAATGATAAAGGTCCTCTCTCCGTCATCATCCCCCATCCACGTTAGCACACCCTGGTTGTCTTGATGTGAAGGTCATAGGTTGCTTGTTGAGTGCTTTTTTAATTAAGAATTTAGTGCGTCGTAGCTGAGGGAGGGGGGGCAGCATTTTTGTAACGCGGGAGATACTGGAGCGTAAACAGGTTAAAAGCATGAATTTTCAACGTGGACTGTCCATTAAAGAGTGGTAGAGAAAGAAAACAGATTAATTCAAAGGGGAATTCAAGATGTTCTAAAAGCCCTGCTCCCGATTTGATTAATTGTCCCATCTGACCTTTTCATCTCTGTGTGTGTGTGTGTTTGTGTCTTGTTTGTTGTTTGTTCTTGCTTTTACTCAACAAAGTTTGCCTTTTGCTTAAACTTTCACTGTTCTCTGTCATTTCTTTTCTCTAAGTATGTGGAAGAGCTCTTTTATACAGTTGAATAACCACGTTGAGGGTCTTCAAAACACTATTGAAGCTCCATCCCCTCCTCTTTTCTGTCCTGTCACCTCCTCCATCTTCTTCTCACATCTCCTGTCCTTCCTTTCCTCTACTCATGTCTACAGTTTGATGGAGCCACATGCTGGTTCTGACAGTGATGTCTCCAGTAGTTCCTCACAGAGCTGTGTGTGCATGCGTGTCTCTGTATGGGTACGAATGTGTGGTGTTTGTGCCTGTGTGTGTGTCGGAGGCAGGAGAAAAGGTGCTCTGTGGGATGGTGGGTTATTGACTTGGTGCTCCTATCCCCATCACTTTTTTTTGTGCTGTAATCTTCCCCCCCCCCCCCCCAGAATGAGCACTTTGTGTTTGTAAATCGAGTATAAACCGCACTGGAATATAAAACGCACTTTGAAAGCAAAGAAAGCAAACAACGTTACCGTTGCGCCGGTTAACGTTGAGCGGACCACTGCTCACGATTGATTACTTGCCATCTAACTAGACAACATTCCCAATCAGGGTGAACACTCAAATTATCTAAAGACCATAGCATTACACATTTCAAAACAGAGCGAACAAAACTATAGAACTCCAAACAATGCTTATTGTTAATGCCCTTAACTTAGTAGCTTTTCAGCTTGCCGCAGCGCATTCTGGGTACCAAGAGCAATGCACGAGTATAGGCGATCTACAGCATTGTGTAACACACTTCGGTTGTGGATAGTATGTCCAGAAATAAAGCCAAGTCACTCATTTAGTGACAGAATCCATTGTTATGTCTACAAAATTATTTTAGATGCAAATCCTGAGGATAGCCTACTGTAGCAGACCTTTCTATGTGACAACGGACAAGGCTGTTTTGTCCCTCGGGAGTTGCCGTAGGCTTGATGCTGAAAGCATTTGAAATCAGTGAGGGCAGTTCGAAAAGCGATGTCAAGAAGAGCAGTGGTAAAATACAAGTTATGAAAAGAGACTGCGTCCGTGTCTTATGCGTCCACACGATCATATACAATTAGATCTAAAACGAACTTACAAAGAGCTCGGTTACACTACCAAAGTTGAATTAGTAATGTTGTTAGCGATGCTAGCGTTATTTTTGCTAGAGCTAGCTAGCCTATAACATTTCACTGGGTCTTGCAGCTGTTTGATTAACTGAAATTATTATGAAATGTTATGTTCTACTAGCCATTTGCCTACTTTAGCAATAATTCCTCTTTCAAGTAATAAGCCCCCATTCAAGTGTTGAGCATTAAATTAGCTGCACGGTCTGAGATCTTGAGATGAAGCCACTTTTTTGTTCTAAAACCGGATTATAAACTGCTTTGAAATCTAAGCCGCACAAGCACAAGAAAACTGTAAAATCGGAGTACAAGCCTACTGACTGTCTCAGTTTGTCTGTTATTGGAGTTGGAAGTTCTAACATTAACTTACACAGCTACTGTAGGCTAATCAACATTCGTAAAAAAAAATCAGGAAACCTAAACCCAATGCAAACCTTAAAACTTACTTCAAATATTATGCCTTTTTCAATTGCGAAAAGAGCTTGTGGAGCTGTGGAAATATTCTCTATTCTGCTATCTTTTAATTTTATTCTTCTGTATCTCGCAACAAACGATTTGAATAATGCACCGCAACGCATCAAAATAAATGCTTCTTTCAACAAGAGGTCAAATGAGATGTCAATCAGCATCAAATTTCCAGTAGCAAATTAAATTTTGGGGTGGCACCCAGGGTGGCCAATCAGGTGTCACCCCGGACACCCCTGTGGCTCCGCTACTGGTAATATTCCGATATTTAAGTCGTAAATTTGCGAGAAAAAAGTCGGATATAGTTTATATAGTCACACAATTGCTAGAAAAAAAGTCTGAATTATAGGCTACTTTTCAATAGGATTCAGCAATAAGGAAATAGGCTACTCCTGATTTTAGCCCAGAATTAGCAGATTGTAAGCATTCGAGCTTTGAAAAGACATTGCTGTGATTTGGGCCTATTCAGAAGGAAACATCATACTTATTTGGATGAGGTGATAGCCTTTGTGCATCAGGAACTACAATGCAATGGACAGATGCAAGGATATCGCTGGTTACATCAACGGGCAATTCAAATTCGATTGTGGTTCAACAGGACAGATCCTCAAATTAGTCAATCCTCAAGGTGTGGATCAGCTTAGAAGAGCGCAGCGTCTTGTCCTTGTCCTGAACCACGAACCTATTGAAAAGTATAATTTGATCAGGTCTGCAGGCTTTATACATGGCAAGCGGCGGCATCTGTGCTGTGATAAGGTTGACCATGGAAAGTGAAGCGATGAGGTTGCTGTTTTTCTCGCTAATTTGTGACTTTATAAACTCGGAGAATGTCCGACTTTTTTCTCGCAAATGTACAACTTAAATCTCTGAATATTACCAACCACCCACCCTCCTCCGGCTCGTAGGCCTACTAATACGCCGTCGTAGCTAATAATCATTTTTTAGTTAGAGCAAAATTGCTTTGTGTGTGTCATAGTGTCTGTGTGTGTGTGTAATGCAGTGCATACTCTTTGTGTGTTATGGTGTGTATGGTGTGTGTAATGGTGTGTATACTGAGTGTGTGTGTGCCATCAACACCTTATCTTCAGGTGTGACACACACAGAAGGGAGCACAAAGTTCCTGCAGTTCCTCTGTATAAGTGTGATTGTGTGAGTCCTGAAATGAGTTTGCTGTACCCAGAGAGGACTGGGAGGCCAGGCAGAAAGAGAGGAGTCATTTGTCCTGAGTCTGACTGTGCTCTCAGGGCATTGTTAGATGGAGAGGGGACATTAGTTGCTCTGACACCTTGCTCTGATTCCCAGGTCAGATAGTCACCCACACACACACCTCAAATCCCCCATTGACTCAAACAGACACACATAAGACTCCACTTAAAACCATGCTCATACGCACACCGACGTGTACGCATGCAAACACACACCCAATTATTATGTGACCTCATGTGCTGTGCACATTCTGGACAGATGTTCTACACCATAGACAGAAAGAACACTGCTGTCTAAACACTGGGGTCTTTACATGGGAAATATGTCAAAATAATATATTCAGTGTTTATTCCACCCCATCGTGACTCTCATTAAGATTCCACATACTTCAATTCCATATTTGTATCAATCAGAGCTGTAACTGCATGTCTGACAATGTTGCTTACTTAATGGGAAAAATAATGGGAGAAGCCAGCATTGCCTTTATCTCTCTTTCTATACGTATAACTCTTTCTCTCTACTGAATCTCTTTCTCTCTCTCCCCCTCTTTCTCTTTCACTCTTCTCTCTCTATTTCTTCTCTCTTTCTCATTCTCTCTCCTTCATGTCTTTTAGGCCTGTGATGTTGACTGTCTTTGTAAATTCTTATCTCAAAAGTCAGCATTTTCTCCCAGAGAAACAGAGAGGGCGAGGTTTGGGAGAAGAGCAGCACTGCTCATTCTTGGCAAAAAGGAATACAAATGATAAAATAGTCATGACCCTTTTTCTCTGCACCCCCCCCCCCCTCTCTGCTTCTTTCTGTCTTTCTGAAAGCAGCGTAAGGAGTGTGATGTTTTTCAGAACACTGCATACTCTCTAATGACATTGCTGGAAAGGATATAAATAAATGAGGTAGAAAAAAGTGTCTCATACTCTTTCTTGCACTGAGTGAAAATGTCAAGCAGGAGGACAATGGGACATTAAAATGGAAGCGGGGATGCAGACCTTTTACAGAATCTGTGGACAGTTGGCAGATGGCATAAAGTTTTGTTAGAAATATCAATGAAGGTCTTGTATTCAGTTATTTTCTTTATGTTGTCTCACAAAGGACTCACCACTTTTTATTATATCAGAGATGGAAAATGTTATGAAAAATAAGAATTGTCTTGTTGTCACATATTCTGCTAGAGTGTGTGAAAAAACTAGCACAATGTTCCGAGACTTTGAGACTGGAGATGTTTAGCAATGCTGTTTTTGTGCTAGTGATGTTTCCGTTGAAGGAGAAAGAGAGAGAGTTACAGGCAGACCGTCAAATCAGACAGACAGCTGGTGAGAGTAAAAAAAGAGAGACAGAGACCAAAACAGTGTGGGAGAGAGAGAGAGACTGAGAAAGAGGAGAGAACATTTAGGAGAAGATTGTTAGGGTGGAGAACAAAGTCTTGGAGTCTTAAAAACCAAAAATGAGATTCTTGTAGAGGCCTGGTGAGAGGCTGGGCAAAGCAGGTCACCCTAGGGGACAGAGGGGAGAGATGGGATCCAAATTACCTTTCCAGGAGAGCCGTCTGGATATGTGTGTGTTTGTGTGTGTGAAGAGAGTCTGCTCCTTCAATTTTTGGATTGAGGACACACACTCACACAGAAGACTGTCAGAGTTCTCTCTCTAAACCCGTTTCCCCCTCTTATCATCAGTGGAAGAGATGAGCGTTTGCTGGTGGTTCATGGGGGTCTCTGAGTGGCCCTGCTGTACGTGTGCAATCCTACGGATGGGTGACACGGCGGACACTGCTGTTGTAGGATGTGTTCGGTGGTGGGAACACACACATTGAGCACACACACATAATAAGGATAAGTATAGATGCACACACACACGGACAAGTCATTGACCACCCATGTCACATTCTGACCCCTCAGTGGACCAAAGCATGACTTTACTGCAACGTGAGCAGCTTATGGAGCCTCCGGATCCCCAGCATGCAACACGTACATGCACACTCTGCATTCAGACCACCGTCCAATCAACGCCATGGAGAGATCGAATCTGTCACCTCACCGCAGGAACTAATCGTTTAGCAATGGGCAATGTTTCAAGTCAACCCACAACTGCCATTTCACATGAAAGGGATGATGACAAAATTCTCAACTGATGACTTTCAAAAAAGAGAAAGAGAAAAAAAAAACACATCAAGTTCCTTTCCTATCCGTCTCTCCGCGGCGGCCATATTGATGTTTGTCTCCAGCAGAGATCAATGCCTTGTCATGGCTCATCACGCCTCCCTGAACTGCACTATTTATTTTTGCATATCATCTTACACCTGGAACTGCTTGGCACTGATCAGATAAAGCCATGACAACCATGTTACCATGACAATCAAGACCTCAAGGGCAAAACAGCACAGATCAAGGTGGAGGGGATGATGTTGTACCATGAGACAAGGAACTCTGAAGGCCTTGGAGCGAAGAGGGGAGACATTGTCTGTCACTAGGGTATGACATCATGGTACCTTTTACCCTCACGAAAACACTTATGCAGTCTTTCTAACACTTTTTTTTGTTTGTTTTTTTACAGCTTTTAATTACCTTATTACCTATTATCTTATTACAAGCACCTGGATGTAAAGTGTCACAACATTGCAATATTACACAAGGTTAAATATTTCTTAAATGAAAAGTCATTATACACTCTGTATTGTTCCCTTGTGCTACCATACATTACTTATTGTGTGGAAGTATGGGGAAAGACATATAAAACAAACACCAATCAAATTTTTATGCTTCAAAAGAGAGCCATACGAATGTAAAGAAAACCACCTATAGGGAGCCAACAAACTCCCTTTTTATTGAATTAAAGGCTCTAAAATTTAAAGAATTAGTAGAACTAAAAACGTAACAAATCATGTACAAAGCAAAAAAACATCAGTTGCCAGAAAGTATCCAAGGGTTGTTCACAGAAAGAGAATGCCAACATGACTTAAGGGGATCTTGTATATTCAAAAAGAACCAAGTGAGGACCAATGCTAAATACCATTGTATTTCCGTTAAAGATCCTGTAAAGTAAATTCCATGTTTTGCTTCTAAGTACATTATATACGTGTGAAATGAGTTCCTGAAAGCATGTGCGAAGCGCTAAAACTTAGTCACACTGAAATGTGGAGTTAAACCGAAGAACAGTTCCTCTTCCGTTTTCAGATCAGGTTTTAATGGGCGGAGCCAAAAAATGCCCTATCTACGTCATTTCGCCCTATCTACGTCAGATCACTGAATGGCTCCTCCTGCTGTACTGTTATTGTAGCCTACATCAGCTAGCTAGCTAACTTCAGGATGTCTCCCACCACCCGCAACTGCATCTTCCCTGGATGCAATAACTCCAGCTGCGATGCAACGCCATTTAAGTTCCCTATTGATAATGAAAGGAAAAATAGGTGGATAGATTTTGTGAAGAGCCACGCTCATGGAAAGCTTCGGATAAACTCCAACAGCCGCCTCTGCACTGACCATTTCACGGCGGACAGTTTTAACATGGACCAGAGACAGACGGGGTTCACCAACACACGGCTTCTCTTGCAGCGCTGAGCCGTACCGAGCATCGCCCCTCCGGCCGTTCATCCTCCGGTCACACCTGGACCATACACCGCCGCCAGCAGTTCATCACTCAGTTCTGTGTGCTTGTTATAATTATACTAGATATCTTTTCCAGAGGTATCTCTGCTATGAGTTAGTTTAAACCGCTAAATTGATATTAGGCTACTCAGTTTAGAATGATGGTATTTTGGTGAATTTACATTTACATTTAGTCATTTAGCAGACGCTTTTATACAGAGCGACTTACAGTAAGTACAGGGACATTCCCCCGAGGCAAGTAGGGTGAAGTGCCTTGCCCAAGGACACAACGCCATTTGACACGGCTGGGAATCGAACTGGCAACCTTCGGATTACTAGCCCGATTCCCTCACCGCTCCTGACTCCCAATGGTAGCTAATGTGTTAGAAGTAGCCTAGTTGGAGAGCTCACTGTCTTTCTCTGTGCTTTCTCTGGTGTCCATTTTTACTGTTACAGCTCAGGGGAACATTTCATTTAAATGCATCTGTATGTTTCACTCGTTGAACAAATAAATTCTAATTCTACACGGTTTTGTTCGGCTTGACATAGCATCCATTATCTGGGTCGGAGGTAGGCACTAGGCAGCGAGGGGCGGAGCTTCAGCTCCTTCAGGCGACACGCCCCCCCAGTCTCAAGCAGAGAAGACTGCTGATTTTTTCACGATTTCAAACCCAAATTTAACATACTTGTCGGTGTTATTTTTTCATTCGAATTTGGATGGGTAGTTAATAACACATTATTCTGTGGTGTGGCGAACTTAAAACTTGTTTCCAGGTCCACTTTACAAGATCTTTAAAGGTGTAAATTTATGGAACAGCTGTCATGCGGAACAAAAAATATGTGGGACCTTTAGTAAGTAAAATAAACTATTTAAAAATTTAAATTTAAATTATATGAAACAATTTAAAGAGTAATAGATGAACAAGCTGTTTTTGTTGTATTTGGACTGTGCAACTCTATTGCATAAGAAATATATAATTTTTTTTGTATTCTGTTCAGATCTGATTGTCAACATAATGATGTAAGACCATAATTATTTCTATTTATTTTTAAGATATGAGATGTTTTCATAAAGGGCAGGCATTATAAGCATGACCTTTAGCCTACACCTGTTTCAGACTGATGTAAGTATGCTTTTGTTTGATAGATCAACTGTATGAAACTAAGTTTTTTGTCTGAAATAAACCAAACCAAACCTAAAAAACATCATTTTTTGGTTGCTGTATTGTATGCATCCTGTATTTTTTTAGTTGGGTTTGCAGACTTTGGAGCAATTATGTGTGTTGTGAACCATTACAAAATGTGTTGTCTTACCTTTAATCACTTTGAGTTTGCTTTTACTCTATTACACAGACAGATGCCTGTTAGAGTTTGGAAAACTGGACGACTGAAAGTTTCAAGTGTATCTATTGATTCGTTTGTTTAAAAAATATGAGCTGGGAATTGTGGTCCCCTGTTCATTCTGGTGAGTATGAATGTCAGTATTGAGTGTAATATAAGAACGCTTAACACTAGACTTGTGGAGATGGATTTATAATAGGATCAAGTACAAACATAGTTTGTAGAAATTAAGTAGTTTGGGAAGATGATCAACTTTTATTTTTCATATTGCTTTTTATATTTACATTGTTGTGTTTTATATTTACACTTGTTTTGTTCACTTTAGCCAATTCAATTACCGTACTTCTTCGATTAAACGCCGCCCTCAAATAAACGCCACCCTCGAATAAACGCTGCACCAAAAATGAACATTGTATAATAAATGCCGCCTCGATTAAACGCCGCACCAAACAATCAGAAAAAGGCGAGGTAACTGACTTCGCCACTTGTGAATTCGCCTTTCATCAACCCCGCGTTCTACAGATCTGTTGCTGCTGGTGAGTGCTTTCTGCACAGCTTTCCGTTTGAAAGCTAAAGTGTAAGAACGTTTCTGCATGCTGTTTCAGATTTCTACACAATGTAGAACACGTGTATTTGAGACAGTTAAAGTACTACCAACGCACACCTAATTGACCACGAAGCATTGTAAGTGGGGTCTTGTAAAAGCGTTGTGAACGGTTCGCACTTGTACTCCCGACTAAACGCGCGGCTTCAATTTTACACTAGGCTTTGTGTTTGACCTCCTTGTCTATTCGTTGTTTGTCTATGGCACTTCAGCTACAATTCACTAAATCTCTCTTACTAAGTACACGCCGCCCTCGAATAAACGCTGCACCAAAAATGAACATTGTGTAGCCTAATAAACGCTGCAGCGTTTAATCGAAGAAATACGGTATGTGTCTTTGAGGTCCATAAAAATGATTAGGAATAAAAGGAAATTGCCTCTCTTTTTCTGCATCTCACTGTTCTCTGGTGTGTCTGTGTCTATCATGCACTCTGACATGACTGACTGCTGTGTATCCATTTTGTTGATTAAATTCATTTAACTAAAAGGGAAATCTTGGCACTCTGTCTTCTGACTGGCACACAATAGCACAACAATCCCTCACCCTTATTCCTTGCTTCTTCTCTCCTTTTGTTCGCAACTCATGGACTTTCTCTTCACAATCACAGCGTTCCGGCATAGTGTGTGTGATGTCACACATCCCCCCCTTCTGTCTCTTCCCAGCCCATTATCAATATGGATGGTGAGCTTCCTGCAGCGGGCCGGTCCTATCAGGTGGCGGCCAGCCTCCGTGGTGGCATGCTGAGCAGCCATGCTGCAGACCCACTCCCTGGAGGGAGAGGCATTCATGTCACGCTGGATGATGTTTCAATAAGGAGCCAGTGCCAGATGGCTTCTGGGAAGGATTTTCAGTAAATGCTATACAGTAAAGGCCCCTCCTTCCCTTCCTCCTCTTCCTGCACTGTCCCTCTGCCTCCAGAGGCTGCATATCGCTCCATGTCTAATTACCCTGACGTTGGGAATGTTGACACTTTTCAGAGTCTTCCCAAGGAACCAAACACTCAACGGGCTGTGATGTTTGTCTATGAGAAGATCCCTCTGCAGTTCCACCCTCAACTACACATTTGTTCAAACCATTTCACCGAGGACAGTTTTGAAAACCTTCGACAATGTAAAGCAGGATTTGCTATGAAGCTGTTGCTGAAAATAGGTGCTGTTCCAACCTTATGTTCATCACAGCCGCAAGCTGTAGTATGATGTTGTCGCTAAGTTATTAGCAATGCGAACGTATCATGCCTGTATCTAGCATCGGTATAATGTGTGATGATTTAGTTTACTGGCAATGGGGCTAACGTTATTTCATGTTCCTGACTGTGTTTCATTCAAATAAATAACCTATGTTGTCATGTAAATCTACAATTCAAGATGCAGTTTGTCCAGATAAATTTTTCAGCAAGATAGCTAGAGCTAACTGAATCTGAGTTGGTTGAATCCCGATAGTTTGTTTGCTAAGCTGTAGTGCTAACGTTACCCACCTAAGTCGATCCTGTTTGCTTCGACAACAGAAGTGGAAACAACTAACGTAATCATTTCAAATGATATCTAGTCAATCTGTTGTAAACAGTGTTGTGTAGACAAAATAGATTTATTTGTAAGTTTTTATATCAAGTCTCCACCTTCATGTTTCAGTGAGTGTTGCGTCTTTGCTCCATTGTAGACCAACCAATCAGTGCGCAGCTCATCTATATATTCATGAGCATACCATAAAAGGAGAAAACCTAGCGTTTTTTCCCGGGACAAATTCACTGGAAGCATCAGGGGGCATAGAACAGCACCCGGGCCATTTTCAGTCCAACCAATGTTACATACCCTATTCGGAGACCTTAAGGAACAGTGTGAAATACCCAAACAACCTAGTCAATCACCCCTTTAATAAAATAATCAAATTAATATTGAGCAGAACGGTCCCAATTTCTCATGTGGACCTTCGGGAAAATTAATTGCTCACCCCTGCCTTAGATGGAGATCCCCCACCAGGTGTGAGTCTTACCTTCCCGTGGCCACAGAATGGATTCATGAGATCCTATGGGAATTTCTGATGAATTTCTATAGTGTTCTCAATTAAGCTTCCTCAACTTTGCATTCCTCTTTGTCACCCATGAGTCAAACCAAAAAAACAACCTATACAGATGGAGAGAAGACAAGAACAAAGTTTGTTTAGTGCCTACCTCTCATGATTCTCTCTGAAGCCATGCACAAAACTCTTGTGATGTCTTGTGAAAGAGCTCCAGAGAGCTACGCTCTTTGCAAATCCACTCAAAAGAGACCATTCAATGGTTCCACTTGAGGTTGCTCAGAGCACATCATGCACCACCTCACCTCTCACATTGTCCTTTCCAAAAATTTGAAAAAGGGTGTTGGGCTCTCAAGAATACATTGTATATAGTTGGTCCTAAGGCCAGTTCTCCATGGTCAGAGATGTCAAGTACTGTACAATACACCTCTGTCATACCTGTTTTGTCTCCTCTATCAGGTTCTTACTGGGCCTGGAGGGCTCCACTGGCTGGCCCTGGGAACGGGATGAGATCCTTATTCACACTCTCCAAGATTGATCGCCTCTTCGTGATGGTATCAGCATGATAGATATGTTCTATCTCCCACCAAAGACCCCAGTTGTTTGTAATTGTCTCCCAGGATGTAGGGAGCTAGTCCATTTGTTACCGCACGTTTTCTGTCAGGAAAGTGATTGGGCATCTCCATCCAACGTTTCGTTATCTCTCTGATGTGAGGTTTAGTCTGAGGGCCCCTGAGGCGACTTGGCTCAGATCCAGAGATCGGATTCCTCGGGACGGTTATGTTCCTGGTCTGGTCGGGAATCAGATATTTCTCAGATACGGAAAACTGATGCCCTCAGTTGCGTTATCTCTCTTGGGTGATGCGTCTGAGAGAAAGAGGCCTCGTAGAGGTGGATCGTAACCTGTCAATCACAGATGAGTACAGTGTGGACAACAAAGTGATGGATTTGTGGAAACCAATGGCATTCAATGAGAGTGAAGAACATATCACAACACACAATGGCAAGAAAACCAAATCTTTAGATGTTGGATTTGAGTGCTTTGGTAATGACAATGGCAAAAGCTCTGTAAGGGACAACAGTGGTATAAAAGCAATTCCAAATGCCTGAACCAAGACCAAGTGTTTTACATCTTTACTGTAGTATAGATGTACTGTTGAGGACAGAATGAAGCTTGCTCAGTATCATGCACACTGAAAGGTCAGATACAATCTATCTTTCAGGATGAGTTGCAGTGCTGATGACAACACACCAGCTGGTGGCATTGTCTGATCTATAGTAATTGACCCTTGTGTAGGGTTGGCCACCTCTTCTACATACTTCTACTCTAGCTCTAGTCCATACACCCCATATGCTAAAATCAATTTATCAATTAATTTATCATTTATTTTATAACAAATAATTTACTCCATTATTTGTGATTTCAACATGTTATAACCCATTGAGTGGTACACCACCCAAACATAATACTCTTGATGTTGATGACAGTTGCTAATCATGACTGAGCCTCCTAATGGCTGATAATCCTCCAAGTGTTCCTCTAACTGCCTGTGAATGAAGCCTGGCGGGTCCAAATGCTCCCTGAGGAACACAAAGTTTGACAGCTTCCATGATTCCATGATTTCGCTTCAGCCTTGGGCTCTGAACACCCCTCCTCACACCACACCACTCCCCCCAACCTCACAGCCTCCTGGGACATGAGAGACAGACATAGAGACAGGGAGAGAGAGACAGAGAGACAGAGAGTGAGACTACATATACATGCCGCAGATCTTTGCAGTGTGTATTGCCTGGAAGCTTCTTGCATTTTACTGTGTTCTTTCTACTGTGTATATACACTGTAGCAACACAGGAATATTAAAACGTGGCTTTGAAGGCACGGCATCAGGCGTCTCTGGTTTCCTGCCTCAGTATAGCTCTATTGTGTGTTCTCAGTCCCCAAGCACCACCTCTGCCTCAACATCTCCCCACCATGCTGAAATATTCAATGTCTCTTATTGATAGAGATGAACATGGCATGTTACTATGGTGATACATAATAAATCAATGTGGAGGAACCTGCAGCCTTCTTCCCTCCCTCATCCTTTCATGTCATATTAACGCCACATTTGTTTTTCCGGTCTCCCATTGGCCCGGAGCCTGCGCCGCCGCTGATCGCAATTTGTTGCCATAATCCAACGTGCCACGGAAGTCACATGTAATACTGCTACATGTACAATCTGTTATCCCTGAGTGACACTGAACTGCTTGGCTTGCTCAGAGCGCAAACTCGGGGCCGGGCCCACCGTGATCGGTTCCCTTTCTTCCTCTGTTTCATTATCCACACAAGCCAAGGTTAACATTCTGAACTCTGACATCTTAATCAAGCACAGTTATATAACATTTGCAGTAGTTGATGGTCACAGTTTGTATCTGCAGTACTGTGTAATACTGGTAATACTGAATAATATTCATCCTGGCTATTGTGCCATGTCCAACATTATTAAAGTACCTGAAACACTGCAATAAAGTCCTAAAAGAAACTCCATAAAACTAAGAAATTCTTACATTACACTCTACTCACATTCTGAGACTAGACCCTGTGTAATACCAACTCAAGACAAATAGAGGATTTTGGAAGTTGAATCCAATGTGAGGTATTCCGGACCAGGGCCTTCAGATAGCCACACAAGCTCCCAGGGTTGAGTTCAGTACCAGCTGCCCCCCCCGGCCACCCACCCCCTCAGTAAACCCTGTGATGGAGCCCTGCCCAGGCCCGCATAAAGCACAGTATCTGATCCAAAGCACCATCAATCACTCATTTTAGTGCTGAAAAAGCGAGAAAAGGTCTCCGTTTTTCAGAGAGGATTAACTAAGTTACGGTCCTCTTCTTTTTCTGAGGGGAGAAGAAACAGCTTGTGAAAGTTTGATGTTATTCATCATCAATATGGCGTCTCTCCAGGGGGACATGTTGGATAATTCCTTAATCTGTTGTTGCGCACGTCAGCGTGAAGGAGTGACAGATGCTTCTAGGCTTTTGTTTCATCTTCCATAAGTTTTTCCAACTGGTAGTTGTTTTAGTAAGTTAGCTTTACAAATTATTGACCATTGCTGTTTTGTGTATGCGCATGCTCTGCAAACGTCTGCTTAGACATGCTTTATTTTTGTGTATGTGTCACGTGTATTCATGTGTGTGCGTTCATCTATGTGTGTATGCATTAAACCGTGTGAGTGTGGTGTGTTTCTCCCCTTTCAGCAGAAGGCAGGTCTAGTCCTGAGTGTGGTGCCTCCACCAGAATCTCCTCCAGGAGCAGGACTAAGACCAGGATCAAGACCAGGATCAAGACCAGCTCACACACACACACACATACATATAAGGTCTTACATGCCCACACAAAAACACTCTCACACACACAGAAACATAATACATACTATGCAAACACAACCTGGATTCAGACATATTTTCCGTCTCACACACAACAAAGTACAGTTACACACAGAAACCTCTCCATGGCAACTGCCTGGGAAGACACATTGCTCACAGCCTCTTGGAAGACGAACACCACCATCCGTTGCATCGAGACAAAGACTGCTTTGACAAACACGTATTATGCTAATTATTTGCCACCATCCTGATAATCATATGTGACAGTTCCTCACACCGCCGAGAGAAAGAAAGGCAACCATCTTCTGTCTTGAAACTGTGAATGTCCCACTTAATTTCATGATCAATGCCAGCTGGTGCTGCACCAGTCAAGATAGTGTAACGGGTTAAGATTTAGTTTACATTAAACAGACACCCCCTTCTATTTTTTTATTCATAAAACTATTCTAATTTTCCATTATAGCGTGTTTGTACACGCCCGGTCGTTAGATGGCGCTGAAGCGCTCCGGTGAATCACGGGAGACCATAGCTTCCTCCGAGCCTGCTACGCAGTATTAAACTGGCGTGGGTCTGAGCAAGACGGTAACTCTTGTGTGTCTCTGTGTTTTCACAGGTATAATAAACCATATTCCAAAGAGTTTATGGCTATTCAAATATGAATATGATATCAATGTGATCTTCAATAGTGTGTTGGTAGCTTTGTGAGTTATGTAGATATAAGTAACAGATTGTCTAACATTGTTGAGGATCGCCATTGACTGGCTAATAGTATGCTAGCTAACCCGTTCCAATACTAATGGTAAACTACGTTTAACCTTAAGTACAGTACTGAAATGTTGGTAACATGCTGTATTGAAAAGATGTTTAACGGATCAACAGTATTGAGTTATAATTAGCAGATGCTTTTCTGCACTGTTATGTTTGAAGTTGTGTCTGCCCTGCGTTTTTATGTATTTTGCCGCTGCCAGTTAACTTGCGCATGCGTGAGACTACGCATGTGAAATGGGCCTGTGAATAGCGCATAAAGGTTGTGTGGGTGAACAGACACTAGTGGTTGTTAAATCCTTGTTTCATTTGTGGAAATGCATTGATGTTAAATTCTTTTGGATGTTTATATGTTTTACTTTTGGGTGATATGCGGGTATAGGTATCTACATGTAAATATAGAGATGCAAAGTATCATATATGTGACGTGTCAGTACTATACTATACTATTACATATGCAAGTATATTTGATTGTTTGCATTTTCTCAAGATAATATGTATAATGTGATATATTGGTTTTATATTGCATTGCAAGATTATTATGTACGCAGTATTAAACTGGCGTGGGTCTGAGCAAGACGATAACTCTTGTGTGTCTCCGTGTTTTCACAGTTTAATCAAAGATACACAGTACTGTTCAGCCTGTGTGTCACTTGCTGCCGGTCCAGATATCCCCTAGGTCTGGAGCCGGTAACAATAGCACTTGGTATAATTTCCGGTGTTGAATTATGCCATCACAACGCCAATCATGGTCATTCTATACCATAGAGGGACTTGTTGAGAAAACAGCCAATAATGCACATGGGTCATGCAGTCACAAAGATTGTCAGATTGGGTTGCCTTCATCCAGAGTTTGTTGTTAGACTTTGTCAATTCATTATTTGGGCATTATAACTTAATTGCGCAGAAAATATATATAATATATATATACACATATATTACTGCTTGATTGTGTCACGGATCCTCCTCCTGCATCCCTCAGAAGGTCTAGTTCCCCAGCTTACTGAGGACAGCGGAGGAACACAGACCGAATCACACCTCATTGTTGCACACACCTGCATCTCATTACCAATTACACACAGTATTTAACCCTGTTCAGACCCAGCACAGTTGTGGGTAATAGTGGTTGTGCTATGATATTGCTAGTCTAGGTATCATGTACAATTATTGTATTGTTTAAGTATATTATGGATCATAGTAAAGTCTAAACTTCACCTGCATTTGTCTCCTCGTTCATACCTTCCAAGGATCTAAGAGTCTCATGACAGATTGGCTTAACTAGTTCCCACATCCTCTTGAAATGTCTCTTTCAGAAAAGCAAGATGCAAGATTTTGACACCAATAATATGACACTGCAGATTTGCTTTGTATTGTGGCAGCAACATGCTTGAAGTACAGCCGTATACAGCAAAAGCGTCAGCCGTTCAGCTGCTTGTCTCCTCACTGAAAGACTCTGGACACCGGTGGAGTATAACAGCTGCATTTTCATGCTATCTATTCTTAGTGTGTTCCCCCTGTGTGCTGATGTTGTATGCTGATAAGCCGATGTGGGGGGCTGATAACAATTCCAGGGTTCCCTTGCTACCACGCTCTTCGTGTTCAGCCGAGCGGAACTAATTCTGTCTCCTTCATCAGGGAGAGTAAGCCATGGAACGCATTTGTCTCCAGATTCACCCTATCTCTCTTTCCCAATCTGAAATCTAGATGTTTTTATTAGTGCAACTGTAATAATAACGAGACCCTCCGATTTTCTCACTAGATTAGACTGCTTTAAAGTTGTTTCAGGCTTTGAACAATTGATAGTGTGTGTCGAATGTGCTTAATATAACATGATGATTTATCCTAGATATGACGCTATAAATCAGTGTCAGAGACAGTCCTGATAGACTTATGCTAGTCCTGCGTGTGATTGCATTACTGTGTGGTTTCACCTCATTACACTGCAAAAGGCTGTATCTGAACCAGGCATTCATTTGATTGCTGGCCTTGAAGCTAACATCTTAAAACAAAGTGAGATACCGTTACTGAAGGGTGTGACTGAGACAGAAGGTGTCCAGGGAGACCCTGGTGCAAATGGACCTAGTCATTTTCTGTCCTCCGTGAAGGACACTAGACTGGGGACCCTGTCAGTCAGGAACCCCACCATCACAATTTATTCTGTGCCCAAGTCACCGTCTGGACCCTAACCCACCCCATTTTTATCAGGGTTTTCCAGGATTATTGAAATGCCTCGTGGGGAAATGTTAATTCAACAATATCAAATGTTCATTATTATTATTTTTTTTTTTTACATTGCGTGCACACTCAGCGTGTGTACTAGTAAAATTCAGCAAGCCTGCTTCCCTTTTTATCCAAATCCTTGGTCATATTAATCTTGAGTTAAATAAACTATGAAAGATAAGATCGACTCTGTGACTGAGATACTGTGGGAGTTAATGATAAGAAACTGAAATGAACGAATACTCAACTCGTTCTCTTCATTGTCTTTCACAGTGTAGCCCACATGAAGTTACAAGGGGGGAATTAATAGATAGATTTGACTAACCTCAAACAAACAGTCAGGAGCCACAGGTGTCTTTTCATTAGAATGATTAATAAATGTATCTGAAGTCAGAGATAAAAAAAAAATTGAAGTATCTTTGAATAAAATAGAACCAAGGGATATAAATATGAAATGAAGCTTGCGCAAGTTCAGTCAGGCAAGACCGATCTCAGCACTCGGGCTTAATCGTAGTGTACACTACTCACTCCCCCCGCTAAGAACGCCCTACCTTCCCCCCGTTCCCTGGTCGGGCGGTCACTAGGGTTCAGGTCGATTAGCGCTCCCGCTATCAATTAATGGTGTCACATGATCCGTGCCTTTAAATATGATTCTCTCCCTGTGTAGTTTGTCCATGCTATCAAATGCGCGACTGCTATTGTTGTGTCGTGTTGGCTGGACCTTCCCTTGTCTTGTTTTTGGAGGCTATGTCGGATTCCGAGCTGGAGTTGTTCGAGGAGGTCGTCCCGGTTCCGGGTTCCGCCTCCCCTGCTGCTCAACGCAGTTCCCGGCTCGCGGCTCGTCGGGGCTCCGACGGGTCTGCGTTAGAGGCGGGTCTGCGCGCCGTGGGTGTCCTTCCAGCGCCCGGGTTGGGGCTTTCCCAGCTCCGCGCCCTGGCCGTCGGGGTGGACTGCGTGTCTCCTTGCTGAGTCCCGTCGCCCGAGGCTCCCCCTGTCTCCTCTGCTGCTCAAGGTCGGAAGCGTACAAGGAAGTCGCGCCGTCCGGAGGTGCTTGATTCGGACGCTGGGCCGTCTACCGGCCCTGCCGTCGCTCCTCTGCCTGTTCCCGTTTCCGATCGGCCCGGGGAAGCCCTCTCTTCTACCCTTCTGGTCCTGGCGTCTTCCCTTCAATCCATCGATGCCCGCCTGCGGTCTCTGGAGAATGCCGGGGCTTTCGCTCCCGTGGCTGCGCCGCTCCCAGCCTCGGCGCCCCTCGTGCCCATGGAGGAGCCACTGCACACCCTGGCTTCCGCAGTAGCTGTTCTGTCAGCAGGGTAGGCTTTACATCCCTTCGGGGGCTGACATTACCCCCCGCTTAAGATCCCACATCCTGCAAGGCAGGAATATCAATTTGATTCGTCTGATCCTCCCCTCGCCCGAGTGTGACGCGAGCGTCTCCACCAGCGATCAGTACAGCACGGTGCTCCGTTCTGCTGACCCCAGGTTGGCAAGGGACCTGTCTATCGGGGAGTTTCTGGTAGCTTTCGGGATCTTCCGCGATGTGGTGTGCTCCGTGTTTCCCCTGAGACAGCAGGAACTAGACGGCTACATGGCTCTGATTGGGGACCTGAATCTGCACTACGGGAGAAACCTGTTCTACCAGTACCACAAAGAATTTTCGAGCAAGGCTGCTCGCTACGTTTCCCGGTCTAACGTGTTGCTGGACTGGTCCGTGCTGGATACCGAGCTGTTGGTAATGCTGGGTGGGGGCTCCCAAGCCGTGTCTTGCGGCACGTGCGGCGGCTTGGGGCATGCTGCTCCTCTCTGTCCACTGGTTCCGTTTCTCCCGGGGGGATCCCGGGGCCCAGCCTCGCGCTCGCGGGCTTGGTGCTGCCATCGGAAAGGCAAATGTGGACGTTCGTGGCCGAAAGCGGCTGTCAGGAAGCCCATCTGTGGTCGGTGTGTCCAAACTAATGGCCGAGCACCCATCCACTCCAATAAATGTGTCTGCACTGGCTTTCGAACTCTCGTCCCATCCCGATTCCGTGTTCGTTGATCATCTACTCACGGGGCTGACTCAAGGGTTCAGGGTGGGGGTTTCATGTCCATTGTCGTCTTCACTTGTTTTGAGCAATCTCCAGTCAGCGGTGCGGGAGCCGGCTGTCGTTTCCCAGCTGCTGGCCAGAGAGTGCGGTAAACGCTACGTGATAGGCCCGTTCGACTCGTCCCCTTTTCCACTGTTTCGCAGTAGTCCCCTCGGCGTCGCTATGCGGAAGTATTCCGGTAAGAAACGTCTTATCCTGGACCTGTCTGCTCCGCGCTCCGGTCCGATTCCCGGCATTAACAGGCTTATTCCCCTCAAGCCTTTTTTGCTTCACTATGCCACCGTGGACCACGCCATTAAGCTCATAAAGCTGGCGGGGCCCGGTGCCTGGCTTTCCAAAGCAGACATCACTGACGCGTTCAAGATCGTCCCCGTTCACGCGTCCCAGTGGCACTTGCTCGGGATGAAATGGGATAACCGGTTCTATTTCGCCGTGCGTCTCCCGTTCGGGAGCAGGAGCAGCCCCTCCATTTTCAACCGGGTTTCCGAGGCCCTTTGTTGGATCCTGTTAAACCGGGTCCGGGTCCCCGCGTTGCTCCACCTTTTAGACGATTTTCTCTTGGTAGATCCTCCGTCCGATGCGTCCGGCGCTTCCCTGCTGCTGTTGAAAAATCTGTTCCGCGGACTGGGCATTCCCCTTTCCGACGAGAAAACTCTCGGGCCGGCCACTCGTCTGGAGTTTCTGGGCATCACGCTGGACACGGTGGAGATGAAGGCTTCCCTGCCGGTTGAGAAGCTCGAGCGGGCTTGCAGCATGGCCCGGTCGCTCGTGCCGTCTTCAGTCATGTCCAAGCGGCAGCTGCTGTCTCTCCTCGGGCACTTCAATTTCGCCATGCGCGTGATTCCCCAGGGCCGCTCGTTCATCTCCCGGTTGCTCGTCCTGGCGTCTTCCGTGTCTGGTTTGCTCGATCCGGTGTGCTTGGACGATGGTTGCCGGTCCGACTTATCGTTCTGGTTGCAATTGCTCGAGGGTTGGAACGGCGTGTCGTTCTTTTACAACGACGTTGTTCGGTCTTCGGACTCTCTGCGGTTTTTCACCGACGCCGCGCCGTCCGTTGGTTTTGGGGGGTTCTATCAGGAGCAGTGGTTCGCCAGCCCGTGGCCCCATGACTTCGCTGCGCCCGGTGCCTCTTCCGCCCTGTACGAAATCTACCCCGTCGTGGTCGCTTGTTACCTGTGGGGCCAGTCGTGGCGTCGTAAGCGCATAGCTGTGTTGCGACAATCAGGCCGTGGTGAGCATCATAAATAAGGGCCGCTCTAACTGCCCACACATAATGTCATTCATGAGACGCATCACTTGGCTCTCCGTTACTCATAATTTCATCCTCACAGCACGTCACGTGCCGGGCCACGATAATGTTATAGCTGATTCCCTGTCCCGTTTCAATTTTCAGGTGTTCAGGGATCTGTGCCCGTACGCCAGCCAGTGGCCCTTGGCCGTCCCCCCCCTCGCGTCACTGGTCCTAGATTAAAAGAGCACTCCTTGCAGGCATATTTAGAGGTAGCCAAGGGTTATATGAGGAAGGGGTTGGCTGCTTCTACCCTTAGATCGTACGATTTCGCCTGGAGAACGTACGCTATGTTCTGTTTGTCTTTGTCTGTCTTTCACTGGTACCCGTGTGTGTTAACGTGGTGTGTGCTTTTGTGTGTCACTGCACTGATGTTCGCCACTTCCAGCCACGCTATATTAGGTCTGGTTGCGGGTATTCAATTCAATGCCAGATGCCATGATCCTTCGTTCCCCAGCCTTTTCACGAATCCAGCAGTCAAACTCCTGTTCAAAGGCATAGGCAAAGCTTTCCCCGCTAAGGTGGACGATAGACTCCCTTTCACTCTGTCTATTCTGCACGCCATGCTCTCGGTGCTCAGACGCGGTTGCTTTTCCCCCTACATCGATTCCCTCTTGGATTGCACGTTTTTAATGGCTTTCTATGGGTTCTTACGGTGCGGGGAATTCACAACTCGGGCAAACGTATTCAATCCTGCCACTGATGTGTGTTTTTCTGACTTAACGTTTCACCCTGATTTCTTCATTCTGCTTCTCAAACATTCCAAAACCGGAGGCTCTTGCTCAATCATCATTGCTAACACGTGTGGTCCTTTCTGTCCTTTCTGTCCTTTCTTATGTATGCTTAGGTACGTAAAGAGGAGGTGCCCTTCCGATCCACTCTCCCCCCTCTTCTTAACCCCTAGCAATAATCCTATGTCACAATCCTGGTTCAGCCACCATCTAGCACAGGTCGTAGCCAAATGCAACCTTCCCCCTGGACGGTATTCAGGCCATTCATTTAGAATAGGCGCTGCTACGTCCGCTGCTTTGCAAGGGGTGTCCACTGCGTCTCTGCAGCAGCTGGGCCGCTGGTCTTCATCAGCGTACTCTTCGTACGTTCGTCCAGATTCTGCTGCCATCATCGAGGCCCAAAGATCGCTACGGCTCTCTGTGAGTACTTGCAAACAACTGGTGGTCGGTGTTGTTACTGTGTCTCTTGTTAAACTGTCTCGTGTTTACAGGCTCGATGATAACGTTGCCTGCGGATACAGCGACTTGGTTTCTGTATGCAAACAGAGGGTCCCTGGTTCCTGCCTCTCTTGCTAGCACAAGTCACGAGGGCGTCGGTCCTCCTACTACAAAGGCTCACGTGCACTCCAGCCGGCAAAGGCTGCTCACACACTCAAGGGTTTCGGCCCGGTAGCCTACATAGGGTCATCAGTACGCGGGGACGTTGGTCCTCCAGCCGGCACAGGCTGTTCACATAGACTCAAGGGCGTCAGCCCTATAGCACACTTAGACTCACGTACGCGGGGACGCCGGTCCCCCAGCCAGCGCACAGGCTGTCACATAGACTCAAGGGCGTCGGCCCCCTAGCCTACATAGGTCATGTACGCGGGGACGTCGGTCCTCCAGCCGGCACAGGCTGTCCACATAGACCCAGGGCGTCGGCCCTCTAGCCGACCAAAGCCGCAAAGGCTATCACATTCACTCCTGAGGGCGTTGGGCCTCAGCCAGCCTAGGCAAACACCGACAGCATGAGGGGGTCGGCCCTCTAGCACATAACTCATTCATGCACTAGGGCATCGGCCTCTGGCCAGGAGGCTACAGCCTACAATCATTGCTTCTCTTTCCTTTGGGTTCTCGGTATAGGAACATGTCTACGGATCTGTCCGTGCATGGCTTGCCATCTCCTGCAGGTTCCGGCCCGGGTATGTATGCTTTTAGCCTAGGTCCTCTGTACGCTCTCGTACTGATCACGGTCGCTCCGATCGGTGCGGTGCACCCATGTCGGTCACTTTCCGTGTCGTGTTTGTGTTGCTTATTCCCCAGCGGTTCATGGTTCCTTCCTGTTGGTGAGTATGTTTTATTTTTGTTCTGGTCTTAATTTCCTACCTTTTTACTTTTGGGGGATTCTTCTTCGGGCGTTGGGCAGGCGCCCGTTGATCTATATAATTCCCCGTGGGGTTCAAGCTCCAAACACCATAGTACATTTATTAGTCTGTAATAAACATCTTTCACTCATCCCAGGTCTCTCCTGATTGAAATGAAGCTTGCGCAATTTCAGTCAGGCAAGACCGATCTCTGCACTCGGAAATGCAATTAAACAGCATTTCAATATCACACATAATATCCTCTTGCAGTTACAGTACTTGTTTACACATGGCAGGTTGCCATGGTGTCTGCATATCATGGGAAGTGGTGTGAAAGTTTTCTGTTTGATGACAACTTTGATGACCATGGGTTGGATTAGCTGTAGAGTGATACTGTCTCACAAAAACAAGTACTCCTCACAGGGCTGTAATTACTGACTTCAGTTTTGGCTTCATACCAAATGTTACAGATAATTATTTTACTTTTTTAATGAGACACTAATTTGTCAACACTTCCCAGCTCAGTGCTCTCTTTGGCACTGTCATATTATCTTAGCCTCATTTACAGTGTGGAAATAAACACTTGTTTAAAAAATAACTTTGGAAACTGTGAATTAAGTGTACTAATGCCTACCTGTGTGCTATTTAAATGCAAACTCAGTGAAATTGATTTGCTCACATATTTTATTACAAAACATCTCATACTAGTGCTTGACTGTGACTGTAATCATCATTTCTTTCTGTGTTAGCCAGCTCTGTATCTCTTTTCAGAGATATTCACTTGTAACACAATCTTGAAAGCTGAGGGAGACAAGCAGCAGAGTGAACTAGACAGATACACTGCAGTGCTGTGTAGGTTTACTCCTGTATATTGTATGTGTCCTATATTTGTTCCTGTATGTTCCTGTGTTTGTGTGTGTGTTTCCAATCAAGACTTAAGAGTGTGTTTCAGAGGCTTGAAGGACATGCTCCCACAGTAATCAAACATGGATGTACAGTACAGTGTTACAGGGTCAAAGAACATGTCCAGATGTTCCATCTAAATCCCTAATGTTTTTAATCAAAACAATGACTGTTCTTTTCCACTGATTAATCAGGTTATAGTTCCCCCTATCAACAAGAACAAGACAATCCCAGCATTGTTAAGTAATTGAAACACATTTCGTCTTTCAGAGAGGACGTTGCCGCTGTGAGTTCAGTGGGTAGGCAAGGGAACTGAACCCTTGCTGTGCACTTTTTGCATCACTATAGAGGACAGACAAGATCACCACACAGAAAGAAGCCCCACCATGATCAAAATGTCCCTCTCTTCTCACTCCACCCCCATCTATCCAGTAAACCATACACAGCGCTCTATGGCCACATTCGAGTCTATTAATTGTGCCTACAGTCCCAGTGTACTCCATGCGCCTGATACAGCAAAGTGCTCACAGTAGGGAGAAAAAGAACGAACGTATGAATGTCACAGCGATAGATATTGAATTTTAATCTCCGGCCTCAACAGGTTTAAAAAAGGCTTTACCTTCCCTGAGTCACTCTGATTGAATCCTAATGGTGTCTAAGGGGCTAAGTTAAGACATGATGTGGGGTTTATTAGAGGATAGTGATCCCTTCGTTAGGATTTCCCTCCCCTCTTCACTGGTGATAAAATGTATGTTCTTTGAAGTGAACTAATTGGCACTCTGCCTGCTGGTTGAGTTGTGGAGCAGCTGAAGCAGTGTGTGATGGGATTGGTTGGTGAGCGAGAAGTGATTCTCTAGGAAGTTCAGCCCCAGAGAATATATAACTCATTCCCATGCTCTCAATTGCACACACAGGGGCACACGCACACATCCTCAGACAAACTTCACTGCACTCTTTTCCGTTCAAATTATGCAGGGGGGGAAATTGCGTATCAGTAAAAAAATTGCAAAGCAAAATCCCTGAGCACCTCTGAGAAGAAGCATCTCAGTATTTCACCAGAACACTCTGTGCTACACGCCGAGCTTCCACACACAACCCTAATCCTCAAAGCTGGTGTGGATTTGAACAAGTCTGCAAAGTCATTTCGATCCAAATGCCCCACTACCCACCATGGATTTTCTTGTCAGAGAGAACACAGATGCGTCTGTGTCTGGCAAGCAGGGATCGTAGAGACTAAACTCTACAAGCTTGACACTGAGAGGACTGTATTGTAGTCAAGGTTAGCTGAGTGATTACTTATTGGTAATGAGCCATCTTGGTGCCATCTTGGCGCGTGTACTTACCTCAGACTGTGTGGAAGTTGAAATTGATTTTATACGCTCTTTGGCTAGCACCTTTGATAATAGTTCAGCAAGGAAGTGAACCTGCTAATAGGGGGCCAATCAGCATCCAGGCATCTAGCATTGAGTTGGTTTGCGTGTAGGTTTGTGTGCATGCGTAGGTGTGTGTGGTCTTGTCAGGGTCGACCAAGACAGACAGGTCACACTGACAGGAGCACGTTATCCCCACTTTTCAGCTGGTGTAGCTAAGTTAGCGTTCTCTCACGTGTCTCATGCGTTCACAAGTTGTACACCTCTACAGCATCCTCCCCTCTCTGTCCCCCTCCTTCTACACCACCCTAACCCTTCTCTTTCCCCCTCCCTCTCTCCCCAACTTGTACGTAGCTGCTCCCTGCTCCATTGCCCTTCATGACCTGTAATCCATGCTTATTAAACAAGGTGCCGGAGCCATTAAGAGTGGAGAATGAGCCTTAATGGCAGAGCTGCTGGCAGGGCCCGCTGCCCGTGTGCCATCTCCCATTTATAGTCGACGCTACATTAACCACCTAATTCCAGCCGCCGCGCATCGCTGGCTCCCAAAATATTTTCTTCATTTTTGCTATTTCGTTGCCTCCCCCTCCCCCTTTTCCACCTCTCTCTCCGTTGTGTAGGTCACTGTCTCATCTCCCTCACTGTCTGTATCACAGTTATAGCTGTCGGATCATTTCTCAGCATTTGGTGCTGCCGAGCTTGGTTAGAGGAAGCAGGAAGTGAGTTGTTCCAGTCCAGGTATCCAAGGCTACGCAGCACCTCCTCCATGGCGTTTGACCTCTAACGTAGTGATGGAACGTCCGTACAACGTGGCGAGGAATGTTTAGGTGCACGCCATGATTCACACGCTGGGTTTACCCCAAGGTGGTGAAAGAGGGATGGCATGTGAAGTTGAAGGTCCATCATTTTTTCAGGACCCTGAGGTATATCATAACAGAGTAGAGGAGGAGGGAGAGGGGTCGAGGAATTGTCAAACACTTTGACTTGACAATGGCCATTTAACATATACTATAACTTGTAATTGCATTTTAAAAGCCTATTATGAGGATCACAATTTAGATTTAAAATCTAAATCTAAAAATCTAAAAATCTTAGTTTTTTGCAACAACACTGTACCTGGCTGTTGTGTACATGGCTTTGAGGGTGTGAAAGGACTAAGGGCAGTATCTGTTTCTCTGCCCCCTCACTCTCAACCTCCTAGAGACACACACACACTTTCCACCTGCCCAAATAGCCTCAGGGTTATGAGTAGGCTGCAATTACTGCTACTAGCACCAGCTCTGTAAATGACTTATAGCAAACAGCTGACATATGAGCCATAAGGGGAGAAAGGATGTGTAATGTGTGTAATGTGTGTTTGCGTGTAAAGTGTGTGTGTGTAAGACAGACAATCTTTTTACCAATGTGTGTGTATGTGTGTGTGCTTCCTTGACAGTTATCATACATCCTGGAGAGGAGTATCACACACACTCTTTCATTCAACATCTCTCTGTACTAATGAACAGGTCTCTATAAGATTTTCCTTTGCACTCTGACTGACCTTACTCTACCACAGAGACATAAGAAGAACGCTCTCTCGGTAAAGGTATACACAGACACAGCAGAGGTGGAGACCAGGATGCGAATTACGGGGGGGGTTTGGGGGGGTCTGACCCCCCGAATTAAGACTTGGACCCCCCCAAAAGAGGTAAAAACAACAGGTCGGAGGGGGTCGATATACGCCCTGGAGAAGAAGTTGACCCCCCGATTGTCATTGTATAATTCGCACTCTGGTGGAGACCGCAGAGGAAAAGACAGCAGAGGTAGAGACAATAGAGGTAGAGACAATAGAGGTAGAGACAGCAGAGGTAGAGATGGCAGAGGTGGAGACAGCAGAGGTAGAGACAGCAGACGTAGAGACAGCAGAGGTGGAGACAGCAGAGGTGGAGACAGCAGAGGTAGAGACAGCAGAAGTGGAGACAGCAGAGGTAGAGACAGCAGAGGTAGAGACAATAGAGGTAGAGACAATAGAGGTAGAGACAATAGAGGTAGAGACGGCAGAGGTGGAGACGGCAGAGGTGGAGACGGCAGAGGTGGAGACGGCAGAGGTGGAGACGGCAGAGGTGGAGACGGCAGAGGTGGAGACGGCAGAAGTGGAGACAGCAGAGATAGAGACAGCAGAGTTGGAGACAGCAGAGGTAGAGACAGCAGAGGTGGAGACAGCAGAGGTGGAGACAGCAGAGGTGGAGACAGCAGAGGTGGAGACAGCAGAGGTGGAGACAGCAGAGGTGGAGACAGCAGAGGTAGAAACAGCAGAGGTGGAGGTAGAGACAGAGACAGAAGAGGCAGAGACAGCAGAGACAGGGAGGCAGTTGCCTCACACTGAGCCGTCTGTCTCCAATGAAATATTCATGACTGTGTTCCTGCAGGGTACCAAGTGTAGGGAAGCTGGCAATTGTATCAAAGAGTTCTCGCTTCCCACTGCCACAAACAGGCCTGCTGCACTTAAAGCAACAACATGGACCATGGACCATTCTTTTAGTTTATTGGCTGACCATTACGCTATTTTCTGTAAGTGAAGACACATTTTAAAATGTTGGAGGGGAGGGGGGAGGGGGGGTTCCATCATACATAGAACTAAGTCTACCAGACAGCGAATCACCCCATTTAAAATAACCCTGACTAATAATCAGTGAAATTATGCAAATCGATTTTAAGGATAAGTGTTCATTATCTTGGTGGTAGCTACGATCCAGATCAGTGGCATGAAATGTGTTTTCCCACTTGGCTGCTTGAAATCAATTGTTGATTATCCCAGCAATAGGGAGGCCCAGTCCTGATCAATGTACCAATAAGCCATTCTGGGGCTGCCCGTCTCTCTGCCTGACTCACTAAAAGACTGAGAAAAGAAGGGAGAAGTTGTTACCACCAGGTAAAGGCTGGGCTGTTCTGTTCTCTGTCCATCTACAGGGCTACCGATCAGAACAGTAGGTCCATGGTAAACTTATTGAAAATATGTGGGCTGGGGGGGCCACGTATTATGTATATACAATGATATATCACATCATGGCTAGTTTAATTGTTGTTTCCATTGTCTGCTGTATATTCTTTAAGTGACCTTTTTCTCTTAAATAACAGTCACAAACAGCACACCCCTTGAAGCCAGTAATCATTTGTTGGAGTTGCTAACAGCTTGTTTACTGAACTGAGAGAGAAAGTCAGAAGGGGTTTGAGAAAGGAATCAAGGCTGTTTATCCCATTCTCCATTTAGACGTAGCGTTCCCAGTGTGGGAATGGATTTTAATGTTCAGAGGAGTGCACAGTGTCAACATTTTGAACTGAGAAATAACATAAAAATATATAAACACGCACATCCATATGAATCATATCTATGAATTAAACATCAAAAGAGATGTGTGTAGACGCCTTCCTTCTCTCCTGCGGAATGCGGCACTATCCGTTTCTCTAAAAAGTACACCACTCCCTAGACGCAAGCGTGGAACAGTTTTTAAGAAACTGAAAAATAAAACAAGTTTACATATTGAAACTGTTGTATTGTGGTAGTGTTGACTCTTTCATTGTCTCTGTTCCCTGTCATAGCTTTTTAGCAAATCACTGCTTGACTCAAAAGAGACTGTGAGCACTGGCTGTTCACTGAAAGGGCATTTTATGTGTGGGTGGACTGTGTGTGTGTGTGTGGATTTAAGAGAAAGAGAGTATGTTTGAGAGAGCGAGCTTGAAAGAGAGCTTGATAGTCAGTCATACAGTTTGTCTACATATCATATAGCCTATTGTAGGAGCGAAAGAGAAAGTGTGTTTTAGAGAGAGAAAGCAAGCGTCTGTTTGTAAGAGAGAAAGAGAAAGTGCTCTGGGGATATTACAGACAGAGGTTGGTAGGTAGGTGGAATCTGCCTCTAAATAGCACTGATAAGACCTTTTGGGCTTTAAAATTTCTTGGCTTGGAAAAATACCACGGCAGTTTTAACCACCTAGTAAGAGTGTTAGTGTTTATCTATGGCATTGTTAAATTGGTCACTTAATCAATGTGCTGTTTAATTAGGAAAATAACATGTGTTGTGTGATGCCGTTCTGGGTTGCTTGGATGCTAAATTATAAATTTAACTGACTACTTTTGCATTAGTGGCCTGTCAGCAATGTGTAATCACCTCCATTTTGAGGTGTGACCAGCAAAGTAAACTTCTAACTGCAGCTTTGAGGCGATAAACAGACACATAAAGGATGTGCCACGGTAAAGGACTAATGTTCCCCTCTTCTGTTTCCCTCTCTTCTCATCCTCTGATTGAAGCAGGTGAATGTAGTCTTGAGAGTGCTCCTCTCCACACCCTCTCAGTTCCTGCTCTTTGATGTTATCTGTTGTAGTCCTCTCCTGCAGAAGGGTTCCAACCTTTCATGTGATGCCTCTTTCAGAAGCAGGATAGGGACCTGACAGGTGTTTTTCCTCCACCCCTCAGAGTCCGGAGACAGTTTGGTCATTAGCATAATCAGGTAGAGATGTAAAAGATAGTGGCTTGGTTTAACTGTAGCCCGAGTGCAAACTGCTGAGTGTGGTAGAAATCCTGAATCCTAATCAGACACAATACAGAACTGGTTTAGACTGCCTCTCCGTAATGTTGTTCCTCCAGCATTGTGCTCAGATTTCACCTTCCCAAAACATGCTGGGCAGGTTTGTCTGCCCCCTCACGTGGGGCTGGCAGTGGGAAGTTGATCTGGGTCTGACGGGAGAGCCTCTGGGTGGGAAGTCAAGGCTGATGAGTCATGTCTTCATCTGAAGCTCAGCTGCAGCTCCATACCTGAGTCCACCTGTGGACGGACTTCTCGCCCTGCGGCTCTGTGTGCTCCCAGAGAAACAAAGGAAGGAGAGAGGAGGGAGAGAAAGGAAGAAGGGAGAGTGAAGGGAGAGAAATGAAGAGAAGAGGGAGATGAATGAAGGAGGGAACTGAAGGAAGGAGAGTGGAGGAAGAGAACTGAAGAAGGGAGAGAGGAAAGAGAGATGAAAGAGAGACGGGGGCTTGATGAGATTATAAAGATTGCAATCAGGTCGACACGAGTCGTACAATAGCACGGAAGAAATTGAGCTTGATACCATAGATAGTAGATGCACTGTATGTCAAGCATTTATGTTATGTATCTGAGGTACTTATAGGCAGTGTCACTGATCCTCCTCCTGCACCCCTCAGACGGTCTAGTTCCCCAGCCAACTGAGGACAGCGGAGAAACACCGACCGAATCACACCTCATTGTTGCACACATATGCACCTCATTACCAATTACACACAGTATTTAACCCTGTTCAGACCCAGCACAGTTGTGGGTAATTGGGTGTGCTTTGCTTTCGGCAAGGGCACAACCTTTGTTCTCTCACATATATATTTATTTATTATTGTTTATTTTCGCCCCCCTAAGGATCAGTCAATATTTGGACTACATACACAACGGCGGTGTCAAAAGGTTCGTCTTGTTAGCGATTGCGTTGGTTGTATTTTTATTTACGTTCCGTTGCATGGTTTAAGTAGAAATTGCGTTTTTGTGGTGAAAAGTGAAGCTAACGGTGGCTAATTTGCTAGCCACAGTCACTGACGTTACTAACGTCACTACGTCACTAACGTCACGAAAACACGCGTGACTACCTGTAGCAGAACATTCGTTTCACATCTGTTAACTTGGGGGATAGCTAGGCTAACTATAGCTTTACTGCAAGGCAGCTGCAGAAACGCCACAAGCAAAGAGGCCAGGGTGATAACTATTTACTCATTTTACTTTGTGATGTGAAACACAATTATGAAATGTAATGTACAATATTAGCTGATATTATTAAGGAAGTAGGCCCACATCTACTTTCGGAAACGGTAGTCTACTATTTCACTGAAGCATTAGCATGACATTAGCCTCTGTTGCCCGGGCAACACATACCACAGTGGTCTATGATGCATCTGTTTTCAATCGTTAAAATAAACATTCCTCACAAATACATTTTCTTTGTAGGATTTATTATGACATTACATTACAAGTAAACGATTTGTTGGTGAAATTATCATTACCTGTGGTTTCAAACCAGTGTTGCTCATTGCAACGCTGTAGCCTACGCGAGACACACAACAAAAACATCTAACTTACACATCTGTTTAGGAAGTCAAACGGCGACAGAACATGTTCGGCACTCCCCTTACTTAAATCAAAAGTCTTTCAATAGGTGAAACTATCTGACTACTAACCTGAACTTCATTGCCACAGCCTAAACTTTATCAATCTGTTCATGGAAATAATTAATTTCAGCCTAAACCGTACAACGGAACGTTTAATCGAATTCAACCAACGCAATCGCTACCAAGACCAACACAGCAGTAGTCTAGTACTGTACTGTAGTAGTAGAATTTACCGGGGCAGCTTCTCCACACAGGGCTATATCGCATTTTGCGTTGTTACTGACAATGATCGCTACCAGTGAGCTTTTTATGAATGAGCGATTTTCCACTAAATAAATGTCAAGCTTATTTACGTTTTTGGGGGCATATTTTCAGTTAGCAGATGGTACTGTTTGAATCGCGATTCTATCTTCTGCCGGTAACGTCGTAGAATAATCTTCAAAGGGGTTCTTTATTAATGAATGAATGCAATATGAGTAGGCTAAATGCCTGAAAATATCACGAGAAGGGAAAACTTAAAAGGACGTTTAAGTCATAGAGATTAGGTCCATTTTTACACCGGTCTGCCAAATGTATTCGTTTTGATTCAGCTATGAGGCTGCCTCTTGCAGGGGAAATGAGAAGACATCATATTTCATTCTACACTTCACTCGTATTTTGAGTTGTAAATGAGCAGCAAAAAAAAAGATGCTTTTAAATCTATGTAATATTTATACATAATAAGTAGGCCCTATGCATTTTTATATAAAATATACAGGAATATCAGTTGTAAAAATGGTATTAAAATCCCTGTACAACCGACGCAAGCAAGCACACCCTACAATTGCCCAGAAATTGTATACCTCTCTAGTTGTCTTTGTGCTACTCTGCTGCTAATCAAGGTATATTATGGATCATAGTAAAGTCTACACTTCACCTGCATTTGTCTCCTCGTTCATACCTTACAAAGATATAAGCATCTCGTCACAGAATTACCCACCGAATATGAAGACAGCAGCCAACGTGACGCAGTCTTTGGACAGCCACAAACAACTCCTGGCCCACCATCAGCAGATCCTGGGCGAGTTAACCGCCCCCCTGTGGAACATCGAACAGACCTTGGCTAACATGCAGAGGGCCGGAGGCGCCTCTGGGTTATCTACAGACGAGAACGTGGCTCCTTCCACACCACCGCTACCCGCTCCTCACACAAATTCACCTGTAGCGATGCCTGATCACTATGACAGGAACCCATCCAAATGTAAAGGATTTTTGACAGTCTCGCTGTATTTGGCTGCGCAACCCGGTTTCTACCCCGCCGATCAGTCCAAGGAGGCTCTTTTCATATCCCTGTTACGTGGACAAGCTTTACAATGGGCTACGGCGGTGTGGGAAGGAGCTGAAGCAGCTACGGTGACCTACGCATCTTTCCTGAGTCATTTCCAGGCGGTGTTTGATTATCCATCAGAGGGCAAGGAAGGAGGTGAGCGTCTGCTGCAGCTCACTCATGATGACCAACCGGCGGCTGATTACGCTCTGGCCTTTCACACCCTCACAGCGGCATCAAGATGGAATGATCATGCTTTGCGCACAGCTTACCAACGGGGGTTACGCGACGACATCAAAACCGAACTAGCCTGCCGGGATGACGTCATGGATCTCAACACGTTAATGTCCACGTCCAATAAACTGGATGATATGCTGCGGGAAAGACGGAAAGTGGGCAGTCAGGCTTCGTCAAGATGCTCACCTCACCTGCACACCACACCGCCCTGGTACTGAAGACTTGCCGATGGAAATGGGAGGATCACCGGACCCCTCAAAAGGACGACAATGGCAACGACGGGAGCGTAGTGCCCCACGTCAAGATCACGTGAGCCCAAACCAAGTTCCAAAGTCTTAGCTTTGTTTGATACCAATCCAAATCCATCATTTACCTTCTCCTCTTATGTCTACTGCCCTTATAGACTCAGGAGCGGCGGGCAACCTAATAGACTGCGGTCTGGTGACGGACTTTGGTCTTCCCACACAAAGGTTGAAAAAACCGAGACCGGTGACGTCATTGGATGGAAGACCACTGGGCACCGGCACTATTACGCACTGCACCTCTCCCATCACAATCACTATTTCCACAACACCTCCTCACCAGGAAAAGATTGTTTTCCTGTGCTTTCTTTTCTAAAAAGCTTAACTCTGCAGAGAGGAACTATGGAATTGGAGACCGGGAATTGTTGGCGGTAATACTCGCACTCGAAGAGTGGAGACACTGGCTGGAGGGCACCGCACACCCGTTCCAGATCCTCACGGACCACAGAAATCTGGAACACATATGGGCAGCGAAGCGACTCAACTCCAGACAAGCCAGGTGGGCGCTATGTCTGACCCGATTCAGATTCACTATGTACTACAAACCCAGTACCAAGAACGCCAAGGCAGATGCTCTCTCTCGTATTCATGAGAAGGGAGAGAACAAGGACCTAGGGGGTCCCATCCTCCCCCCAGATCTCATCGTGGCCCCGGTGTCATGGGATATCGACGAAGACATACGGCGGGCGTTACTCAATGCACCTGCACCCCGAAATGCACCACCCAGACGCACCTACATTCCAGACGCCTTCCGAGAAAGCCTCATCACCTGGGTTCATACAAATCCCTCGACTGATCATTCAGGTACTGCCCGCACTATTCACGCACTTTCTCATAAGTATTGGTGGCCCAACAGGTCAGTGGACGTCAAACGGTATGTCGCCTCCTTCTCTGTATGTGCGCAGACCAAGGCCCCCCGACAAGTGCCTGCAGGTAAGCTCCTCCTCCCTGCCAGTGCCTCAGCGACCTTGGTCCCATCTCTCAGTGGAGTTTGGCACCGATTTACCCATCTGACAGTTATACTACTGTACTGGTGGTAGTAGATCGTTTCTCCAAGGCGTGCAGATTCATCCCATTAACCGGTCTACCCACATCATTCCAGGTTGCTGAGGCACTGTTTTAACAGGTCTTCCGACATTATGGTCTTACGGAGGACATCGTCTCGTACAGGGGACCTCAGTTCACGTCGAGGGTATGGAAGGCATTTTGAACAAAATAGGAGCCACCATCAGGATACCAACCACAATCCAATGTGCAGGTGGAATGGACCAACCAAGAACTGGGGAGGTTCCTGCGCAGCCATTGTCATGACAGGCAGGGTGAGTGGGTGGGCAAGATTTCTGCCTTGGGCAGAATACGCTCAAAACGCTCTTGTCCACTCTTCTACATGGCTCACTCCGTTTCAGTGCATTCTTGGATACAAACCAGCCCTTGCACTTTGGACACCTGCCGGAACTGATGCCTCTGCAGTGGATGAGTGGTTTAGACGAGCTGGAGAAGTCTGGGATTCCGCTCACGTTAGACTCCAACGTGCAGAGGCAACGCAAGACTCAAGCAGATCCTCGATGGGTTGAGGCACCTGTGTACCGCCCTGGGGATCGAGTATGGCTGTCCACACGGAACCTCCCTCTCCTGCAGCTGGAAGCTGAGTCCCCTGTTCATCGGAACCTTCAACGTCCTCCGGAGGATCAATGAGGTGGCCTATCGTATACAATTACCGCCTCACTACAGGATCACACCAATGTTTCACGTTTCCCTCCTTTGGCCTGTTCTCCCAGGACCCCTGGTGGATGACGTGCCTCAAGGCCCACCTCATCCTCCTCTGCTGCTGGACGGCCACCAGGTCTACGCCGTGAGGGACCTCCTTGACTCCAGGATCCGACAGGGTCGGATTCAATACCTGGTGGACTGGGAGGGATATGGCCCTGAGGAGCAGAGTTGGGTTCCTGCTGGGGATGTCCTGGACCCTTTTCTTATCTGGGACTTTCAACGCCGCCGCCCGGATTGCCCCTCTCCGCGTCCTCGGGGTCGCCCTCCTGGGCAGCGGCGTCCAGCGGCGTCCAGTGGCGGGGGTCGCGTGTCCGAGGGGGGGTTCTGTCACGGATCCTCCTTCTGCACCCCTCAGACGGTCTAGTTCCCCAGCCTACTGAGTACAGCAGCGGAACACGGACCGAATCACACCTCATTGTTGCACACACCTCATTACCAATTACACACAGTATTTAACCCTGTTCAGACCCAGTACAGTTGTGGGTAATTGTTTTTGTGCTACGCTGCTGCTATTCAAGGTATCTTGTGCTATTATTGTATCGTTTAAGCATATTATGGATCATAGTAAAGTCTAGACTTCACCTGCATTTGTCTCCTTGTTCATACCTTCCAAGGATCTAAGCGTCTAGTGACAGGCAGTCTTTGTAAACTGCATGCTAAACTGAACAAGAACAGTTACTGTGTGCTATTTGACCTACAGTGTGTACAGTGAAAAGGTAATCTCTTAGAGCCTTTATCTTTGTAGCAGCTTCAGAAGAAACCATCAAAGTAGAATTGGATGGCAGGGACAAAGAGTTGGGTTCAGGCGTGGGACACCTCAGTGCTAGTCATCTTCTGGGGCCATATTAACATTTTATCTTACCAAGAGCTCTCTTAAATAGCTATAAAAAAATATTTAGCTGACAGTTTCTTCCTAAAACCTATTCACAAAGCTGCTGAGACAAAAGAAAGGGCGAGGGTTGACCTTGTTGCTATGGATGATATTTACCAGCTTACTTTGCCTACAGTGATGGGTTGATAGGGGAGTGGTCTATGTTCAGGATTTCATCATAGAAATATTGTAAAACAAGGTATCATGTTGCCATATTCAAATACATAAACCCCTCAAAAAAAGTTTGGAAACGTTATTTCGGTCGATTATTCCTCCCCTTCAATAATACCAATTGGTATTGTATTTAATATCGTTGGAAAGCCTGATTAGTCACCTTTACAACAAGGTACAACTTGTAAGGATCGTGCATTCGTGGAATGAGCAACACAGCTAACCGTGTGGGTAGCGGCCCAGAAAAATGTGCCAAAATCCCCTGTAATATTCTTCTGTTGGTATTCACTCTCGTTTTGAGTTGCTTGGTGGATTGGATAATTGTACTCTCCCACAGTAATAAGGTAAAAACAACACATATTGGCCATTTTTACACTTTATTAATTTTACACTGTCAGGGACCACAGTAGTGTGTGGAAGATCCATAGCAGCCACAACAGCTTGGCACCTCCTCCTCATGCTGGTCACCAGCCTGGTCACACACTGCTGTTGGATGGCATCCCATTCCTCAACCAGGATTTGTCGCAAGTCAGCCAACATGTTTGCGTTGGTCACTCTGGCACATACAGCATGCCCAAGCTGATCCCACTTGAAGCTCAAAACGAGAGTGAATAGCAACAGAAGAATATTGCAGAGGATTTTGGCAAAAGTTTTTGGGCCGCTACCCACACTGTTAGCTGTGTTGCTCATTCCACGAATGCACGATCCTTACAAAGCGACGTCCTTTACACCAACGGGAACGTTCTGGGAACGTTCTTGGAACGTACAATTTCTAGATGGGTAGAATCATTTGCTAAGTAAGGTATGTTTATGTGTTTAGAAACAGCATTCTACCTATGCTAGATACAGGAGACGTTAGCATTGCTAATAGGCTAACTGTTAGCGACAATATCATACTTACAGCTTGCGTTTGTGATGAGCATACGGTTGGAACAGCACCTCTTTTCAGCAACAGCGGCTTAGCAAATCCTTCTTTAAATTGTCCAAGGTTTTCATTCAAAACTGTCTTTGGTGAAATGGTTCGAGCAAATTAATAAATGAGTATCGAACTTCACAGGGATCTTCTCATAGACAAAAATCAGCCATGCCCGTCGAGTGTTTGGTTCTGTGGGAAGACTATGACTGTCAGCATTCCCTGTACAGCCTGGAACACTGCATTTACGACCGTGGTTCATTTTCAATATCCTTAGGAAAACTTGGAAAACTTTCTTCTTTCAATTCCCGTGGAAGTAGGCTACACAGAGCCGCGCGCAGATAAACTAGTGTCTGAGATCTACGTGACCTCCATTTATGTTCCTGGGCCAGAACACCGGTGGGCTGGTCTGTAGGTAAATGTTCGGGCGTGACAAAGGGGCCAAAAAAGGTGGAGCCCCGTTGGGACTTCACAGCGGGGGATTTTTTTGAAACCTATCGTTTCACAGCAGCAGTTACAAATTGTGAGATTTGCATAGGAAAGAGGCGTCAATGGACTTTGAGGTTCACCGTATGTCTATTTTACACACCAAACTGTCATTTTTCAATTATGACAAGAAAACAGACCGTTTTCTGATTTTTTTGGTGCGGCGTTCAATCGAGGGCGGCGTTTATTTGAGGGCGGCGTTTAATCGAAGAAATACAGTGTTTTGATTTTAGTGACCAAATCACATTAGGAGTCCTCTTGACTACCCCTAACTTTTCACAGTTTTAGGAGCTGGTTTTATCGCTAAAACCCTTTGTGAAATAGCGAGAAAGAGCGAATCCTAAAATTTGACTGACACGCCCATTATTTTAAAGAGTTTTTCCTAAATCAGCAAGTTAGGAGCTACCATTAGCCTTAAGATGTTTTGTGAAAATGGCCCCAGATGTATAATTTGGTCTCCTACCTTTGTGGCTCCTTTTCAACTGATACAGAGTCAACATGTAGTGTCGCCTGAATGCTAATTCTTTCTGTGTCAAGTCAAATATAAAAATCCCTCAGCACCCTCCTTCCCTCACTAGTCTTCTCTTGTTGTTGGATGAAAGTTTGGATTGATTCAATGTCCTTTTTATGAGACGGGAGAGGCGCAGAGTGGCCTTGTGAAAACATAAAAAACTTAACTGTAGAGCTAACTTTTAGGGATTCTGAATACCCGAGACTGTAATGAGTTATTCCCCAAGCAATTGGGAATCACACAGCACATTTAATCTGGAATCATTTTTGTGGATTCACTTTGAAAATAAATTCCAAACGCAAAGAGAGAAAAAGTCTTGAATATTTAATCCACAGACTTCATCGTGCTTAAACCCATCTTTGAGATTTTGAGATATAATGAAAACATTTAGGAGTCATTGGGAACTCGGCATGGACAAGACAGTTGTTGCCTTAAAAAAAGAGTTTCTGTCGTCCTTGTGTAGTTGTATGTCATAACACAATCATTGACCTCAATCTAATTATTGTATCTGTGGACATATGAGCACTTAAAACTTTCCCCCAGCTATGATTATAGAGCACATACAGGCTTTGTGTTGAATAACAGTAGTATGTCTTAAAACAGAACAAAGGACAAAAAGGTTCCGACCTGCATCAAAGTGCATCAAAGATTTTATGGTATGTCACAAGAACACAACATGCTCAGAATTAATAAGTGCACCTAGGGCTTATGTAGTGGCTCTTTTCACCAAAGACAAGATCTTCAAAGAGCTTTTTACAGAGCATTCATTTTTTATGGAATACATAGTGGCTCCAGGAAGCGGCCTTGCTCCAGACAAGACCTTGAGATTGACAATGAAAATATTCCCAGAATGAAATTATTCCTTTTTCTCTGCAATTTGAAAATAAAATAGATGTTCTTCAATCCAGTGGCACAAATAGTCATAGTGACGAGTCCTCAATGACCACAGCCAGTCAACAAAACATGTTAACCAGGCAAATGTGTACTTATTAATAGATGAACTCAAAGCACCAGTTCAGAATTCTTAACTGGAAGGTTGTGCTTGATTACATGCAACTCTGGAATCTACTACTACGAACATACCGATGTCTGATATTGGAATGTCCTCAATATGTCCTTATCCTTGCTACATCCAGCATAGCATACTCCCCATTACATTTACACATTCTATTTGAGGATACAGTGGAGTTTCTGGAACATTTCGATAAGGATTCTAATTTTTCGAGCCAGTGCACTTTGTGTCGACCACTAATGGCTAATGGAGTAAATAATTATAAAGCTACCCTGCGATAAATCTGATTAGTTTTCTCCCTCTCCCTCCCTCTCTTTCTCCCCTCTCTTCTATCTCCTTCTGTCGCTCTGAAAGTCTTCATTCTAATGTAGAATAATTATTCATACCATATAGCTTCATGTCAATCCATGTACTATTTTAAACACAATTTTACCAACACCTTCCTAAATGTCATAAAGAATAGCTCAGTACCGCTATTTCAAATGTGGTAGAACGTTACCATTACAGTGACCCTGAAAAGGCTGTTTGCTTACATAGCATATACATAACAGTGACTGAATTTTCCACAACAAGGAAAAAAAAAACATTCCTCACAGTGTAATGTTGCTATTGCAGACAAAAACACTAAACATATTTTGTGGACAATAACAATCGTCATGCAATTTATGAAATGACAAAACACTGGGTTTGAATCTGCTTTTGAAGTGCATAAAAGTTATGAATGCATGTGTCTGGCAATTGCAGAAGAGCAATATTATTAAATGCACATTGAAATGATGAGGAGTTATCCCCTTCTGTTGAATGAATTACGAAAAGTGGACATTGGACCAGACAACGAAAAGTGGACATTGACCAGACAACGGTTTAGAATGAATTAATATTGCATTAGCTTTGAGAGCACCTTATAATAGTACTGATGTCCAAAATGAGGGCAGACTTTAGTACGCTGCAAATAGATGATGAAACAATGTGAGAAAAAGTTCAGATTTCAATGCAGAGGTTGAACAAAGAGAGAGCAGAGAGCAGGGTCCATCCTGATGGGCCCAGGTTTCCAATGTGCGGTCAGGGCTGTGGAAGACCACCCTAGGGAAACCTCTGGGACTCCAACCTTTCCTTTGAGGAATCTGGATGATTGCTGTTGATGCTGTGGGAGTTCAGGGGAGCACAGCCACCTTCACATTCCCAGCTTCGAGGGTATGTTTTCCTGGGGGGTTTATTGTTTGTGCTCACACATCCCACTTTTTGCTGGAGTTGGGAGAGGCACCACAAAATAATTATTTTTACAAACGGTTTGGCATTGGAGCTCTGAGAAAAGGAGAGGCTTGTGAAAGTGAGACGACGGCACCCAAAAAGGAAGAAAGAAAGTGAAGTATAGAACAGAAATGGGGACCAGGAAAGACAGAGAGAATGAACAGAGTAAGAATATGATAGAGGGACTAACAGGTGTGAGCACCAGAGGGAAGAAGGGCGGGGATGAGTCTGCTTTATAAATTATGTTTACATAATTATCTCAGAGCCACGGATGATCAAAACAGTCCTTTAACATTGCATGTGTGTATTTGTGTGTGTGTGAGAGAGAGAGAGCATGTTTGCATGGCATCTGCACATTAGCCTGGGGTAGATGGTGCAGTATGAGATCAAAGAGAAGGGTAGAGTAAATATCCATGGACTGAGAAATGTGGACATGTAGTTCAATTATGATATTCACTATGCCCAGGTGACTAACTTTTCTTCAGCCAGCAGCCATGTCGACATCTCGATTTCAGTGGCTGCATATTTTACAGACTTTGATAGTGCAATCTTCTGTAACCTCACTATCATGTTTAACCCTCGTGCTGCCTTCGGGTCACATGACCCAAAGGTTCATAACGAACCATCGTTGTGTTTACCCAATTTTACCCAATACAAAAACAAATACAAATTATTTTCTTTTAACCATTCCAATGTGGGGGGTCTGAGACAGCCCGACAGTTAAAAGAAAATGCTTCACTTTGTTTTTGTATGAGGTAAATTTGTCACAATACGACGGTGGGTCACAATGACTGATGGGTCAGAATGACCCGAAGATAACACAAGGGTTAAGAGAATCGTTGCCATCAGTACTGTACTGTATCTTCCTGTGAAAAATGTTCAGATCCATATTCAGTATAGAACAAGTGATCCCCTAAGAGTTTTGAGTGTAGTTTGATGCAATCTACTTTGTGCTGCAAAGAGTTCAGCAGTAATGTATTTGTTTGTGCCGTCCTTCCTGTTGTGAGAAGAATGAAAGGACCATGTTACAATCTTTATTTATGTTGATGTCAGTCAGTGAACTGCCTAAAAAGCATTTGATTCATGCAAAACGCCCTGCTTGTACATTACACATAAAAACATACCCAGTTCTCCCAATGAATCCGACAGAGCCCAAGGCTCGATACGTGCTCTGCAGTTTGATGCTCTCTCATGTCAGAAATGATAGGGCGCAACAAAACATTTGAATTACAGTAATTTCTTACCAGCAACCTTTCTCGTTTGAATTCCCACGAAAAGGCCTCTGGCTTATCTTCCAATTGGTTCTATAGCCAGTTTAAAGGGTTCTCTCTCTTTCTCTTGTACAACCATCTCATATCTACCCTTTGAATAGGAGAGGCTGATACCAGGTCTTTCATGTTGTTGCTGCTGTATCTGCTCACCTGAAGCAAGATAGGGGGCCACATTTCAACCCAGTATTTTTCTGAATTTCCCCCCCGAAACAAGCAGTGTGTGTTCAACCGCCAAATGCATCCTGCAAAGGAGAGGTAGGGGTGGGGGAAGCTCATGTGAAAAGGAGGTTGCATTGACCTCAGCTCCCCTTCTCAACAGGGGAGAACAAACACTCGAGCGCCAGTCCGGTAGCCATTAGGAGGAAACACTGTGAGCTCTCTCCCTTGAACCCCGCTGCAATCAGTGAATGTTCCTCATTTCCAGCACTCATCTCATTAACACTTTTTGGAACAGGTGCACAAACACTGAAAACAGACACACACACTTCCGCACACTGTGAAAGCACTGTTACACGTACAGACAGTAGATTGACAAAAACACAAATAAAAAGCCAGAATAGACACACGATGACACACACACGTCCACACACCCGCTGAAACGTGCACACAAACACACACACTCACAGTTTGGACACTTCCTGTGCTCAGCAGGTCCATTCTCCCGCTTCGCGTCCAAATCCTTGAGGACACAACCTCCTCCTACAGCTTCCTCCTCCAAGACTTCCTCTGCCTCCGCACAGGAAGTTCCTGTGGTGAGGGGGGAAGGGGGGGGTTGATATTCCGGTTGTCATGACATGCTCTTTAGATATTAATATACTGCATTGTAATCTACAGAGCAAACTTTTCCTATTGTTACAACTGTCCAATATTACTCTTGTTCTGATAGTCTCACACCAAGACACCCTGCTTGAGTTTCTAGTTACACAAAGTAGTCACCAAAAATTGTAATACCACTGTGCAGTTTGTACCATGGCACCTATCTGTCCCTGAATACTGACAATAGGGAGCAGAGGAAATAATCTTGAGGATTTATTTTGATGGAAAATCCAGCTCCTCCATGATCTTAGATTTGTTCACAGCCTTGAGACTTGAGATTTGAGTGAGATGTGGACTCGTGCGGCAGCAAGGTCTCTGATTGTAAATCGGATATTGCCGAGGACATAGGATATACTGTATCCATGCATTTTTACACATAGTACCTCATGACTCACTCCTCACACACACACACACACACACACACACACACACACACACCATCTACAAACATCCTCCTGGCTTAATGTTTTCCTTTTTTACGGCAACATCCTGTTTTTCAGTCAAAGTTTCAGCAACTATTGTCTTGTTCTATTCTTCTGTCTCATTCTATTTGGGCTTCTCTCTCATTCAGAGTATGTTCTTCTATCACCTCCATCTTGAAAGCCAGCTCTGGCATGCCCATTATGTTTTCTTAATATACCTATGTTTGCATTTGTCTTATTAATAAATCAATGAGGTACAAACCTTTTCATAACAACCGCCCCTCGACACCTAGCCTCGCTAACTCCCACTGCACAGAAGAGATTTATGTTAATTCAAGTCCCCCACCGACTGCACCACTACGAGTCTATTGTCTGAAGAATAATTTGGAATGTTCTCCTGCACTCAGGTACACATTATTCCCAGAGCACCAAGATGCCATCTGTTAGGACTATATCTCTGTTTCAGTCCAAACATTGCCCCCCTTCATTTGTACACATTTGCTTTTGTTGAGTGACAGAGTACAGAGAATGGTATGCAATCACAAAAGGAGACTGCCAAAGGAGAGGAGTGAGAGAAATCTGTATGTAATAGGATTTTTTTATTTAGGTATTGCTTGACGTTCTGCACCAAGTTGGTCCATGTTTATCTCCTTCTGTGGATAATGATGTTTACTGGTACTCTTGATTTTACACCCAAAACACAACTGAGGAAAACAGCTTTATTGCTGTGAGTCATCCAATGATTCCAAATGTTTGCTTTGTCTTCAGTATGGGGATCACAGTAGAAGAATGTGTTTCATCAGTCCACTTATACGGATGTGGTACATCCATAGTCATCCATGATAGTCAAAAGGGGATCATTTCTCATGCATGCAGTGGGCATACACATGGCAGGATGTTGCATTCAAAGCCCTCCATGATGTGATATATAAGCTACTCTGTGCCCCCCACGAGACAGACAGGAAGCACGTCAACATGACTCTTTAGAGTTGTTCTCCTCATTAAATGGCCGGGAAAACAAAGATGCAGGGTGAGGAGCTCTCATGGGAAATTGTCCCAACACCTAGTATCAAATACTCCATTTCACCTTCCCCAAGGAGCAGAAACAGACTCACCTACTTACTGCTTGTTGTCTCTGACTGGAAATAGATTATGTAAAAAGAGGTTGCCTAAATTAACCACTCAGTTTGCGACCAGCCAGTGTTTTTTTTATTCTTCCCTGACACCTCAGAGGAACAGGAAGAGAATCAATATTGGCCTTCATAGCATCCCTGCCATATGACATTTACACTGCAGAGATGAGCGCTTTCCTCCTCCTCTTTCTCCCTGCCTCTTTTGTTGTCCCTCTCCCTACCGCTCTCTTCTTCTCTCACTGTATCTCTCTCTGTCTTAGACTCTCACCCCCCCCCCTTTACTGTCCCCCCTTTCCTCTCTCTTTCTATCTTTTTCTCGCCCCCAGCTTTTTAATAAACTCATTCTTCCCTTCTATTTTTCCTCCACGCGGTGGGGCAGACCAGGCCAAGTGGTCCATTCTTTAACATCCAGCTCTGACATTCGAGCCTGGAAATACTCAATTGTCTGCCTTGTTTGTTGGGTTAAAGCTTGACATTTACATGAGCAGAAAATCAATTTGGAGGCTTGGTATAAATCATAATCAATATTAATAAATCCCACACACTTGAAGGGTAGTTTTAGGGCATAAACAAGTGTTGGTCTGAATGCCAATGATTACCTGAGGTTGCATTCGGCACAGTTGGAAGTGCAAAGAATGGGCTAAAATACAATATCATGTAAATGTCTTCAGTAAGAATATGAAGACTGGTATATTATATTAATCCAAACTGGAGAATGGTCAGAGGTGATCATGAAGATGAAAATTGTAAAAAAGAATTGTGGGATTTTGTTGGGACCCTGTTTACAGCTTTCCAGTATTTGGAAATTAGAAGTTACAATATAATCGAAACCAAAGGAACCAAATGTAAATACTTGATTACAGCTGCGGTGTGTGTACAGGATGCCTCACATCATTTCTTTAGGTTATGATGTCATGGATTTCAGATTGTCCTTTGAAAGTAAACAGTCCAGTAAAATGACCAGTGTGCATATTCTGTCCATGTCCATGTTTGGTGTTCTTTCACATCAATATAGGATACATTACAGTAGTATACGTTTATAGAATGTCCAAATATAGACAACCTTACAAAGTAGTTACCTTCTGTACCGTGTTGAGATATATTTGAACTGTAGCCAGAACCCACTATACAGTATTTGTACTATGTGTTGTCTATATACTGTAATCATCTGAACCATACCACAGACCTCAAATTATACACCGCCAATATATTCTGAAACGGCCATTGAAAATCAAAACAGAAGTGTATTATTCTATGAATTATTGAAATGGTGCAATATAAGAGAAGTAGGTGACTAAAGGATCTATTCAAATCACATTTCCATGATTTGAATTTCAAGGAAGTCTGCTTGTGGAATAACCTTGTGTTGCCTTGTATCAATCATTGCTTTATTAGCTGTCAAAGCTTTGTAGCCACTCTCATTCAACATTATTAAACCATAAGGTCCCATATGGACAAATTCTACAGAACGTTGAATAAAGATTCTCGGTCCGCATTGTGTCTTTTGTACATGTATTAGTTATCAAATCAGCCTTTTGATTCACAAGTCTCTCCATCTGAAAACTCATTTTGCTCTATAATGACTCAACTCTCTTTTCTAAATGGTCACAGATTGTGTCTGGCAAAGAAAAGGAATGCATGTAAAATTAGTTTTAGGCAGATGAGTGAACTCATGTGGAGAGCCTATAAAAATGATCAGCTCATAGGCTTCTGAGGGGTCTTCTTATTGTAGTCATGTTCTCCTTTTGTTAATGCTAGTTCAAAGCCAATTTCTTTATAAATATTTTATCAACTACATTTAGTTGGAGGTAACCTTGGAGACTGCATAATATGTCCTGCATATATAGAGAAATAAGAAATGTTCTTATGCCATTAAACCGTCCAAAGTAGACCATCAGGACCAGATAGACTCCAGCCTGACTCTCCAGTGGATTTCAGTTTGGCTTCCAGGATGTTTGGGACACATATCAAACACACAGCCATCAGCAGTTCAGTTTGTAATGGCATCCAATCAAAAAGGGATGTGTTGCATAGGTAAACAAATTCTTCAAACGGATGTGTTTGATTGGGTGTAACCAGACTGTGGAGGAACTCGTCCTGAACACGGAGCAGGACTGTGAGAATTACTGACCCACAGTAAGGAAAGTACCCAAAGGACAGCTCTTCTCTTCTCTCCCACTCTCCTAACCCCCCAGTGAATTGCACTGGTCGTGTTAACTCCAAACTCTTCCAATGACACTTGCGCCTGTGCTGACCCAGTCAACCCCCCCCCCCTCCCCCCCACTAGCCTGCTGAATTGTCACAGACGATTGTGGGCAATTAATACAAACCTTGGGGCAGTTCAAGACAGTCATGATATCCTCTAGTTAAGGTTCCCTGGGTCTCTCCCTCAACCAATCATCCGATCAGTACCAGAGTCAGAGGGACCTTTGACCTTCACGCAGAGCCAATTGCCTACTTTTCTTCCCTCTGCAGTCATGCTTATCGGTTATGTAATTGGTCTGTGTTATTTGTTCATGTGATATAACCTTGTCTAGTCTGAAGTTGCGGATGGTTACTCCATGTGACTTCATCAACTGTGTGATGTTACGAGGACAAAGACATGATTAAAAAGTCTTCGATCTTTATTACGTTTAGAAAACACTCCTTTCCTATTTAAATTGCAGAACCTTGAAGGGCTTCAGAATGGACCAGAACCTATCGTGTTTGAGACAGCTAGCAGTAGACTTTTTTATGAATAGAGCCATCAGTGCTGACTGCACTGCCCCAGACATTGGTTGATTGTAAGCAGCTTCTGATCGTACCTCAGGGAATTGCACTGAAGAAAGTTCGAGCTAAAACAATCAAACAGAACCAAACAAAGAAGAGAATCGTCTCCCCAAAATGTGAATTATTTATTGAGAAGACAACACTGTCAGACCTTGCCAACTTACTTTGAGTGATGAACCCAAGATTTCTGCCTAAGTTCCAGGGCTATTTGCAAAACTTGTGTAGTTCAATAAACTGTTGACTGAATTACTGAAATAAGTATAGAAATAATTATCAGCTAATGTCTTGTAACAGTGATGTGTTGAGAAGGCTACTGTACCAGGTATCAGGTAATTAACTGTAATGTACTCTGAACACAATTTAGCAGTCAAAACAAGTGGTAATTATGGATATTTATATGGCCCTCTAAGTAGCCCTACTGGTGGACTTGAGTGATTGGTTGGAAACCAGTTATTTTTATAAAAGTTTCCTGGGATTTTGGCACTCTGAAGACAGGATAGTACTTGGACAGAATAAGATCACATCCACTGAGAAGGGAATGATTTAATATATATGTCTCTCTTCCAGTCCTTGTGTTTCCATCTATCTTTCTTACACTTCTATAGATCTGAGTGTCCTTCTGTTCTGGAGAACCAACAATTCCTCAGGGACATGTCCATGTTACCAATGGGTGACGTGGCCCGATGCCTAATCACTTCTCTACCTTCTCTTTCTCTCTCTTGCTCTGTCTCTCTGTCTTTTTATTTCGCTTTGTCTTTCTTTGTCTCTCTCTCGGTCTCTTTCTCTCTCTCTTCCCATCTCCCTCTTTCTCTCTCACACTCCCTCTCACTCTCTTTCTCTCTCCTTCTCTCTCAAAGACAATAGCTGGCTTCATTCTGAGAGGACACCTGACCTTTGAGCCCTATTCCAGCCTTGAGTGACAACATTCATTCTGTTGTCTTACATTGACAGGAGGCTACATGTTGAGTGACAGAGGACGCTGCTCTCTCCCATAGATCCCTTGGAGAGGGGTGACCGCAGGCAGAGTGCCATCTAGACAAACACTCTTAAATGGTGACCTTGGCGTTTCAAAAGAACCTTTATAAAGTTGCTTTGAAATCCAGGGCTGCACCAAGCCTGGTCCCCAGCTCTGCTGCCCTCTGAGGCCATGGCTGCCAGGAGACAAGGGTTCAAAGAGTTTTCTAACTTACATTTGTGTGAACTGAATACAGTGGTTGGAACTTGAAAGGCAAATGGCACACAAAGAAGAAGAACATCTCACATCTAAAGTCAGACGTGCGTTGTGCAAAGTCAACAACATTTTTCAAATATGCAGCATTTGGTTTGGTGCAGCAGTACTCTCAAAGCTATGGCATCATCATTGTTCCTTGTAAATTGAAAAACTGTTCTAAGACTAAACATCTTGAGCATTATTAATGTAAAAATGTGTCACTCAGCAGTCCTCTAATGCTTTTGTCCACCCACGTCTCCACTGACTTGTTGCTTGTCTGTCTCTATCAACAAAGGTGTTTCTGAAACGCTGCACAAAGTGTCAATATCTCATCTCTTACTCTGCTGCCAGTATATCATTGATAGGCCATGCGTGGAGGTGTCCCTCTCTGGGGCTTCCAGATTAACCATGTTCTGCAACACTCAAACAATCAAAATGGATGGCAAAATCAATGGGCTCACAAATGCAAAATCCCCCTCCACTTCAGTTTCAACCCACAGAAAAAGCTCAAAGTGGAAGTCACAAACTGTTCTCGATTCAGAATCTGGACACTGACATAACATGTGTCTCTCGATCATGAATTACTCAACTGTGGTTTACTGTCTGTTGTGTTGCCAGAGTGTTGGTCACATTGTGGTCAGATTAGTCTATGTATGTACTGTATTTACAGTTAATTGATTCAGACGTTTTCCTCATGGACTTGCACTTGTACAGTTGAAGGACGGGTCTCTTCAACTGTACATGTGTCAGTCTGGAATAGATTATTTACATCTACATTACTGTGTTACTGTAACAGGAACAGGCTGAAGATGAAGGTCACATTCACTTCCAGTGTGGGGTATTGCACAGTATTGGTCATTATTTACATTTACATTTATGCATTTAGCAGACGCTTTTATCCAAAGCGACTTCCACAAGAGAGCTTTACAAAAGTGCAAAGGTCACGGATCATAACAACGAGATAGCCCCAACATTGCGTGCAACCAAAACATGAAGCATACATTGTGAAAAACCAAATAAGTGCCAAAGGGACGAACCATAAGAGCATGCAGTTAATAAACAAGTCACAATTAAACAACATGAAACTCAAAAAGTGCAAGAGTGTACCTGTAGAAAAAACAATCAACAGTAAAAAATATTTCACAGCGAGTACAAGAATTTAAATCAGTTACAACTAACCAACAAGAGCAATAAGTCTCTCAATAAGAGTCATTGTGATCCTGGAGGAAAATAACATCAGGTCATTATTAGTATTTATCATCAACAGTTCTAATGTGTTTTCATTGCCTAGATCATTTTAGGGATATATGTTCGGCACTTTAAAATGACAGAAAAAACAACTGAATTAAACACATGGCTCGTGTTTAAAAAGAGAGAATAAGGAGGAGGAGAGTGTGGAGAATATTTCCCCAGGAAGACATTAACATTAGGCTTGAGGAGGTGCTTGACCTTCTCCCTCTCCTTCCGTCTTCTGCAGAAAAATTAATGGACGTGTTGATGTGGGCGAATCTCAACCCCTGCTCGTTATGAGTGATTAATATTCCTCGTCAACACAAGGTCGTTGTTTGCCCTAATAAACAGGTTCCTGAATAGTCTAGGTCTAATTACAATGCTTCCATGAACTCCTGCAAGGTTCTTCAGGATTCCAGAAAAAGAAATCAGTCTACCCAATGTTTTTTGTGCAAGCTGGATGATTTTGTTCTAATTACATACATTTTCATCGGAATTGTTATAGTCCTGCACAATTAAAAACATCACTGTGTGCAACAGGAAGTTGGCATTACACCCCTACTCAATCAGTCTACTGTACTGTAGCATAAATCAAAGAGGAATATCCGTAGGGGGGAGGGAGCTATAGAAATGGAAGTGGTCAAAGGTTGTGTTTGTGGGCACTGCATCACTTTTGTTGACACTCAATTGTGCCCAGAAGTAGTCATCTGTGACCCATGAAATTAGATTTACTTATTGTAAATGTCTAATGAGCTAGGCTAATGAGGCTGATCGCAGGCTCACAATGGTAGTAGCGTGTGAGTGTGTCTGTGTGGACACAGGAGCACCACTATCCCCCAGTACAAAACTGGAACGTACACTGTTACTGTAGGCTCTTCTGCACTAGTTGTATGTTGCTTTGTAGTTTGAGGTTTTCATGTTGGCCGAACAAAGAAAACGATGCCGCTTGATCTAATGGTAGAGGGGTAAACTAGACAGTGTATTACCATTGACCCATTTACTCTGTGGGTTAAGTTGGAGCAAGACTGGTGAAAAGAATGTTGGACATCTCACTTACTCTGCCATGATGAATGGAAATTGGAGAGAGAAAGAAGAAGAGAGCAAGGAGAAGCAGGAGTGAGCAGGAAGGAGAAGCTAAAGGGGAACAAAAGGATTGAGAACAATGGTCCACATTCCCTTTTATACCCAACCATCATATGTCAGAACAACCAATCAGACTGCATCTTGAACCTTATTTGTCATGACTACCAGGACAACAGCAAGTTCAGTAACATCCCAAAGTGTATTTCTCACCTTAACTGCAATACCTCACGATGCAATTGAAATGCATAGTCACAATCAACTTCTTTTACATCTAAAAAATCAGAGCTTCTAGGGACTTTCAATGTAGCTGTCTTTCCTTTCACTTCAATCTTACTCATTGTCTATTTGTGTGGCTTTGCTGTAACCTTAGTTTTTAAAATTCTCATGTGAAAAAAAAAGACGACTTGGAACTCAAAGGAGAGTTATTTTATTCAAATGTTCATGGGTCTGTTCCTAATCTCTGAACTGATACTACTTAAGAGATCGATAACTGGCAAACTAACAATAGACAAGGGGATAAAGACAAGCACGATAATTCAGTAAAAGTCATCCAAAACCAAAAATGTTGCCTCATGCCTTTGTACTTTTCCTCCTGGGACGAATCTGCTATTGTGGTGGATGTGGTTCAGTGCTGCACTTCATGGAAGACTGAGACAGTTTGAAGCGTCTTAACGTGCTAGCTGCCAGGAAAGGCAAGAACTTTGTCTCAGCAGGCTAACATTGTCTTTGAAAAGTAAAAACTTAAGTTCGCTAGCTTACCCGTAGCTCACTGAAGAGAGTATGTGTGTAAATCTTGAAGGGTATGCTGGGTTCAGCGAGTGGTCATTAGACTTGCAAACAATGTAGTTGTTTATCATAATGCCGAGGGATGCCGCGGTCACGGTCAGACACGCCTGTTTGTTTCCCCTTGTCGTCTGCCCAGTGTCCTCCACTGATAAATATTCCATTACCTCCAGGGCTCCGTTTAGGGGGTCGAGCCATGCGAGATTACAGTTTGGCCCCACACACACAAACACACACATACACGCACACACAAAACCTACAGTTTGTAGACACACACATCCACATGCACACAATTTACACACACACATACAAGATTTGTGCAGTCACAGACAGCCAGACCACAACACTAAACCCCACCCACATGAGGCCTCAGTGGTGTGCTACTTAAGAGTCGGCTGGATGGTGTCGTCCCAGAAGATGGTCAAGCCTCTCTCTCTCCACCTCGTTTACAGAGTAATATAGTACCTCGCTGCAGACATTATCGCTCTCTTAATGGAGATACTTTCCTACACCTCAGCCTGAGCCCATGCCCCCACACCACCCTGTTTGCTATCTAAACAAAACACGCAACAAAACCCAGAGAACACATTTCACACACTGCCTCTGTGGTCATTTATCTTTGTTGTCGGGCTACAGAATTATAAACAAGGGAGAAATTAATTTAGAGCCCAACACCTCCCCCATCCCCTGCTATCATGAGAGCACATCAAAAGCGTCAGCGAGCACTTGGGTTGTTTATGGGTTCCTTCTTGGCAGCGTTGTGTTTCAGGGAGATATGGAGATCCCTGGAAGGGAAGCAGATTTTAAAACTTTGAGCCATTCCAACAGAGGACAGAGGTTGTAAAGAAGTCAATACGCTGCTTAATAAAGAAAGATAATGAGGAAAAGAGTAACATATGTCACAGTTGGCTAAATATATGAACATTTGTTGGCAGATTTATGGGTCGAAATAAAGGACAGGGCAAGAGCATTTGTTATAAACTTTATGGGCTGTTGATTTGACTGGGAGTTCCACAGGCAGCAAGGTGATTGTGGTTGGGCAAGAATTATCTCTCCTGCATTCACTTCAGCGGAAAGTCTTCAGGATTAGTGAAAGAGAGGGAGATTTTATTTAAGGGGTATGTCTCCATCAGGTGTGTGTGTACATAAACAAACACACAAATAAATACCTTGAACAGGAAAGCACAAACATACACTTTCTCTCTCACACACTTGCACAAACACGCTTTAGAATACAAAACAACTGACACACTTGAAACACATGACAAACTGAAGCACCAAACCTTATAGCACACCAAACTGTAGACCAAAACATAGATATTTTGTGACATGGAAATAAGACTTTAGCTCTCTGTGGTAATTGTATAGTAATTTAAGACCACTTACCATTTTGTGAAGGTGGAGGTGCGAGTCAGTTGAAAAGCCTGTGGAGAGGAGTAACACCATCAGTAGCTTCCTGCAGCCAAATAGCAGGTCTCAGACCACCCAAATGACTATTTTGGGGGTGTTGGATAAACCCTGATGGAGTGGATGAGAGGGTTTCATTCTGTCCAGGATAAGTAGAGGCACACAACGCCCCAGACACCTCTTATCTCTTATTCTCTGTAAGATTCTCAGCCACTAGGAGTGTGTACTTTTATTTAAAATGACCACGAACATACTGTCACACTGGTATTTTTACCTACTGAATCTGCAGACAATTTTCAGTTAATTACCACCACTTTTCTCTAAAGGGCATTATTGTATACTTGTGTGCAATGTGGAAATTATTTTGTTTATTTTTAGTAGAGTTATCTTTGAAATGTTTAAATTAATGCATTTAGCAGACACTTTTATCCAAAGCGACTTCCAAAAGAGAGTTTTACAAAAGTGCATAGGTCACTGATCATAACAACGAGATAGCCCCAAACATTGCGGGTAGCCAAAACATGAAGCATAAATTGTGCAAACTAAATAAGTCCCAAAGGGAAGAACCATAAGAGCATGTAGTTGAACAAGTTACAATTAAACTATTTAACAACATGAACCTCAAAGTAATACTTAAACTCTTGCAGCAGATATCCTTTTGCCAGGTGTCCTTAGTGCAGTTCACATGCTTCACAATGCCACATGAACCATATGGGAACACAATGTATTGTGCATATCTTCAATATGTAATGTGTGTGTGCATTTGGCATTTTCTAATGCAATGAATGGCATTAATAAAGTCCCTAGAAGGATAGTTAACTCAGAATAAATGACCTTTTGGGGCAATTTTCTTGTGCCCCACAACTTCAAATGCAAATGACTTTTGGGGTTAGAATCATATTAGAGGTTAGGGTTAGGGGTTAGGTATGACACAATTCTGAATGGCAGTGAATTTAATCTGTGTGTGTGTCTTCATTGTACTCCAACTGCCTTCCAATGCACAGGGAAAAAGGATGGGTAGGATCTTTGTTTTCACAGAGTGTCTCGAGTCTGTCAGATGTCTTTCAAGCCAAGTTCCAGAGTGTGGATGCCCCAGTGTGGTAATTTAGTCCGACAGATGTGTTTGGAATACCCAATGAAAACATTGATCTGCCATGATCTGACTGAATTTCCATTTGGCTGGCTCTCTGCTGGGCCTGCTGTCAGTTAATGTGCTTTTTGTGGTATCAAGGCACAACCTTATTAGACTTCCCAGTGGTAACCCTGTCCCGCAAAGTCCCCCATTCCCCTTTACCATAGACATCTGCACATTTAATTAGAATCAAAGCAATTTGATAGTGAAAATGTACCGCATCGAGCTGTGCTTTTGCAGGGAGGCCCAGGAACGCGTCTGTAAAGAGAGATGTGCTTGGAGATAGAAACCTGAGGGAGACAGAGGGTGAGTATGTTGATAACTGTTGTATGTAATATTTTATGAGATCCAGCATCGCATCCGTGCCGGTACACTTTAAAAGAACAATCGATAGTGTATTGAAGTCCCTGCTTGTTGCTGTAACACATAAACTGTCTGTTTTACAATTGAAATGTGACCCTAGCTAGCTACACTCTTACTGTCAACTTTGGTATTGCAAAACCTACTGCAAAGTAGCATTGATTTTCTGGCGGTGGACTTTTCCAGCTACTGAATGGCCGAATGTTCTCAGTCCCTTATTCCTGTACGCAGACCAGCATGACTCTTTTATCAGATATTGATAGGGAGAGGTATGAGGGGCCGTGAGGGACATTATTCAGAATACCCTCTCACACACACAACTGAAATGCTCTCACACACACTACTGAAAAGCTATACGCTCACACACACTACTGAAAAGCTCTCATACGCACTACTGAAATGCTCTCACACACACTACTGAAAAGCTCTCACACACACTACTGAAAAGCTATACGCTCACACACACTACTGAAAAGCTCTCACACACACTACTGAAATGCTCTCACACACACTACTGAAAAGCTCTCACACACACTACTGAAAAGCTATACGCTCACACACACTACTCAAAAGCTCTCACAAACACTACTGAAATGCTCTCACACACACTACTGAAAAGCTCTCACACACACATATGAAAAGCTCTCATACACACGTATGAAAAGCTCTCACACACACACATATGAAAAGCTCTCATACACACATGAAAATTTCAGTTAAAACGGAAGGTGTTTCAGTTGAAACGGAAGGTATTTCAGTTGAAACGGAAGGTGTTTCAGTTGAAACGGAAGGTGTCTCAGATGAAACGTAAGGTGCCTCAGATGAAACGGAAGGTGCACAAGGATGTCAGCTCAACCATGTGCTCAACAGCCTTCAAGCAATTTAGCCGAAGCAATGGCGTTACTCAACATATTGGCCTCAGCAGAGACAATCAGAATGCTGTCTAACGCTTGGGACACACCGGCTGCGAAGCGCCTGGAAGCGCCGCGCAGCGCCACGATCGGCTACGACTGAACAAAAGCTGTTCACTCCAGCGCGCATTTCTCCGCGCCGGTCACCAAGCTTTTCAGCTACTCTGAGCTTTCCTTTACGCTGACATGGTACTTAAACATGGCATTGGCTATATCGAAGCATTGATCCTTATCTAGCCTACGTTGTCCTTGTAAAATTGTTGCTGGGGGTCATACGACTACCTATGCTTTTCAACTTCGAGAATTAATTTGATGTCGTCCATCTCCTTGAATTTCTCGCTGATTTTAGAAATCGACTTGGGGGTTCTCTCTTGGTAGGCTGTGTCTGAACGCGTGACAACTCGTTTCTCTCAAACAAACAAAATGAGAGCTTTTCAGTAGTGTGTGTGAGAGCATTTCAGTAGTGTGTGTGAGAGCATTTCAGTAGTGTGTGTGAGAGCTTTTCAGTAGTGTGTGTGAGAGCTTTTCAATAGTGTGTGTGAGAGCATTTCAGTAGTGTGTGTGAGAGCTTTTCAGTAGTGTGTGTGAGAGCATTTCAGTAGTGTGTGTGAGAGCTTTTCAGTAGTGTGTGTGAGAGCTTTTCAGTAGTGTGTGTGAGTGTATAGCTTTTCAGTAGTGTGTGTGAGAGCATTTCAGTAGTGTGTGTGAGAGCTTTTCAGTAGTGTGTGTGAGCGTATAGCTTTTCAGTAGTGTGTGTGAGAGCTTTTCAGTTGTGTGTGTGAGAGCATTTCAGTTGTGTGTGTGAGCGTATAGCTATTCAGTAGTGTGTGTGAGAGCTTTTCAGTAGTGTGTGTGAGAGCATTTCAGTTGTGTGTGTGAGAGGATATTCTGAATAAGGTCCCTCACGGCCCCTCATAGAGAGGTGGCAAACTCACACACACAGGTAATAAACAGTATGCTTGAGGCTCATTAATACATTGTGAAAGATTGCCACTCCCCACACACACACACAAATAAACACCCCCCCCCCCCCACACACACACACACACACAACACACACACATTCCTCACTACATCTCCTTAATTCACACCACCCCTGGGAATACAAGATAAATGGGACCAATAGCTCACCATGGTGCCAGACCTCAGAGACTCAATAGCTGGCCAATTACATGCCTGTAAAAGTCAGGCTGGGTGTTCAGTTCTAAGTCATTAAGACCCCCACCATGGGCCTCTTGGCATGGCCCAACACGGGATTAGCACGGAGTGGCAGGGATCCCTGAACACTGGAACGAGAGGTCAGCCCACCACTTTATTGCTCGAAAGGGGGAATGTGTGTGTGTGTATATGTGTGTGTGGGGGGGGCTGAAATTGCATTAGAAGGCTGTCATGGTCGACTAGAACTACACTGAATGGCCTTTTGTTTTCACCAGGATGGCTGGTCCTGCTGCAGAGGGTGGTTCATGAGACAGGAAATGGTACAGTACAGTGTACCCATGTTGTGTGCAATGTCTCCAACCAATCGATAACCTTCATTTTTCCAAGGCCAAGTAAATCATGCATTTAGGTTCATGTTTGTTGATTTAAAATATTTAGTAAGTTCATACTATATCTCAAGCTCAATAATCCACTCAGGGATCACACAAACAATGCAGCATCAGAAAAACTAAAATATGTGTAGTATTTACTGTATGCCATCCAAGCCAGGAGGTCACGGTCAGTGACCTGTCAGCCTGCAAGCAGTTTCTTCCATTTCTGAAATATCCTCAATCCAATCCTCATTGTCAGTCCTACACCAACCCACAAGCAATCATAGATAAACCACTAACGACTGTGTGCGAGTTGGAAGACTGCTTCTGTTTTTGAAGCTTTTTTTTCAAGGTTCACAAAAAGGCCATACATTTACATTTATTCATTTAGCAGACGCTCTTATCCAGAGCGACTTACAGTAAGTACGGGACATTCCCCCCGAGGCAAGTAGGGTGAAGTGCCTTGCCCAAGGACACAACTTCATTTGACACAGCCGGGAATCGAACCAACAACCTTCAGATTACTAGCCCGATTACTAGCCCGATTCCCTAACCGCTCAGCCACCTGACTCCCATAGTCTTACAACAGTTACGTGTGGGTGACTGTACTGTACAAACAAGCTTAGATAAGGGGTGATGTAGCAATGTGGTTGACAGCATGCCCTTATTTTAGTATACTGATATTAAATGTGATTGTTCGTGTAAGTGCACCCCACGTAACACTTTCATCTTTCAGACTTAGTATACTAATCAGTCCACCGAAGTGCCTCTAAGTGGATCAATCAGCACCCCATCCTAGTTGTTTGGCCGGATGCACCAATGGTATAAACAAAGGTAAGAAGCCACAGTGTTTATGCATGTGGTCATACTGGTTCCTGATCCTGTTCATCCTGAAGTGGGTGAGCTGCATAGTTGTTTACAGCCTATGGTCTGCTTCTCTCCATGTCACCGGCCATCTCCAGAGGAGGGGGATCCCTCACTGAACTGTTCTTCCCAAGGTTTCACACATTTCATCTTCATTTTCCTGGGAGTTTTTCCTTGTCTCCTTTGAGAGTCTTAGGGCCCTATCTTGCACCCAGCGCAATTGACTTTGTCAACGACTTTTTCCCTCCACAGACGCACGTCGGTAAATTAGGCAATGACCTTGCGCTCCCGGGGGCAGTTCAGCGAAAAAAGGAGGCGTGTTTTGGCGCAAACGTTCCCTGGTGCTATATTGGAGTTTCAGAAAAACAATTCCGCCACAGACCATGAAAAACGTAGTGTAAAGTCAATGGCGCGTTATTCAGATGCTATTTTACATTTAGTCATTTAGCAGACGCTCTTATCCAGAGGGACTTACAGTAAGTACAGGGACATTCTCCCCAAGGCAAGTAGGGTGAAGTGCCTTGCCCAAGGACACAACGTCATTTGGCACAGCCGGGAATCGAACTGGAAACTTTCTGATTACTAGGCCGCTTCCCTAACCGCTCAGCCACCTGACTCCATTTAAAGGGCGCATGCTTGGCCCGTGCGCACTGCGAGTGAGGCCAGGGTCTTCTTCCTGCAAAGCTACGTTACATTGTTTAGATTTATTGTATGGCTGTGTTACATTTCTTTCATGTCAATGATTAAAAAGATTTTCATGAGAAATCTCTATGTATGTGAACTTGATTTGTAACAATTGTGGCAATTTCCTCCCACGCCTGTTTAACCGAAGCTAATTTGGGTAGGTTTCTTCTCCCATGCCAATCAGAATCAGAATCAGAATTTGGTTTATTCGCCATGTAGACCTATGTTACACAAACACGGAATTTACTGTGGCAGGAAGGTACAAACAATAAACATATACAGGTCTTAAATTAAGTAAAAAAGTACAATGGTTAAACTAATTCTAAGAACTAAACATCTTACAAATATAACAATTTAAAAATATATATATATATAAAAATAAGACTAAGAATTTGAATGAGCACCATGAGTGGGCAACTTAGTGCAATGAGAAAACTGCTCTGCCTTTCCCGTACAATGTCACTTCTCTATCTTTTACGGTCCCGACGAGAACCTCGGTCTCCTTGGCTCTGAACCGCTCCTGGCGTGGGCCTGGCAAATCGTCCATTATAATAGCAATCCGCCATGGAACAAGCGCGCCTGCTCTTAAAGGGAATGTGAGATGACACTCTGATTGGTTTATAGCATGTTACGCCCAAACCACACCCATTTGTAATGTAGCTAGTTCAGACCAACCCATTTTAGATTTGCGCCAGGCGCAAAGTCATTTTTCCCGCCGGTATAATAGCAACAGCGCCGGAGTCCCGCCCACAAAGTTACTTGCGCTTTGCCTTTTGATACTTGCGTTTCAGATCGTTAAAATAGAGCCCCTAGAGTCTTAGCTCAGGTGAAGTTATATGGACTTATGTGACAATGCTTGAAAAAAGAGCTATACAAAATAACATTTGATTTGAGAGAGATTGGTTAGAGAAATTGGGATGAGCCATACACAGAGCACTGTTGCTGGGTGGGAGTGATGGTGGACATGAGAGGTGAGGTGGACAACATACACCCTAAGAGACAGAAAACAAGTGGGAGGGATAATTGTCTTAGCGGAGCCTCATAAAGCTCCGGTCATTAGAGTTAATCATCCCGTGCTGTCACCTGTGCAGCTGTGATTATTGGACTATTATTGTCACCGTGTGGGCACCGCTCAGGGCTACCTCTTTGTCTCTCTCTCTCCGTATCTCTCTCTGTCTCTTTGTCTGTCTCTGTCTGTCTGTCTCGGCCTGTCTGTCTGTCTCTCTCTCTCTTGCTTAAACTTTCTCTCTCTCAGCTTTTCTTTTTCCTTTCTTTCTTCGTCCTTATTTTGCTTAATAGCTCTCTCTGCCTCTTGCAACCCTGTTTCTTTTTCTTTCACTTTGTTCCCTTCTCTCTCTCTCTCTCTCTCTCTCTCCTTCTCCTTCAGTCCCATTGAGCTGCCTTCTCACACTCCATATTAGTTGAGATCGATGAGGGCCAGTTCTCACAGCCATGTCTTAAAGTGACACTGTGTCCTGTGCTCTATCGATGTAGTATGTGAGTCACTGTCACCATTGACAACAATTGATCATTCCGTGCCAGACAAGCAAGCTTATTTACGTTTTTGGGGGCATATTTTCAGTTAGCAGATGGTACTGTTTGAATCGCGATTCCATCTTCTGCTGGTAACGTCGTAGAATAATCTTCAAAGGGGGTTCTTTATTCATGAATGAATGCAATATGAGTAGGCTAAATGCCTTAAAATATCACGAGAAGGGAAAAACTTAAAAGGACGTTTAAGTCATAGAGATTAGGTCAATTTTTAATCAATTTTTGTCAAATTTATTCGTTTCGATTCAACGATGAGGCTGCCTCTTGCAGGGGAAATGAGAAGACATCTATTTCATTCTACACTTCACTCGTATTTTCAGTTGTAAATGAGCAGCAAAAAAAATCTTTTAAATCTATGTAATCTTTATGAATAATAAGTATGCATTTTTATATAAAATATACAGAAATTTCAGTTGTAAAAATGTCATCCAAAAACGACCCATGTGCAACCGACGCAAGCAAGCACACCCTACAATTTCCCCAGAAATTGTACCCTCTCTAGTTTATCATTGTTACAACAAAACCAAAGACTTATAAGTTGTGTTATTCTGTTAACATATTTAACCATTCATCCTGGATATTAAAAAAAACTCAAATGAAATCACATTTCTAGTGATAAAAAATTAAAAGGTAATAGTCAGCAAAACAATTGACTTTTAACCTCAAACATGTCCTTGCTGACAGCCATCTCTGCACAACTCTGTCTGGCTGAAACTGAAACCTCTGGTCCCCTCAATGCTAATATATAAAAGCTTCCATAGCATTTCATCAGTATGATACTAAGTACCCAAGTCGACAACATTCTTCTGCTGCAGTTCAATTGCCTGGGGGAACGAGGCGAACGGCTGGCCCGTCTTAATTACGTGATATGCGGTTGTTATAAGTCGTGCAATAACACGATGGGCATCTACATTTAAATTCCTGACCAGCATGGTCAACGGCCTCGAAGATGGATTGTCAACCATCCGCTTAGCTGTCACGCAAACCAGGGGCTGTCTGCTAGCATGGCTGGTCAGGTATTGTTTTCGAAAATTGTCGGTGCCTCTGTAAAAATATCCATTTTGTCTGCTTTAGACGGGAACATACGACAGACGACACAGTGCATCTTCGTTCCATAAAAAAGTTGCTTCCGTTTGAGCTCGTAGCTCTACTTCGCTGCCATCTTCACTTTTTTGTCTCACGCCAGTTGTTAAAAAATGTATCGAGATTAGAGAATTACAATTTGACAACCACTCGTCACTCACTACTCAACTCTTGATTTGCCAACTGTGCGCCCCACGAGCTGCAAAGTTATTTATGCATTTAGCAGATAGCAAAACATGAAGGATGTTAACTTTTACAATGCGATTTTTTTTTCAATCAATAATTTGCAGTGGCCCGATCGGACCAGTGAGTTGCTAGTTTAACTGTCCCGACATTACTTTTTACTGGCCCGATCGGGCCATCGTTATTGTCGAGCCCTGCTGTAAGTGCAAGAATTCTTGCAGCCTTGCTCGCTTACTGAACAATTGCCTTTCCTTCTGCCCTTCCAGTAAGAGAGTTAAGCTCCAAACAATGAATTTAACAGGATTATAAAGGACATCCGAAGCATAGAGCATCAAGCTATGAAAACACCTACAGGACAAGGAGGATCGTACACATTCAACAACAGAAGATAAGTCCTTGGGCTCGCCTAGTAGTTCTGCTCACCAGGCATCGGTCAGGTCTGGTCAGGTCAGTGTGAGCAGCTCTGGGACTTGTGGACCTTTGAAACAGGGTCAGGGAGGCAGTCTGGGTCCATGTTCTGGAGGCCTGAAGTAAAAACCCAATTATCCCGGCATTTCAGTCAGGCTTAATTAGGCTTGTCTGATGTGCAGCGGATTCATTATGTTTCTAATTAAGTCCCTATCAGTCCCAAAGAAATAATGGCTTTATGGCACATCAAAACCAAGCCGCAGCACCCTGACAAGATTACATAGCCATCTCTTGGCAATCTACCCACCGCCAGAGTGGAAGGGTATGGGGGCATGGGGGTGGGGTGTTTAAGGGTGGCATCTCCTTCAAGGGGGCAAGTCTTCATGAAGGTTGGGGAGGTCTCAATGAAACCGGGATAGGAGGCTCATCTATCCAACTACTCTAACCCCCCACTAGCCCCTTATGGATATGAAACAGACCCCCCCCCCCCCCCCCGACTCCACAGTAACAGCCGCCCAACCAAGAGCCCAAAAAAACAGTAACCCCCAACCCAGACCCCACAGAAACAGGACCCCCTGTTATCATTCGGGTCTTTATATTTGTCCTGGAGTGAAGACAAGACCAGCTTTACATCCTTCTGTTACCACTGTCTGGGGGAACTTCAATTTGATGCCTTTTGCTTTGGCGCTGAGTAATATTAATCTGTGAGTCCTATCCTGTGGCAGCATTTAAATGGATGTTGAAATGGATGTTACCGTTGGAGTCCTCAGATTGCTGGGCGGGGGTGAGGGGGGGTGGGAATAAACCGTTATTCTCATTTCACTGCAGAATATCAGTCTGCATGGTCTCCATGTCCAACACTATGCTAGTGATAGTTTTGATAATGCTCCCTCAAAGCTTTTAAGGACAATATGAAGAGGTGATGAAGAAGTCAGTAGAAATTACCTTTGCCAGTGCAGCTTAAGATCCATTGTGGTGTCTTCATACCCCATAGCGAGCTGAGCTTTACCAAAGCAGTAAACACACACAAACACACACAAAACATGTCACAACTACTCAACCATACACTGCAGCCTGGCAAGTCCTTTGGCTTCTGTGCAAATCTCCTGAGTCCTACACTGAAGGAAACAACAAACTAGGCTTCATGATAGTTCCAGGCTTGATGTAACAGCAGAAAGCTTTTCTCGCTGAGTGAATGGGAATGAATCCTGATTAGAATATCCCACAGCAAAGGAGAGTGGACTCCGGAGAGAAGAAGTGAGTTTTTGATGTGTTCAGAACATGTATAAAAGGCTTGGATGACGAACAGAGTGATTTGGCTTCTGCAGGATGAAGCCAACATCCGAAATGAGCACTCAACATCAGTGCTCATTTCAACCATAATATGGTCAACAAAGTGCCCCAATAGGACAGTAATAATGTAATTTTTCACACTGATTTTGTCAGTAAAGTTAGATAAACTAAACTTGGCCAGACTATGCATTTTGAGACAAATTGGTGGCAACAGTGGGAGCCAGCATCTCACAAACAGTGTAAAACATCAACGTTGTGCAAAACACTCATGTTCCCCAGGCCAATTTAAATTCAGTGAGTCTGGGGTGAAATCGAAATCAATAGTAGTGAGAATATGGCTCTGGTAATAGTGACCACTGGTCCAGTCACTACTCTAATGAGGAGACTAATTTTCTGCCTGATCAATCATAGTTGTAATAGAAGCCAAAGCATTAGACATACAGTACAGTACCTGAATACTGGATCAGCTAAAACACACTCTAACTCTTAACACACATACAATATTTTATTCAAAAGTAGGTACGATCTAAAATACTCAGGATTGGATGTTTTGCATACATTTCTGCACACATTTAGCTGTCTACAACTATTGACAAGAACAGCCATTTCATTATTGGAGGTAACTAAATTAAAGGGTACAGCATGCTTGGCAATCCGAATGCTCTGAATTGTGTGTCATACCTGTATTATAGCCTGCAGAGATGAGGGTTTGTGTATTTGTATGTGTAGGTGTGTGTTTGTGGGTGAGTGAGAGAGAGAGAGATGGTGGGGGGAGAGAGAGAGAAATGGGTTTTGGGGATATTATTTTATCGTCTACTGGAGCAGAAATATAAGCGACGGCAACTGCTGCTGGGTGACATTTTGTGGAGCGATATAGGAGAGAGAATTAGGAGTTAGATTTCAGGTGGAAGGCTGTAAGGCACGTTCTTGGGTAACTTAACAGCCAATCTACAGTATCTATGTCCCATTATTGTTTTGAAATGTAACTATTGCATGAGCTCTCGCTGTTCATCAGTTCACTTTTGAGAGGATTGAAAGAACTGTCAGAATCAATAAAATGATGGATATTTACAGCATGTCTGACACTCAAAACAGATTTCTAAATTGATTTTTCAACTGACTGTTACAAACATCAAAAACACTGTGAGTTGTACGGAATGAGACTTCACATCCCATCATGAAAACACAACACCAAGAACACACCACCGAAAGAATGTGTGTCAATCCATCAGCAAACAAGTTCAACAAAAATTCTGTTCTCATAAGTGGCTCTTTCTTAAGGGTCCACCTTCAGAGTATGTGCTTACATTTCTGGACATGGAGAAGACAAAGTGTTTATTGTTTGTGTTTTTTTTTTCTCACACCAGTAAGGCCAGATATACCATTGCATATTCTTGGAATGAGGTATGTTCCTGTAGAAAAGTATGGGGTTTTCAGTTTAGGGTGATGTTAGTCCATTCACTGCAACATCTCACTCTCTCCTAGGAAATCAGGCTTGGCAAAGAGGAAGGGAGTTATCAAGGTATTTTTCACTTTTTGGCCAGTGAAATGCTGTCAGAAGGCATTCAACATGAAAGGATACAGAGATGGAAGAATCATATTTCTTCCTTTCGACCGCCACATCATTCATCTGACCCAAGCCTCAGCTGAATGATTACAAATATATTGGCCTCCATGCCTGGACTTCGGCGAATGATGTCTTTTCAGTAGCTGTAATTCTATGCCTTACCTCATGCACTCGCCCTTTAAGATATTGATCTCTGTAATGAGGGCTGAGATTTCATAGCTTTTGAAATCATATACCAATAACTTTACAGATGCTCCGAGATTGGCTTGCTGAACGAAATGGCCTTGCTGTTGAGGATGGACACCCACGATAAATATCAGGGTTCAATGTTGCTTCAGTGTCTCTCTGACTGTTCAGAGAAGAGGTGAAAATCCATGACTCCCAAAAGGGATTGGTCTGTACGGGAGGTGAAATCAAACAATTTGGTTCACTTCAGATCAGATTGTAGTACAAGAGACTTAATGATGATTCACATTTTAGCTGCAACTCTAAATTAGGTAGTGAATACTACTCAATTATAAAATGATCGTTTTATCAGTCCCTTTTTGTTGAAGTAGTTAAAATACATTGTAGGGGATTGGGGGGGAAATGTTTAAATCCCAGACTATTACTTAGAATTACATAGTGAGCAGGTATTATCTTGCCTGGGAGACCACATTTACTGTGATTTAGTCAGCAAACATGGCTGCCTTTTACTTAAAAATATAGCTCCAAGTATGAAAAACAAAAACATGTGGCATTTCATTTTACACCTCATTTAGCAGGCAAAGCAGATAAGCCATTATTGCCTCGTGGCAGAGGGCTTGCTTCCTCAGAAAAGAAGGCTCCTTTAATGGCGACAGAATTAGCAGAGCTAAGTGTTTCACACTCCAAAGGTCAGGAGCATAAAGTGATGGAATATTAGCTTGAGTAACACAAATGAAATCAATTGCCTCCATGGTTCTTGAAGAGCGATTATTCTGGACATGGTGGCTGTGGCAGAGCTTTGAATGATGTCAGAATATACCAACTATTACTAGGGGAAGGAGTTTAAAGCCCTCTGGATCATACCATGTGTGCAATTTAAAATATAAAAAAACTAAAATCTATTAATTGTGTAATATTCTGTGTAAGTGACAGTACTGTGACTGGAAGTACATAGTACTTTCTTTTCAACCAGTCAGTAGCAGTAGGACACCACTGAGTCATTCTAGACCCTGCATGTACCTGCCCAATCAGAGCCTTCTCTGTGATCATTTAACCTGTCTTAACCATTTGTTTCAACTGGTTACAAATAAATTGCCATCATAATTTTGAAGCTTATGTTAAGTGACTTCAGTGCAGGTAAAAACACTTACCCAAGCTCCCTAAACCCCAGGGATTTTATGAAAAGTTTGTAGTGTTGTGTGGGACGTCATTACTGGTCCAATAATACAAAGCTGTTCAACTGAAGCCCCATGGACAGACTCCAGTAATGTCCTCATGCAGACAAGGCCTAAGATCATCTGTGAAATGGGAGACAATCGGCAATTACATTTTCAGAACCCGAACATGAATTGATTGCGGTGATAGAGGAATAAGGTACCTACTTGTTTGACATATTTGATATTTTACTGTACATAATGACGTCAGCTGAAAATGGTCATCTTTGTCATGACAGCTGGGAAAATGTTGCTTAACATGCATTGGACTCATCATATCTGATTGTGAGAGGTGGTTTGATGTACTACAGCAGCTGTCGCAACTCACGGTTCATCCGAAAGTCTTACAGTTAGTATCCATTCCTCAAAGGATTAAATCTTGTTTCAGTTTACTGTTGTTTAGACCCTGTTTAAATAAAACGCCTTCAAGTACCAGAGGACATGAATCACTTGAAACAGCAAACCTGTAACATTGAATCAATATCTGATTGCACAAATGTTGGCCATAAAATGTTTCAATGAACAAATATTGGCATCACCGACGTTGTTTTTACTTTTGAGAGCCATTATTCTGCTGCTTTGCCAGGTCTGTGCTGTGTCAATAAAAACTCTGACATCAGGGCCAAGTCCTGGTGGAGTCTCCTATCCTTCCCCATACCCCAGTCCCATAAAAAAACACAGTTGACAATTTATCATGGGTGAAACTGGATCCATCTCCCTGATGTAACAGTGAAGTGAAGCAAACCTATAAACGGGTTATAAGCCAATTCCAATTTCCATCTCCATCGGTTCAATGTTCAATGGCCAGGGCTTGAGACGTGAACAGGCCTGATGAAGAAACTGTAGGAAAATCCTCTGATCAGTTGTTGCTGTGGTCCCTCGCAATGCCACTATCTTGGATCCTTTTATGTACAAATTCAAACTGTCATCCCTCAGTTGGGGTCTAGATCCAAAGTCTGAGGAACACGCTCATGCTCTGTTAATTGCACAGTCATGCAGAGGGCCGTAGGCTGAACCATATGGGAAGTGAGAGAGTTATCTGCAGTGTGGTGTTACGGTGCTGTTGAGCAACGTCATCACTTCTTGAATGGTGGCATCTGGAGCTAAAGAATAACCAAAGGGAACTGAAGCTAAAAGTTGAGTTAAAGATCCTGTAAAGTAAATTCCATGTTTTGCTTCTAAGTACATTATATACGTGTGAAATGAGGTCCTGAAAGCATGTGCAAAGCGCTAAAACTTAGTCACACTGAAATGTGGAGTTAAACCGAAGAACAGTTTCTCTTCCGTTTTCAGATCAGGTTTTAATGGGCGGAGCCAAAAAATGCCCTATCTACGTCATTTCGCCCTATCTCTGAATGGCTCCTCCTGCTGTACTGTTATTGTAGCCTACATCAGCTAGCTAGCTAACTTCAGGATGTCTCCCACCACCCGCAACTGCATCTTCCCTGGATGCAATAACTCCAGCTGCGATGCAACGCCATTTAAGTTCCCTATTGATAATGAAAGGAAAAATAGGTGGATAGATTTTGTGAAGAGCCACGCTCACGGAAAGCTTCGGATAAACTCCAACAGCCGCCTCTGCACTGACCATTTCACGGCGGACAGTTTTAACATGGACCAGAGACAGACGGGGTTCACCAACACACGGCTTCTCTTGCAGCGCTGAGCCGTACCGAGCATCGCCCCTCCGGCCGTTCATCCTCCGGTCGCACCTGGACCATACACCGCCGCCAGCAGTTCATCACTCAGTTCTGTGTGCTTGTTATAATTATACTAGATATCTTTTCCAGAGGTATCTCTGCTATGAGTTAGTTTAAACCGCTAAATTGATATTAGGCTACTCGGTTTAGAATGATGGTATTTTGGTGAAATGGTAGCTAATGTGTTAGAAGTAGCCTAGTTGGAGAGCTCACTGTCTGCTGTCTCTGGTGTCCATTTTTACTGTTACAGCTCAGGGGAACATTTCATTTAAATGCATCTGTATGTTTCACTCGTTGAACAAATAAATTCTAATTCTATACGGTTTTGTTCGGCTTGACATAGCATCCATTATCTGGGTCGGAGGTAGGCACTAGGCAGCAAGGGGCGGAGCTTCAGCTCCTTCAGGCGACACGCCCCCCCAGTCTCAAGCAGAGAAGACTGCTGATTTTTTCACGATTTCAAACCCTAATTTAACATACTTGTCTGTGTTATTTTTTCATTCTAATTTGGATGGGTAGTCAATAACACATTATTATGTGGTGTGGCGAACTTAAAACTCGTTTCCAGGTCCACTTTACAGGATCTTTAATGAATAAAACCGCTAATGGTTATGTGAGTACGATCGATGCTATGGGAAAACAATGACTTGTGCACATTGTTTATCAAATTCATAATCAACTTTTTGCAACCAACCTACACTTTCCGTTTTTGAGCTACACTTTTAAAGGTCCAGCTTAAACCCAGCTGATTACTTTGAAAGGAAAACTAGACTTTTAGCCACTACTTATATGTGGTAAGAGAACAGCTTCCATTGACTTCAAAGTCTCACTCTGGGAGACTATAATCAACCTTCCGACGTTTGCTTCTTGAGGCATTAACGGTTGGATTTTAAGTGGGCTTGCTAGCACTTAGTGTGCCTCAAATCCTAACCTCTCACAAGAAAGCAAGCTGTGACATTTTGGTCTATATAGGCATACAGGACCCAAGCCAAGGCCAACTGTGCTGAGGCCAGGCTGGTTGAGTGTTTCTAAGCATGGAATGGAAATGCCATTCGACAGGGCTGAGAGAAGCTAGTCACTTAGCACTGCCCTGTGTAATTAAGGCGACTGAAAACTGTGCTGTGCGTCCTGTTTCCTCTCCCTGCCCCAACGCCCCACACACACACATACACACACTCACCAACAGGTATGTAAAAACCAAACATTATACACAACCACAGTCCAGACAGCAACACATCCTGTATTCTCGCAAAGAGAAATAGAGAAAGACTCAGACACAGATAAGTACAGAATTCACAATACAGACACCACACACTGCATCCAATACAGACACACACACACCAACACAGGGACAAAGGGGAAAGGTGAGCTTCTGATCAACGTAGAGCCTCTTTCAATCGCTGCTGTCTGACCTTGATGTTTCTCAACCATTTACATCACAAACCTTTCTTCTGTAAGCCTCGGGGCATGTGGAAAATGTCTCAGTGAGAGAGAAAGAGAGGCTAAGAATGAGGACATTACATAAGGTGCGCCCAAAAGAAATGTTGAAACAGAGCCATTAAATTTTCCGCCAGACGTTTTGAAGACGAAAACAATGCGAGAGAAAGAACTGGGATTCATTCACCAAAGGAGTGTTTTCCTTTATGGTGGCCACTGTCCAAGAAGAGTCAATGTGTGGTTTTCTTCAGTTTAGTTTGTCCCAAACCCTGAAGGGGAAATCCACCAGTTACCAATGCTGACCGCTCACACCCACTCGTCTGGATTCCAGAGGCCAACCTCAGACCGCACTGCAGCATGTCAACACAGCCCCACCATAACACGTCACACACACAAATACATGCCTACCTGCCACCCACACACCCCCAAACACTCACACACATACACACTGGCATAGAAGACTAATTTCTCTCTGAAATACGCACACACAGTGTTCATGCAGGTAGGTGTACTTACACACACACACGGCCACATAGATAAACACACACACCTTCCCTGCCCTCAGATGGCTCTATCTAGGCCCTCCCTGCACAGCTACATACTCTTAAACTGCACCTCAGCACATCTGCAAATCCTCATTTACAACAGAGCACTTTCCCATGAGGCATAAAACATTCACCCCTGTGCATGTACACATGCTAATGCTCATGCATGCATCATGCTGGCTCATGGCGCTAACACAACACACACACATACTCACACCAACACACAAACTAAGCCCCTTGACATCTGTCACTGCTCACTGCTAAACCCAAAGTCAGCATTTTCAACTGTGCCAGATAAACCACAAGGGGAACACACTCTGAGATCTCTGTTAAGGCCTAATTTTATGTATGAATTAACATTGAAATTCATAGCTCAGGGCACAAACTCACAATGGCCTAACTCATCCCCCAACGGGCAGGGGGAGACAACGAAGAAAGACAAAACTATTTTTGCGTCCGCAAGCACAAGTTTTCGTTTGTCACGAATCCCAGGCTTGATGGGTTCAGTTCTTGCCAAAGTTATTACTGTCATAATGGCTTGGCCCGGTTTCTATTCTGGGCCCGTGTTCTGCACCATTTCTCGATGGGTTGTTCCATGCCTGTCCACTTCTCCCTGACTGACTCAGCCAGCGTTGTCTGCTCTGTCACCCAGAGGATTCACACCTTCCACACACGCGCACATTCTTTCCACCTTATTGAAGAAGCTAATGGCTTTTCTCACAACTCAAGTGTTTTCTGCTCTTCTTTAATCCCCTCGCTCTCTCACTCCCTCTCTGCCTCCCCTCTCTCTCTTTCCCTCTCTCTTGCTGTCGTGCTCTTTTGAGATTTGAGATATTTCCTCACGTCCAAACCTATAGAGAGAAAGAGAAGTAGATGGAGAGGGAGAGAGAGGGAGTCATTTGCATACCCTGTTCTTTGAGTGTGTGCAGCAGAAACAAGCAGAAGTGTCAGGCTGATGCAGAGAGAGGCTAATGCACATTATTTCATTGAGTAACACATCCGCCCGCGGAGCCACCAGGGCCCACAGCCGGGGTAATGGCTTGACAAATCAGATCTGTCAGAATGGCCACACTCGCCTTTTCTCTCTTCCCCTCAGGTAAATAGCTAAGTCGACAGTCCTCTGGAGATCACGCTGGGTACGCTGTTGGCCACAGCAGGGAAGGGAAAATTGCAGATATTGCAGTTTCATTGCGTAATTACTTAATAAAAAATAACATAAAGGGTCACCTTTCTGAAACGCCCTCCCGATGTTTAATAAAAACTGGTTAGGGTAACCCTATGTGGTCCACAGGTTGTTTATGTAAATGAGCATCTACAAATCTTTTTTGTCACAATGCCAATACATACTGTACAGTGTACTGTACAGCATTTCACACATTTCTTTGATGCAAAAGCTTATTAATGGAAGTAATTATGTAAATGAGAATTGTGTTTTCAGAGTTCAGTCAAGACACTCACATATTGATTTAACCATTTATTGCAATGGAAGTATGTTTGTCTTTGGTGGTGTGTTCTATCTAAGGAGAAATCTCCCTGCCTTGGGGCAGATAGCATAGCACAAGTACATACAATAACAAGGCAGGGAGCATAGGACAGAAAATCAAATCAAGTTGGCATGTAGCCTATATTTTAAGCAAAATCAAAAGGCATCACAGAGCATTAACAACATCCTGTAGTAACAATTCAGAAAGATAGTATGGAGGTGCTGGGGATTGTGGAGTGTGGCAGTATTTACACAACATGCAGTTAGATAGCAATGCATGATGTGTGAGCATGTGGCCTAAACCTTCGATCAGCACACCTGCAGTGATTGTGAGTGGCGTGCCATGGCCCGAGTGCCATGATTGAACTAGCTTCACCAGCAAAGCGTACAATAGAGTAGAATAGAGCTTTGGCTACCACCCATTGACTATTTAAAATAAAAATGTTCCTGTCCCCTGTGAGAAGTAATGAGCAGTCACAGGAGCACCTGGGATTCTCATAATCCCAGGTGCCTCAGGGATTATGAGAATCGCTGGGATGCTAGGAGGCTGAGAATGCATGTACTCTAAGGAGGGCTATATTTGGCCTACTCAACAATACCAGCCCAGCATGGAGGCCCCTCCCTCATTCTATGCCCTCTCTCTGGGGAGGACACCATAGAGGAAGTTAGCCTGTTAAACATACCCAGCTCTTGAGCAACCAGAGTCTGGAAACTGAGCAGCTAGAAGATGCACAACACTGTTAGTGCTGCATTGTCCAGCACCAGCATTCTAGAGCGTGACGTAGCTGGTTATGTGACACTTACAAAACACATTATCCATTGCTAGTTAGCATAGCATTTCCAGGGAATCCCAGATATTCTTTATACACTTCCTTGCGTGTCTTTGACTCAATTAGAGGGCTCACATTTTCCCAGATAGAGGAGCGTTCTCATAAAATGAGCTAGTATTTGTGTGTGTCTGTGAGGAGTTTTTCAATCCCAAGGCCACAGTGATTTAGGGATTGACTGAAGATGGATTACACAAACATTTACTGATGTCTGTGTGTCAGTTGTTCTGGAATATGTACCAGTAGGATGAGAGAGAAGGAGACAGAGAGAGAAGGCAGAGACAAAGAGAGGCATGCTTATTAAAGTCAACTACTGGAGCTGACAAGGAGAAAGTGAGATATGGACTGAAAGAGAGAGAAAAAAGAGAGTGAAAAAACTGTGTCAAGAAAAAGTAAATAACTAAAAGAAGAGAAGAGACAGAATGTGGAGAGCAGAGCAGATGGTGGGGTATTACTGCATTGCTCTCATTACTTTCCTTTCCCGCCATTATTGTTTGGGAAATGGATATTATAGAAGACTTAATAGCCTTTACCGGCAATTTCCCCCAGTATAATTCCCCCTGTCCCTCTCCTTCAAAGCCAGATGAAACGCTGGCTGCTAAGATGAGGAAGGTGGTCTCGGTGCCGTCAGAGAGAGAAATTGTGCGCCTGGCCAGTCCCCCGGTGTGGTTTATTCTCCTTGCCGAGTGCAATGCATACAAAATCAATAGAGCAATCGGAAAATCCATGAGGGGTAAAACGCTTTCATTAAGTTCCCTTTTGTCTGGTCTCGCCTTGCTCGGCTGTTCTGTGGCATATATTTTACAGTGTCTGACGACTGCTCCAAAAGTAGTGTGTCGTGGACGCAATGTTTCATTTACAATATGTAGTTATGACGTTAGACGCTGACCTAGCTCGAGAATATATACTGGGATATGTATTCTATGTACGGTAGCGTAGCCTATACCAAACACCAACCTTCACTACCATCAGCTACAACAGGTAGAGAACACCAGCTCAGCTCTCTAGGCCCCCTGTGTTCAAGCTACCATAGCTAAGCCCTGCATTTTTTATTATTCAAGGCAGGCTCCTGTTGGTCTTTCATCGGCGGATTGCGAGAATTGGCACACCGCTACAGGCTTAATTGGAATCATTCAGCATCATATCTGTACCTTGAAGTGTAAAGTGTGCGTGTAAGTGGAGGGGTGAGTGGGAGGTCAGTGCTGGTTGTAAGCTATGAGGTATTGTAGACTGTACAGTACAAGGTAGACTGGTACAATTGTCCCATTGTGATGACATCACAACCAGATGTCCCATTGGTAGAATATGATCACAGATCCTCATGGTGTTGCTTTTGTGCCCATATTACCACCATCTGAGCACATTTTAAACAGTTTCCATCTGTTGAATTGAAACTACTGGTGCTGTTGGGATGCCTCTCCTGGAACTGTGGAATGAGTCCCAAATACATTAGGTAGAATTGCACAACTTGGAAGAATCAAAAATCTAGATTTCACATATCTTACATAATGGCAGGCAGAGTAAACCCACTGTATGGCACCCTCACACTATTGCTTTGATTGCCTCCAAAACCTCAGACAGACACACAGGTGTAGAGTAGAGTTAATAATCAAGGATTCTCATTGCCGAGTGAGTCCTTGAATGCTAGAGCAAGCTATGGTCCACCTTTAAGCTGTAACCCTCTCCCATCAGAGTTCACAGTACATTATTCGGATGTTATCAATGTCAGATGAAGAACTTGTTCTTCTACAAGTTAGAGGGCAAGGCTGTGACATTTCAAACAAAGGACTGTACGCCCAATGGACTTTTTCTTTACCTTTGGACATTTTGAATAAATCACAGTCAGTCAAGGAAAACAAACATGTTTGCTTTAGTTTTGTGTCTTCAGGTTGACTCTGAAGTGAATAATGACAACTAGAAAGGGTACCATTTCTGGGAGGTGTTCAGCTGCATGGGGCAGTTAAAAAACAAATCTTTATCACTTCCAAACCTATTGTTCAAACTAATATCAAACATCAAAATATTTGGAGAAAGACATTAATTTTCATGGGTGTACTTACATTTTACAACCCATATGTCTGTAAATTGTAAATAAGTGCATTAGCCTATGATTTATGAAGATTGCATAGATTTAAAAGCATACGTATGTTGAAAAACATAGAATGAACTTTCTTTAGTGCAAGAGGTAGGCTAATGGTGATATGTGGCAGCCTCACATAGTTTAAACATTAACTAAGAAATTGGGCAAAATAAAAATCCTTAAACGGTTTCATAACTTGATCTTCACCTTAAGTTTTCCCCTTCTACTGATATTTGTAAGCATTATATTGCCTTTCATTAAAAATAAATATCTTTGAAACAAGCTGATTCAAACAACATTGTCACTCCCTGGCAGTATCTTAGCTGGATTGCGATTCAAACAGTACCATCTGCATCTGTTTACTGACAATATGCCCCCAAAAACATAAATTAGCTTTAATTATTTTTTTACTGCCTAATAAAACACGTTTGCTGGAAATACATTTTTTTACGCAAAAAATTGAATTCTTCATAAACCTTTCAACAGAACTTTTGCAGAAGTACAAGCAACGCATTCAGAAACGATACGCACATTTTAACAATATACGCTAAAACTGAGGGAGGAGTTAGGGTGGGAAATACTAATAATAACAAATTTATGTGAGATAACAATTGGGAACCTTGCCGTAAGCAAGAACACCTAACTACAGTATGTTATTGTGTTTTGTCAAATTGAACAAGCAAAGAGTGAGGCTGGCAAAGTCATGATGGCTTAGTTCTGAGCACCTTTTCCACCTTAAGAAGTCTCAAGCTAGACCTTCCCAAAGCAAACAAGTTACATATCTACATACTGCAAAATGTCAGACTGCTGAGTTTGTTGGACTACAAAACATCCCAGTTCTTTTATTAATGAGAAAATAATGTCCACCAGCTACACATCTTAAACTTTGAAACACTGCTACCAAACATTTGCAGTATGTTGTTATTTGTGTTTGCGTGAGGTAAAATTATATACAATGGAACACATTCCTTAGGCTGAGAGGCATTGTTTGAATTAATTCTGTGGAGCTAAACCCCGGACAACAACCTTGTGATGGAGTTTAGGCTGAACTAAAAAAGGGCATAAGATCAAAACCCAATTTTGAAATTCCCAGAGGGTTCACTTCCGTCACTCCTACATCTCTTTCCAAATCTAAGGAAGGATTCAAAAACCATTCAATTTAAACAGAAACGTTTATTAACTGCAGGAAACACAATGTGGAATGAATACGATGTAATAATGAGCAATTCGGTAACATCTCAGAAAGGACAGGTCTGAATTATGGAGGATTTTTCTGGAAGAAGAAAGGCAAAGTAGAGACGGCTTGGATGCCATCCATTCTGGTGCATCAGGCATGGAAGCTGGAGGGACTTTGTTTCATGACAGCTGGGAACGATGTCAGCTACAGTATGGAGACCTGTCAGGACAGCTTGATTGCTATGATGCAGGAATATGGTCAAGCCTCAGTCATTAATATGGAGTGTTGTAGAAAGGCACACACTCTACACACACCTCTTTCCATCCAACCATTATGTAAAATGTATGTATTTCTGTGACAGAACATCTCCCTTTTCCAACTTTATTGACTGTGAGCCTTCCTCCTTTTGAGGCCACAGCCTCGGGGATAAGTTCTTGCTAAGCGGACATAAATCCTTGAATCAGACAAATTTAGATCTGGATATTACGAGACCTTTACACAAATTGTTCCAGCAGACACAGATAGAACTCATCTTGTCAGAACCATTTCCATGTATTCGATTAGACATTTTTAGGAGTCTCCAGTAGTTCAGATATAGATGCTATCTGTATTCAAGAGGTTGTTGGAGATAACTTTTATCGCTTCAGTGTAGCCAAGGTTACAGGGTGAACCAATTCTCTAAATTCTGTCAGTTTTTCACCAAAACACCACCACTCCACTCAGCCAATACTCTTTCCTTGTCAATGTATTTTAATGTCAACCACCTCACCTCAACTTGTCCTTATCATCTGTCTACCTCCCGACACCCATTTTTGTTTCTTTACTCTCCCTCTCTCCTCTGGATGTGGCCCTTGGTATGTGACAACTCATTCTGTGTATCAATCCGCCTGTCAATCATGCAACTACTCAATAATTCAGAGCCGTATTTCTCCCGCTATCAGATGGGGAGTGATGAGGGGCTGTTGTTGCGGGTGCAACGCAGCAGGCATCAGTCTTGGCCGTGAAATTGGAGTGCCAGGCAGCCATTAACCTGTGTGGGTATGTACATATTAATATGCTTATTACCTCGCCGTCGGGATATGAGGCCTGTAGAAGGTGGTACTCTCTGCTGGCACTTACAGTAGCACGCAAGGGCACATACAATCACACACACATGCACAAAGACACACACCTGTATGAAAAGCAACTGACACACTCACCCGCATACACACACAAGTATATAGAGTGCATGCACATGCATAAGCACCTCAGTATGCAGAAATACTCTGTACACATGTACACTATACATCTTTAAACACAATGTAGAAGAAACTACCTTATCCTAAATGCACGTTGTCCTCAGCAGGCTGGGGACGATAGCCATATTAATCATATTCTGGCCCCAGCAAAAAGTGTCGGGTGAAACAACCCGGGGAAATGTATTATTGCTTGTTTATGCACAGAATTAATTTCTCTCTCAACCACATCTTGTTTGTAAATGAAAGAAACAAGCCTGAGGTGAATGCGTAGCGTCTGCAGCCGTGTCTCTGTGCTGTGTACAAATCTATTTTTGGTGAGGTCTTAGAGGGCAGATTGAGACGAGATGAATATGCTCCACATACCAATGCTTACTGTAAGTTAATGGATGGGGAAAAAGTGTCCAGAGCAGAATAGAATAGTAGAGCATAGAATAGAATAGAACAGCATTAAAAATAATTAAGTGGAAGCTCAGCCTTTAAAGAGGCCAGTCGTTGCTGCAATGCAACTGTTGTAAATGGATATTTGCACATTAATATAGTGTGTTTCTGTGGACACAATACAGCTTACACCTATAGATATTCAATATAAGGTAATTCTTGTTGACCTAAATATGCGTCTTTATTTCATTGTATGTGCTTTTCAGTCTGTGCCTGCCACGGACAGTTTTTTGCATTGTTGCATGAAATGTATTATTCAACCACAGTTTGTAAGGCCTAGTCATTACACAATGTATTTTTGTTACACACCCATTGAAGGACACTCTCTAGGGACGCGCAGTGCGGTGAGGTCATGTCATTGGTTATCAGAGCAAGCTCAGCACAGCCACTTATGTTATCAGCTCACACTTTACCTCTGTGAGCTCACGGGTTAATGACTGACTCCCGGCCGTTCTGTCCTCTGAAACAACCACTTGTTGATGTTGTTGGGTCACGTCCAGAATGGCAGAGAGCAAAGCATTGTGGGAACTCTAGGGGACATGAGTACTTACTTTTCAGTTCCCTCATGCCTGGGTTATAATGAAGTATATCTGAAAGCCTGCCAGTTAATGAGTTGGTATCAATAGGTCTTGAGTTAGCTTCACTGGCCACCAGAAGAGTCAGTCAATCAAAACCATATTAAAAACATATTTTTCCCTCCAACTCCCCAACTCGAGAGGTCAAAGCAAACTCACTAGAGCATGCTGTTTTGATCAAACCAGGATTTAAAAGTTTCTTCAGCTTCTCAAACAGCCAGCATTGAAAAATGTATTCATTTGTTAAAATCATTGATGACTGTTCAAGGAATATAACAAGCATTATATGCCTTTTGCTGAAATAATTCCTTCAGGAATAAATGTCTGCAGGCCATCTACATTTTGCATGTACTCAACAGCCTTTTGTAATGATGCATTTTATGCAAACAAACTCTCTGTACAAGCCTCCTCGACTGGCATTAAAGTCGGCATCAATTCTGAGAAAAAGAACAGGAAAGAAGAACAACAATTTGCTCTCCCAAACCTATTCGGCAATTACCATCAGACACAAAAAGGTGTCCATCTCACTCTGGTGCCTGAGTGGACAGTCAGCTTTGGCCCTGTATTACCCCCCACCACCCACACTCCAACTCCCTTTAGAAACAGACGACAGCGAGAAGACCGGCTCAGTCTAACTGGTGTCAGACTGTGCAGGGCAAACTGGACCCAAACGCTCTGGAGGCCCCGGCGATTCCCTGTGTTTGTGCCTAATGCTAGCAAAAAGAGACCACTCAATTAAGGTTGTATAGCATACAGTACAACATGATTGCATCTAGAATAGTTGTATGACTGCATGTGGGGTACCTCATGTCACAATAATAATATGGACCATTCAGTAAGGTCCTTCCTGTAACTAACTATATTTTCACATTAATTTTCTATTATGTAAATGCTTCATTCAATATACTGAGTCATTATTAATTTCTGTTTTTTTCTCTGTTTGTGTGGAATAGACCTGACAAAGGAACATGGTTTTGCGATTAGATTTGTGACCCATATGGTAACCACATCAGCCGAACATACAGTTGATATTTCCTGTAGGGTTATTGCATTAACATTTCACCATCAGCCCCAGGCCTTGTATATGTGAGTGATGGTACAGCACTTTACAGCACAGTGCCATGCAACAAGACTTGCCATTGGATAACATTACCACATGAGACTAATGTGTTGTGATTATCAAGCATTCTAAAGGCTTCTATTTAATCACGTGTGAGAATTCACGTCCCATAAAACGTGTCATTGCAATTCTGTTCCAGTTGGAAATGTCATGGTGAAGCAGCTTAAGTCAAGATAATTCTCTTTTTTTGGTTGTGGTCATAGCATTGATGGTAGCAAAATGTAAAAGAACATCAATTCTTCCACTGACACACACCAAGACAGGCTCTAGAACAAGTTTCAGGCGTTCATTCTGGGAAATCTGTAAAAAGTTCCATTAAGTTTTCTTTTCCATCCTTACATCTTAGATAGGGGTTAGGTCTCAAGGTAACACATGACCAGCAGTACATTTCAGTCTGGTTTATGAGACAGTCTCTCTAAACTGACAGACAGACATAACCCCACTGTGCAGCATGAATGCCCCGAGTTGCCCTTTCTAAAAAAAACACACATTTTCCTCCCAATATCCCAAGTCCAGGCCATGGTGACCTATGGGCAGGGTGACATTCCCTGGTCAGCCTGCTCTACAGACTCTGCTCCTAGCGAGGGACACCGACTGGCTGACTTCCCAACAGAAACAACCCGGGAACAGGGACAAGGTCCAACACTGCTCCAGAAGACTACAACCACCTTGCAGGAGGTAGGAAAGGAAGTAAAGAGTGAGGGAAGCTACTGTAGGAGAAGCCTTCTGGGAAATGCGGTCCTCTGCAAATCTCTTCATGGATTCCAAGATATACTTTGTTGGTGATTTATAGAGAACTGTGTGATTTCTCGGTAGCCCACATACTCATCCCTTGAGACGTGCTTCATTGTTTTTCCTGTTGTTGTCCATGTGTTGTTTCTCTTCTCACAACGTACATGGGAGTTGCAGTTCCTGATTTCACTGTAAAGAGGAATAGATCATGTTTTGTGAAAAGAAGCTAAATCATCAGATACTGGGATTATCCCATATAACTTCAGATATTGTTTATATAGCCTCAGGGAAACCTGAGGAGATCAATGGAGCCATGGAGCGTAGAAGACCACAGACACAGCACAGACACCACAACCCAAATCCCTATTGATGTGTGACTGTTGCCCATGGTGACCTGAGGGTCAACAGGAGGTATATCGATCAGGATCTGCTCCAACCTTAATTGGCTGGTATAGAAAAACCGAGAGGAGGTTAAATTGAAAGGAACATTTTTTTTTTTTTAAAGCACTCGCCTGAAGAAATGAACGTTTGTTTCTAGAAATATGGGGACTTTTTCCATCTGACAAACAGACAGGATGAGGTCAGTGTGAGAGGTGTGAGCTTTTTGCTGACTGTCTCAGTCACCCAGGGTCAGACAGAGGGATGTGGGTTATCTGTAACAAGACACTGTTGATGTCAACACGTTGCATCTGGTCTACTGGGTTTGATCGCTCATCGTGGTTGAAGTGATTCAGAAGGACACACACACATGAAACACACATAAAACACAGTTGTATGCATACTGTACACTCACACTCTCAAATCATTACATAAACACACTTTAAAGCAATTTCAGGATTCATACATAAATGACCATAGCAAACACCTCCCATTGGTAAGTATCAATGTGCTCATTAAATCTTTGTTTATTGTGTGACTCATGTCTTTATTTGATTAGCAAACCTCTCAATCTCTTTGGACAAGGGGTGGCCTGTTGCCATTCTGCTCAGCAGGGACACCCCAGTCACCAGCCGCCAATACTGAATTATTCAAATGTAATTAAACATGACTATTCCTCTACCCCCCCCCCCCCCCCCCCCCAGGATCAATAGCGATCATTTCCTCTAATCAGAGGAAGTGTGTCATGTGGTCCAGCAGGGGCGTCATCCTTATAATCAGGCCATCGTTCTGCATCCGCATGGAAACCGCAGATCAAACACACCGATTGCTCCATCTTAACCTCCTCCTTCCCCAGCATCCTCCTCATCGTGATCCGGTCCTGTCTAATTATGGCCTTCCAGGAAGCTGCGGCCTGGCCAAGCATGACAGGCCAGCCACAGGCTGGAGGCCGGCCACAGAGACCTGTTCCCCAGTCCAACTGGTCACCTTCCCCTGTTTACCTGTCTGTTAGCCCCTTAACTGAGCTGTGACATCCAGTGTGTGTTTGTGTGTGTGTGTGTATGTAAGAGAGAGACAGAGAAAGAGAGAAAATAATACGCATGTGTATCGTTTGAGCGAGTATGTTTACGGGAGAGCAATTTGCGTGTGATGTGAGAGTGCTGGCTTGTGTGTTTATAAATGTTTGTGTGTGTGTAGGTGTAGCCAACGCCCTAGACTAACCAGCACATAAACAGTAGTGAGTAGCAGCCCACTGGCTACAGCCCACTACAGATCCTGCCGCACACGTTGTGCAATGCCAGCCTGTTATGTGACCCAAACCTGTGGACAAGAAGTCAGGAGCAGCCAGTTGCAGCCAAGGGCATGTGTCCCGCCCCCCCACTAACTGACACCTCAACCAACCAACCTCTCCATACATCTCCTACATGACCCTGAATGTGACATTCCAGCCCAGTGAGGCAAAGGCTCTTGGGATTTCAACTGATCCTGTCTCATCTCTTCCGACTGAGAGGATAAAATGGAGTCCGAGGGTGGCCAGATTTATCCAGGCTCTTTTCCAGGTGAGGGTGTAGCACTGTGGCTATTTTTGAAATGTTCGCCATATGTTAAATGCAAGTTTCAGGACAGCATTCTTCATGACTGTATTTGATGACATTATGTATATTTTTATTCAATCCCTGAGGTCCCAGAGTCTTGAAATCGAACAGACATGTGACCTTGTTCCCATGACCTTTTACTAGACTAACAAGAGTACCTGAGGGACTTGGTCTTTGGACTCTGTGACCACATTCGCTTTCCATTCCCCTCTAAACATCATAAATTGGCTATTGATTCACTCATTGGCTAGAGAGTTGCTTCAAAATACTAATTTATGTAATTTATGTCCTATGTCATTGAAAGCAACTGTATAAAATATTAAACAAATGTAGAAAACATTCTATCATACAGTCTTATCCAAAGCGATATCCAAAATATATTAGAGTACATATTGTACCAAATTGAAACTGATTGAAATGGAAGATACACACACCCACACGCTCTTACACACTCACTGCACACACACTTAGTACACATTACTCTTGTCTGGGTGAGCATTGATCCAATGTAGCTGGCGATGGGAGCCAAGCAGCTCGGAGCCTCCCTGGAAGGCAGCAGATGCCGTGGGATGACGTCCAGAGACGGCTAATATGACATGGTATTACCACGACAACAGGGCTCATAAAGCCACAATGTAGCGTCTGTCACTGCCAGGGCAGTGCTAAACAGTAGAAGGCTCAATCCTACCTTATTGTCATGATTTTGGCTCTATTGGTATTGAAGCACCAGATGTTGGCCCTTTGGCTGCAGTTTATGTGTATTTGTTGCATTTGAACATTTGATATTCAATATTGTTAGATGGGACCTGTCTCTTACTGCATGCATCAATCATTACTGATGATCAGGAAGTAGTTATGTTAAGGGCATGGCCAATGACAAAAAAATGTACACATCCCTATCAGGAGGGACAGGAGTCATGCTGGTTAATTGAGGGCAAATTCCACTGTTAACCCCCTAAAATCCCTTTCTCTCTCTCTTTCTCTCTTGCTCCCACTTAGAGTGATTCCAACCACCTCCCCCTCTTGTCTTGACATGTAAATGTACTCTAAAGGACCCGACAAGATAGCGCTGTGACCCCTAGCTCCGCCCTACCCATAATCCCTGGAGAAGACACCCAGTCGCTCAAGTCGTATAATGCAGATCCACACGCGGCTTATCTATTGCACCACCCCTGCACTACCCCCCCCTTCCCACACACACCCTCATCACGCACACACACTCACTCACACACACACACACTACATACACACTCTCACACACACACACCAATGTTGCCATGGTGGGTTTTGAAGAGCACAAATCCCTAGCCTGTCAACAGTGCTATCATAGAGCTTCAGTCTTCTGACAAGATCATGCCCTTGCACACAAACAGGCGTCCGTATCGGTGCCTGACGTCAGTGTGCGGGTGGGGAGATAACACCAGGGGCAGTTTGATTTGATTGTCAGGGCGGCTCCTAGGCAATAAAACAAGAGTCCTCTTCTTTCCCGTTGGGTCTCTGTGGCTCAAATCAGGAAGCTTAAGGGAAGGAGCCGCTGTGTGCGATGTGTTTGTCCTGGCCTGAACTGCACCCTCAAAGACAATTTCAGATACAATGTACAGTAATATGAAGGACCTTTGATTGACAACAAGCTGAAAAGACAACCCGAGACCTGATACTGTACATATACATTCCAGTATCAAATCAAGTATCAAATCCCCCCCCAAAATTATAGTCATACAAGCAATGTCACAGAGGGCTTCATATATGCCCAAAGAACTGCACCTAAACCAACCTAAACCCTGAGGAGAAATTCAATACGGAGTCAGAAATGGATGGTGACATTGCAGACTATAGGCCCGTCATGCATCAGACTAGAGATAAAAATACAAACACATCTGTGTTGGTGTGTGTCTCTTTCTATCTTTGTTCCCCTCTCAGTGTTTTCAAGGTTATACTTATACAGCGTAATTTACATGTGCTAGACTAATTGTGCATTGTCTTTCAGATAAAGAGATCAACACAGCAGGACCATGTTGGCATGGGAGTTTCAGTTCCTCATTCTAATTCTCCTCTCCACTGGAGCTGGCACAAGATAAGTTTAAAAGCACAGAGTGTCTTCCAGAGAGATGGCACCTATGGATGACCTAAATTGTCCCTAATAAGCCTTGAATTTTGTCGTTTTTGCTCATTTGTTCTGATGCTAATTTGTTCCCAAGTCAAATAGAGAGAAGCTGCATACAACTCTCTTCAACTGAATGTATAGGATACTATCAAAGTGAATAGTATCTGTAGTTCCATATACAGTATGTAGTACCATACAGTACAGTATTGCTAAAGATTGGACATTACTATAACAGAAACACCCCTAGACTTGACCATACAGATAGCGTATCTTCTGCGTATCAACGAAGCTTGGATGTTGAGCACAGAAAAAGGCAAATCTCAACAGAGAGAGCAGAGATTGGGGCAGGTTCTTTTCCTCTGAGGTACGTGGAGGGTCCCTGACAGTCATCATCAACTTCAGCCTCTTGATTCAAACACACTCTAAAGGGCAATCAAGACTTAGTTTACTTTCTTTGTTTGGCATTATACAGTACATTACTCTCTTTATTTCTCTCTGTCTCTGTCTCTCTTTTTCCAAGTTATGAGTCACCCTCCCAAACCATGCCCTTGTAGTCAGATGACAAGCCATTTGTCAAAACCACATTTTTTAACTGCAATCAGTTCCACACATTATCCGCCAATTACGACATGTTCTATAAATGTAACAGTCACTCATCCTTGTGCTCACATCTTGAAATAATAGTCATAAAACAAATCATTGTGGTCATTAAGCCGCCTAGCCCATCTTGTGACTGGAGCCTAATGCAAGAAAAAGTGTTCCTTCTTGTGTGTTGTAGCGGGTCAAGGGGTGTGGGGTTTCCGCAATAACAAGTTGAATAAGACTTCAGCACACCCAGTCCACTTTCCATGTATCAGCCACTTTAATTCGTAACATACATCATTTTATAGGCCATCCCACAAACAATCAACCTCCCAACGAGACACAGCCTGTCTCGTTGAAGCAGGAAGTCCCTATATGGCTCGGGGGTGGATCCAACGGGCGGCCAGATACCTGCCCTCAGCCACCACTCCCCTCACCTCTCCCTGCCGTCTGCCACAGTGTCTATACGTTTCGGCTGATTCATTAAGATTATTGGCTTGATTAAGGCTGTTTTGGTGAATTTAATTGAAAGACAATTTGAACTCCTGAAGACGGATAACTTTAAAGTTATCCTAATCCACCCTTCTCTTGAGGTATAGCTGAATTTGTTTTGTGAGTGTTTTTCTTTCCCAGCCAACTGAGTCCTGAGGTCAGGCAGTCAGACACAGACACATTCCTCTGTGTCCGCTGTTGGTCACAGCCTGTCTTGAATCTGGAATATGATTCGATTTTCATAAAGCCACAGTTTTTAGTCCACTTTGGGGCCTCTCCTCCTCACTTGCCCTGTCCTCGTTCTGTTGTTCTGGACAAAAAAAGAGTGATCGTTTCTCAAATAGCTCTAGGGTCTGGCCTAGTGTCCTGAGTCCAGCAGCCAGATCAATGCTTAGAACGGCTGCAGCCCACCTAAGCTCACACTAGCCCCGTCAGGGTCAAAGTTCACCTACCTATGGCAACAATATGAATATAATAAAGTTTTGTTGCCAAGGTGACAACACTTGCTCATTCTAATTTTCCTTTTCACTGGTTCTAAAGTTAACCTTGCTGAACCTTGTTGAATGTGTTAAATCAACACAATACAGATACCTCACAGGCTTTCAAAACAATAGCTGTTTTAATGTGTAATTAAATCCATTCATATCCTTTGCAGCATACTCAAAAACAATTGTGTTGATCTGATGATTCTTTTTACACTAGGTGCACATGTGGCTAATTTGCAAAAGCAACATTACTGGGTGCGCAGCACTACAATTCTTTGCTTTTTGCACTGCATTACAGCTTTTTACACTGCATTACAAAAATTGTATCTTGTACATTTGTATTTTTATAACCTAATATAGTTTCAAACTACACAGTTCAGTGGCTGAACAATCGTGTGTGTGTGTTTACAGTTTACAGTTTGTGTGTGTGTGTGTGTGTGTCAGTATACCTACAGGATCTGTGTGTTTCACAGTTGCACTTTCCATACATTCATTCAGAGAGAATCACCCAGCCTGTCACCCCCCTCAACTCTATTCCAGATTTACTTGATAAAGAACCCTTAGTGTAGTTGTCGATGTGATTTGATTTGTTGTAGATAAACCTTTGGTACAGTTTAACTGCAAGAACATCTAAGAGCCTGTTTCTGTATGCCTGGCACAGGATGTGCCAGTCATTTGAGGTCAATTTGTGGACTCAAAGCACAATTCAGAAATGTCCTGTGTTACTCGCAGAAGAAAATTGTTAAAACAAAAGACCATAATTTTTCTATTGCAGATATTAAATGGGTTAATGTCAGTCACAGTTAACCACTGTACTGTTTATATTGCAAGCTTGTTTGGCTGTAAGCAACTGTGGATTCAGTCTACAAGCTCTGACTGGCCCAACTAAAAGTAGCTCCTTGTCTATCAGGTGGGGATAAAGGTGGATGTATTTCCCTGTCTTAGAGCAAAGTACATGCTGAGACACTGACTACCTTCAGTCTTGAACCATAACATCAGTGATGCTGGCGCACAGCTAAATGTTTTGTCTGGAACATAAGATGAACTGGGACGTCGGGCTTGCCTTTGGGAGAGCAATTTGTTTGCTTGTTAGCTTTAAGATCCTGTTTTATTTAGATACACAAATCTGGCAGTGGCATGAACTCTGAGTGGATGCCTCTGGGAGAAGTGACAGAAGCCAAACGAGACTCTCTCTCTGTCCCAGTTAGCAACACGGCCGTGAACAGGCTGCATTTTTCACGTGAAATATTTACTACATTTCAATATCGTTTTATTTCTTCTCTCTGTTTTGTTGTTGTTTTTCTATTGTTGACATTTCACCCTTAGGTACTTGTTTTTATTGCTCAGCAGCCCACACAGTTGAACCTGACTGACATGTGAGTAGGGTAAATAGATTTTCTGCATGAGGAATGTGTTGTATATTTAGCCTCCCAGTCAAAAGGTCTATAATTGGCAGATTGAATAAACTCCATGGCACTTAAGCGGTTATTCATTTAAACCTCTGATGTCTGTGGACTTCCACAGTTCCAGCTTCATCAGCAGCCTGCAATAATTACTTAGCATTTTCTTTTCTTCTTCTTTTTACTGTCATAATGAAAAACCGAGTCCCTTTTTTTTCTCATAGAGGATAACACGGTTCTCGTTTCCGCTTATGAAGCAGGTGTTTGGTATTATTACTGCCAGTACTTTATGTTCAGGTGAATATTTACGTTAATGTAATAAAAATGTGTTGGCAAATTGGCTGAGAGTTTTATAACAGGACAATACAAACTCTAACCCCACTGTAATATTTTCCTGAGACACAAACACAAGCATCTCATTAACCTGTACAGTTCATATAAAACATGTTCTGTAAATCATTGATGAGTCGAGCTGTAGACTAATCCACCGACAATCAGGGTAACAAAGAACAGGTCGTCAGAACGTGGGGCCTCGAGCATCGAACATCATACTGTGTAGTGCAGTGTACGGCACTACATTCAGTAAACGAAGACGCCCTCTTCCAGCTGTTCGGAGAGCTGCAAGCTGAACGTATATCGCTTAAAAGCGTTTTCTCAAGATCTCTTTTCATGCCACTATCGCTCCTTGTATGTGAACGCAGCCAATCTCGTCCCTATGACGCCGGCGAGGCTGGACTCGGTGGAGTTTGATTGTAATATTTAACATACCCACCCAGAAAGCGCACTAGAGTGCCCGACTATCGGACGATGTCAGGAGACAGCCTATAGACGGTACGGGACAAGAAAAAGCTAAAATCTCCACCTGCCAAACAGACCTAGGCTATTCTCTGATTCGACTTGAACGCGAGACAGTCAGTGTCAGTTTCCCTTCAGTCGGCTCGCATCCAGACATATTTCCAGGGGATAGGTGATCACCTGTTATTTTGTGGACTGCCGGGCATTTTTGACACGCAGTAATTTGTTTCTTTCTGAGCATTTATGCTTTGATACTGGACACTGAAACCTCAATTTTGAAGAGCGGCATTGCTTGTATTCTATTCTCTGACTTTTGTCAACAAAAAAAGAAAACTGAACAGCACGCACACTTTCATGCTCAGCATTTTAGAACGCAGGTTTTGAGGATGGAACGGTGCTTCTGATATCCTATTTTAAAAACGACTTGTCTATTTCATCTGGGCACTTATACAACGTAATGAAAGACTACTTATTGAACCATTTGCAACGTCGGCTTCTTCACCTGGCAGAATATGAAGAATTCCAGTTTTTGTAAAAGATCAACGCTCTGTGCGTAAGCACGGAGTTCCTGACATAACACGGATTATGTGCGGAATGATCAGAGAAAATCGTCAAACGAACCGCACATCGTTTTTATTGCGTATTTCCATTTGACATCACCATAGTCTGTATGCCGTTGTTGTGCACCGCTTCTGCGGCTTGAACATAGCTACAGAAAAGTATTTGTATCCTGTACAAAATGATCAAGATGATAATGTTTCGTAAATTTCGAGTGTTGATACTAATGGTCTTTTTGGTGGCTTGCACCATGCACATTATGATAGACTTGTTACCGAAATTGGAGAAGAGGGCTGTAGGACCAGACACCGGGAACGGAGGCTGTCTGTGCGCTCACAATCCTAGCGAGGAGCCGCAGAGCTGGGGGAAGCAACGTGTCAGGTCTGTAGCAGAAGCGGGCTGGCCTAACAAGCACACTCTGCGAATCTTGCAAGATTTTAGCAACGAACCGAGCTCAAATCTCACGTCCCATTCCCTTGAAAAGATTACGGCCACTGGAGAGAGAGCAGAGTCTTTCAAGCGGATGAAACAGTATGTTGGGATCCCGGAAAACGGCAAGCCGCTCATAAGAGATACAAACGGCGGTAGGACCGTCCCCGCTTCCAGTGTCTCGCGACTCTCATCTCTGTTCGACCATCCCTTATACAAGACTGGCCTGCCGCCTCTCACAGACGATGACACCTTGTTCAACGTCAATACTGACATCAGGTTCTATCCGAAAGCAGCGGGGAATCAAGAATGGTAAGCTAATAAGACCATCCACCTAGTCACAGGTGCATTTAACCCTCCTGTTGTGTTCGTTTCACGTTAACTAATACTGTGTTCCCAGTCCAAAATGACCGCCCCATTATAGCTGATTATGAATCCATCATTTACACATGTATTATCAACTAATGTTGTGTTAGATCTTTTTATCAACTTAAGTTCTTGTAAACATCACAAGGTTTGAACTTCTTTTTATTATTAATGATAGGCCTCAATGACCTGAGCTCATACAACTAGTTTTAGAGTAAAAAAATAATGCATGCTAAGATGAAACATGAACATGCACGTGAGGGTCTGGTGTCCATCTGATGAATGGTCATGAACTCAATTGTATACACTATACATAGTCTACCTGATTCATAAATGACCTGTCATTTTAGAATTGGAACCCCATAGGTGTAGTTAAATAAAACACCCAAAATGTCATGAAATCATCAGCATTTATTTTGTGTGTTCAGATGTGGACAAAGTCATGTAACAATCAAATCTAATTCTAATTAGACCGGAACACAACAGGATAGTTGAGAGGTCTGCACAAGCAAATTAGTTCCATTCTGTAAAGTGGCCTTTGACATCATCTTGCACACTCATGCAATGGTTTCTCACTCAACCTACTCTACATTATTAAATAAAGTTGTAACTATTATTTGTTATTGTCACCATAACAATATTAGCTAAATGGGGTATGCTACATACATAAATAACAGTTTAATATGGCTGATGACTCTTCTGGCTGTGCATTACTTCTAGCACCACTGACAGCTTCAGAGCTGTTCTTCCTCAGCTCCATCATTATTTCCTCCCTTATTTCTTTTGTCTTACATTCTCAGGGGACATCATTAACTGCCAGACAAACCCATTCATCTAGTCAACTGCTCTACTCTGTCTTTCAATCTTTTCTATTGCGGGGTGATTTATTCATCCATGTACAAATTGTACTATGCTCTTTTAAGCTCTCTATCTATCTCTCTCTCTCACACACACACACACACACACACACTCACTTTCTCTTTTTTTCTCTCTCACTCACTCTCACTCTCTTCCTCGCTCTTTCTCTCTCACTGTTTCGCTGTCTCTCTTTCTGTCCCTTTCATTTGAATGTAATGGTCTTATGTAATTCTTTCTTATCGGATATGCTCAGGTTGTTATGGATCGAAATTACCTCAAGTTAAATTCAAAATGTTTGTGTTGTGCAAATTTATGATAGTGTAATGATACTGCAACAGCGTTGCACTGATCTGATACTGAGCATCTCACAGCTGTCATGTTGAATGTCTGCTCTGCCTGAGGTAATAAGAAAAGTAAACAATCAGACAATTATCCCGTAAGGTAGCAGAGATAATGTTGTGTAGATAAGTCTGTTTGAAGAGTTTCTCAGCACACAAAAATCAGCACGTTCCCCTATGGGGAATCAAAGCCTACTACCCCAGAGTTGCAACCAAGTTTCACGCTCAAACAAGAGGCAGCATGTGGCTCCCTTAGGCTCTCTCTTTTGGAGAGGTCAGAGTCATCTTCCTCCCCTCTTCCCTTCCCTCTCTTTGTCCCCAGGCACGACGAGGGTAACGATGAAGAGGAGGAGTACCCTCCGACGGGAGAGGTGACTGCAGAGTCTTACCCCAACTGGCTCCGCTTCCACATCGGGATCAACCGCTTCGAGCTGTACTCCAGACACAACCCTGTGCTGGATGCTTTGCTGAAGGACCTGGTCTCCCAGAAGATCACCAGTGTGGGTGAGTCTCCCAGGGGAGAGTCTTCACAGTAAAGGTGAAGGCTTCAAAGGTAACAGATAAAGTGCTCTGTAAAGTAAATGTGTCTCTATGGTTGTGGAAAATAATCTGTCACGCCTTAGAGCATTTATGATGAGTGCGTTGGTGACATTTTGTTGCTGTTGCCAGCCAAATGGGTCAATTTGGTCAAAAACTTGCCACTACACCGTGAATTACTGCAATGGAGTACATCGTAGTATCTTTGAAAACATCTTCAAATCTTTTTTTGTGTTTGTGTGTTTTTGTGTGTACGCGCATGTGTGTGTGCATACCCAATATTACACACATACTTACATCAACACGCTTAAAATAAACCTTGTTGTAGCCATTAAAGCTCCCCTCCACGGTCTCACTGATATTAGTCCCTCAATCACTCGCAGCCCGAACGCAATTGCTCATGCTTGCTAGCGCAGCCTGACGTCGGTGTGTGTATCCCACTGTTCTCCCCCGATCGGCCCATCAATCATGTGTGTGTCCCCGCTTGCTGATGCCCATTAGATGCTGCGTATCTTTTCGGAACAATTCGGAACCCCTGCCTGCCGCTCTCCTTCCCCCTTCACACAGACACACATACACACAAAATGCACACGCATGCAAAAACACATGCCATTATTGATTAGGGATATTGGAGAAATGGACGTTTAGCATTTTTTTTTAACGTTTGATGCAGAGTCAAATCAAACCCAATCATAGCCTTTCTGTACTTCCCTGTCCCTCCCTGAAATTAAGATCTAGGGGTGAGGGGACAAGAGAGATAGAAAGGGGGGGAGAGAGACAGAGTGGATGGAAGAAAAAACTAGTAAATAGAAGGAGCCAGAAAGAGATAGCGTGTGTGTGTGTCTGTGTGTGAGTGTGTAAGTGTAAAAGTGCGTTTGTGCATGTGTGTGTCAGAGAGAGACAGAGGCAGTGGCTTGCTGCTCTGTCTTCAGCATAGCTCATAAATCATACATAGGACACAGCACTCCAGGTGAGAGAAACATGGATTCATCATTACATTACAGACCAAGCTGAGATCCTATAGGATCTACAGAGCCTGGAAGCTTTGTAAGAAAGACCTGAGAGTGGAGGAGTGGCCACTTATTAATTCAGAGGGATGCCTGGATAGAGAGACTGTATCTCTGCTTCTTGCGTCATTGAAACTCATTCATGTGTTCATGCCACTCAGACTCTAGTCTGAGTTAGGCCTAGATTAGATCTAGTTGAATAATGGAGTGTGCTACGTTGAAGTCTTTTTCATCTGGGACTACTGGAAGTTTAGGTATGTATGTGTTGTTTGTGTGTGTGAGCATGTGTTTGTGTGTGTGTGTGTTTGTTTGGGTGCACCTGGTCCTGCTGTAGATGCTGGATCAAGGCCAGGTTGTTCTTATACAGCTTAAGACCACCAGCTACAGTAGGTCCCAGGGATAAACCTTTTTTTAGTTTACATTTAATTTGAAAGCAATTTCTCAAGGGCTTTGGTTAGGTCACAGCACAACAATGTCTGAAAAGGGAGTCAGGTGGCTGAGCGGTTAGGGAGTCGGGCTAGTAATCTGAAGGTTACCGGTTCGATTCCCGGCTCTGCCAAATGACGTTGTGTCCTTGGGCAAGGCACTTCACCCTACTTGCCTCGGGGGGAATGTCCCTGTACTTACTGTAAGTCGCTCTGGATAAGAGCGTCTGCTAAATGACTAAATGTAAATGTGAAAACAGCTAGATGTGATTATTAGATATTACTATCAACATGGTCTGATTGCCACATTGCACATCAGATTAAATGATTATTGTTTTCATAAAAAATAACTAACCTTACACTTCTTACCATTTGCATCTGCTCTGTGAGAGACAACGAGGGAGAGAGATATACAGAGATAGAAATAGATAGAGAGATAGACACAGACACAGATAGATATAGACATGCTGTGCAGAGAAAGAAAGGAAGATACATAAAGCATGAGAGAAATAAAGGGATAGAAAAACAGAGAGAAAAGAGGATATAAAGAAATAGGGAAAAATAGGAAGAAAGATACAGAAACAGTGAAGGAAAGCCGGAGGGAGAGACAGAAAGAGGGAAGGCAGCCGAGGAGTAGTCAGTCAGCCAGTGGGCCTAACCACAGGCGAGTGTTTTTAGTGGGGTTAGGCAGAGCCACAGTGTTGTGTAATATGCTCAAGTTAATGCTCTGTAATAGATGGACAAATCCCCCTGAAAGCCTGTCCATTATGAGCAACACAACCCATTCAGACAGGCCTCGCAGGCCCTTTGTCTGACAGAGAAGCATGAGGAAGCCTGAGTGAGTGTCACACTGAGCCAGCTCTGCTCCTTATCTGGCAGAGTGACCGCTGATATCCAGGGAGATAACGTCCCCCTCTCAGTCACTCTCGTACTGGAGGTCGCTCCTTCCCAGTCCGAGGTCATTTGGTGATTGAGAACCAGGGATTTGAACTCCTGCCCCCCCCCCCCCCCCCCCCCCCCCGTCCCATCCCGTCCCGTTAGAGTATTTTGACTCTGGAGCGATTCCAGGGCGGATTTGGTTTGAGAAATGGACAGTTTGTTGGTGGTTCTTCGTTCACAGAAAGACAACACACAAACAAACACAGGGTAGATCAATGCCTTTAGACCGCTAACCACCTAATCAACCACAAAGCCACCTGCAGAGAGCAGGTGCATATGGTGCCAGTACTCACTAATCTCTGCATGTAACTGCTGCAATCACATTGTGATCATGCACAAGGACCAGAAAATTGTCCAGCAGATGTAGTGCCTTTTTTTTTTTGCACTCAAATTTGTCTAAAAATTATTGAACAGGTGTGTGTGTGTGTGCATTTTTGTGTGTGCATTTATTAGCAGATGGGCACTTAAGCAGTGAGTGTGTGCATCCGTCAATGTGTGTGTGTATGCGCACAAATGGGATATTACAGCAGTTCAATAACCCTCTCTCCTCCCTGTGCTCTCTCTCTCTCTGTCTCTTTCTCTGTCTCTCAGCCATGAAGTCAGGTGGCACCCAGCTGAAGCTCATCATGACATTCCAGAACTACGGACAAGCTCTGTTTAAGCCAATGAAGTAAGTACTGTACTACCTAGCACTGCATGATTAGGCTCTGGAACCTGCACATTCCAGGAATATTGACAGCAACCATCAAAGCTCAAACTCCCCCAAAGTAGCTCATCTGAAGAGACTTTGTTAGTTATTTCCGTAGAAGAGAATTTTGCACTCCGGTTACATTTCACTCTTTAAGACTTCAATGTCTTGTCACCAATCTCGTAAAACACTCCCAGATAAAGGAAGTCGAGACATAGTTGTTATATATTTTGACAGAGTTTGAAACAAACCGGAATAAATGGCTGACATTATTTCGAGTGCTTTTCTTGCAATCAATTCAGATCCATCGTTTTCAGAGTAGTTGTTATCTTCTCTTTTGGGGGTATGATCAGCCTGGTTTTAATTAACATCAACAGGATTAAGTGTTAATTAAAAAGAGCTCTTCAGGGATTGTTTTTTTTCGTACTGGCGAAAGCTCAACACAAAACATAAAAACTGTCCTGCTGAGTTATTTTACTGTGAATTCCCTTTCCATTTAGACACACAGCGCCTGGGTCTAACTGGGCTGTGATCACTAGTAATTGCTTGAGAGCCTGTCTGATTGGCTTTGCTTTATTGGAGACTCCAGGATTTATCAGCATGGTGGATTGAATTCAACAAGGGTGTGCTGAAAATGAAGAATTGGGAGAGAGAGGGGAAAGGAAAGGAGGATAGAGATGAAGAGAGGTGGGGAAGTGTCAATTGTTTTGAGTGTGCTGCAAGTGCAGCATGTGATCGCAGAGTCATTCAATGTTTGGTATATTCAATTAAAGAATGGTTTAAACCAAAATCTCAACATGAGATCCATTGTAAAGTTTTATTACAGACCCACAAATAAGTAGTGGGATAAGGAGCGTGACTTGTCAAGTATAATGTGACAATGTTGTAAGGTTTTATATTTAGTCATTTAGCAGACGCTCTTATCCAGAGCGATCATAACCTTATTTTCAATCATAACCTTGGTCCGTCTGGAGACAGCCTTACGGTAAAAGATAACAACAAAAATAATTTGCAACATTGTATTCAGTTGGTGTTTCAGACTTACAAAACCACCGACTCACGAACTCACATCACTAACCTGGTGTTTCAGTGTGTGACTCTCCCAGTTGAGTTCACATGCAGCAAAGGGCTGCCTGAGGAAGGTGCTGTAAGTCAAGGTGCTAACATGCAGAAGAACAGGCTACGGCAGCACAAGGTGCTAACATGCAGAGGAACAGGCTACGGCAGCGCAGGGTGCTAACATGCAGAGGAACATGCTACGGCAGCACAGGGTGCTAACATGCAGAGGAACATGCTACGGCAGCACAGGGTGCTAACATGCAGAGGAACAGGCTACGGCAGCGCAGGGTGCTAACATGCAGAGGAACAGGCTACGGCAGCGCAGGGTGCTAACATGCAGAGGAACAGGCTACGGCAGCGCAGGGTGCTAACATGCAGAGGAACAGGCTACGGCAGCGCAGGGTGCTAACATGCAGAGGAACATGCTACGGCAGCACAGGGTGCTAACATGCAGAGGAACATGCTACGGCAGCACAGGGTGCTAACATGCAGAGGAACAGGCTACGGCAGCGCAGGGTGCTAACATGCAGAGGAACAGGCTACGGCAGCGCAGGGTGCTAACATGCAGAGGAACAGGCTACGGCAGCGCAGGGTGCTAACATGCAGAGGAACAGGCCCAGTCAGTCTGCTGGCATCAGTCAGATGCTCCAGCGAAGCGTGGAGGATGAAGGGAGATTCCCCAGGCTGAACCTCCTTGGGCTACCGCCGCTCTTTGGGACTGGCAGGCTATTATCAGGCCCCCAAACACGAAGGCGACTTCTGTATACTGAGAGCTGTACAAGTAAAAATAAAAAACCCAGCAAACAACGCTGCAACAGATAGTCATAGTAGATTTCAACGATGATCGTTGTTGCGCAGATGATAATAGGTTGCCTTCTAATAATACGTCTGACATTCTAGGAGACTCTTTCATGCAGTGCTGTTTTGAGGTTTAAATGTGTCATCTAATGACACATTTAATTAAACTCCACGCAAGAAACTGAAACTGCATTGCAGTAGAGCTCTCTCTGAATAGGAGCGTAGAAAGTCGTAGATCATTACGTCAAGTCACTCTCTGGGTCATCCATCTTCCGTAGAAACCAATTATATCATGTATTTGCTTTTGATGTTGTGGTGCACTCTGGGTAGTGTAGTTCACAGTGTTTCTTGCTGATGTTTGTCCTCACCTGTCCCATTGTGCATTAGCAATCTGCATCAAAGGAGGCTTTGATGTTGTGGTTCCTTTGAGCCCAATGCAAATGTTTCCACAGGATACAAGCAAGATACCAGAACCAGACTCCATGACTGTGTGAAGGAAACAAAGATGTTATGTATATAATGTAGTTTATGGAGATGTCCTCCACAGCAGTCCTGATTAGTTAAGGAAGCTAGCTGAGCCTTCAGCGTAGATGCTCTCTGACATTCTTCTCCTATTTCATCTTGCCATAGAGCCCTGACTAAGAGATGAGGAGAGGGGGAGTGTGTGTTTGTGTGTGTGCTCGGGAGGGGGGGGGGGGGGTAGAGAAGGGCTCTGTCACCATGGGTAGAGAGCCTAAGCAGGCCTGGAGGGCTTCTCAATCGAGAGCGTCATCATCCTACAGAGAGTCTGTACTGCCCAGCTCTGGTAGAGAGCATGGGGAGAACACAGAGAAGATGATGCAGAGAAGCCATACCATGTGGAGGATAGAAAGAGAGGGAGAGATGGGAGGAGCGGTCAGAGAGGAGTGGGTGAGGGGGCAGGAGGCAAGGAGGCAAGGAAGCAGTTGGCAGTGCTGCCTGTCTGGGAGTTGGCACCGCCAGCTGGGTACTGGGCTCTATCGCTGCAGAGCAGAGACACACCATGCCAGGGACATCCACCCTGGGTGCTTGTCTGCCATGCTGCCTCCCTGCCCCAAGCCTGGCACCCATCCTGGGCCCCCCTTTCCATGCCAGGGCCGGAGCCCAGGATCTGGGCATGGCGTGGAGCGCTGTAATGTCCATGTCATGCTAATTGGATTTGTCAATCGCGAGACAAGCAATGCTCACCCAGAGAAATGCGATGACAAATTTAGTTTCTCTTCAAACTAGATGACAAACCACAGTTTTCCCTTAGTTCCCCTCGTTGCTCGTCGCTTTTACTCCCTTCAAGTTTGACGATGGCAGTTTGGCTCTGGTTCAAAATGTTTGACATCTGCATTGAAATCGTGAGGCTCTTTGATTCCAAAGGCCTAGAAACGTCCCTTGTTCTGTCCCTGGGGCCGTGAACACACAGGCTACACTCCATGTACAGTTACACGTATGCATGCGGGGTCAATGCCACATATCTAGGGCGTGCGTCCACGGTATGTACAGAACGTGTGTGTGTGCGTACTGTGTGTGTTTTTGTTTGTGTTTATCTGACCCACATGAGCTCCATCGGTTGTGACAGGATGCTGGGGCTTGTACTCTGAGGCAGACTAAAGCAGATAGCTGTGTGGCATCCTAGCTGCTGTACAGCACAGCAAACATCTTTGTTTTCATCATCCCAGAGGTGTGACCAGAAGGCAGAACGTGGACTGATGTCTACTAACCAAATGTATCGCAACTTCCCCAAAAGTTTGATTGTAACTGCATGCTCTGGTTATGTAACTGTGTGCCGGGTGTCAGTGCCATAAGCTGCAGGAGATGCTAAAACAGCAATGCTGTTGTAGCCTAGCTCTAACACACATGACTTTGGACTGGACCGCCGTAGACTTAGCATGTAGGTCAGACTGCTCCTCTTGTACATCTGAGTCCAACCTTGGGGAGAACCCTGGAATCACAGCTGAAGAACATTGTAGTTCTTCACTCAGCCTACTAGTTCGGTTGGTTTCCCGGAGAGCTTTATTGACTCTCACACACTCACACACTGATGCTGTCAGGGGTGATCTCCACAAGCCCCAGGAGAGGGAGCGGATCACTGCTTCACCACCTTTGGCCTTTTTAGATCGAGATTTAAAGCTGATCATATTCTCTCCCAAGCTGCTCTCAAGCTACTCAGGTAAAACGTAGAGATGAGTTCTCTTTTCATGGATCAAAGCCATGGCGTACACACAAACCCATACACACACACGCAGAGAGGCACAGGCACTTACACACACATGCACACACACTACAATTCATTCCTCAGTGTTTGTACCACAGCTGAACAAAAACCTTTTTCCACGCCATCTCTCTTCTCCTTTTGTGGTCAGGAAGCATCAGCATTAAATAACGGGTGTTGAAACTCAACAAGGTTTGCTTTTCCTTCTTTGTGGCAGTCACAAGAGATTAATGTTTTTTTTTCAAGGAGCCTTGGAGGAGTGTAAGAAGGCCATTAGCTTTCATGAGTTGAAGGCCCTGCTGAGTGACGTTTCTTCTGTCCGATTATACCAGTGTGTGTGTGTGCGTGTGTGTGAGTGTGCGTGTGCGTACACACGTGTCTTATGCGATGAGACCGACCTGTCAGAGCGGATGGAGCCTGTTACCAGGGACAGCTGTCGGCACAGCTGCCGCTAACGCACACACTCACACACAGACACACACTCGTACACAGACTCACACAGACTCACACACACCCTCACACACACACGCTGCAGGGGTTACAGAGTTTGTGCACCCTCCATCACCCACACTTGCTGAATGCAGTTCTCAGGGAGCAGCAGGCAGCCCAGTACTAATCTCAGAACCTGATGACTGTGAGTCCGGAACTTCCTATTGGAAGCAGGCGGCACACAATCTAATCAAATTTGGTATAAGGGACACAGTCAGAGATGGTGGCAAGTGTGGGCCGAGAGAAGGACCACAGATACTGGTGGTGACACTAAGTGGATAATCTATTATGGGGTCTGTGATGGGCCATAATAAACTGTGGCCCATATGTCAGGGAACGGCAGGTGTCACCTTGACTCACACTCAATGAGAGAAAGGGAGTTGGACAGAGAAGGGGGTAGGTGGCAGGAGAGTGAAATAGAGAGAGAGAGAGAGAGAGAGAGAGAGAGAGAGAGAGAGAGAGAGAGAGAGAGAGAGAGAGAGAGAAAGGGAAGGAAAACAAGGGTGAGAAGGGTGAGATGATGAAGGAACGGCAGGGGGGTGAAGTAATGGAAGACAGAGAGAGAGAGAGAGAGAGAGAGAGAGAGAGAGAGAGAGAGAGAGAGAGAGAGAGAGTTTAACTGTTCAATAAAGCCAGTGGGAAGAATGAATGGTAAATGGTCTGTTTTGGTTTGGCCTGGATCTTGTTATGCTGTTTCTAGTTTCCTGGATTGTGTATTAAGATCGCTCTTCCATGAGATGTGTGAGCTTGACGTGGCAAAATGCAGAGGATGCAGTTTAAAGCCCTACACAGACACATACACACACACACACAGACATACTGTACACACACACCATCTCCATGGCACTGGTCCCATGTAATGCTTTGAAGACATCTGTTCCCCAGCTCAGCCTGTAGCCAGAGCGGCCCTGCTCCAGGACTCTGCCGTCTCTCAGGAAATACTTTTTTAATATCACCCTTAAGCTGATTTGATGATGTAAACGTGGGTTGCTCTTCCTAAATGACCCCCCCCCCCCGCCCCCGCCCACCCTCTTTTCTCTTTTCATCCCTCCCATTCTTCCTCCTCCTTCCGTTTTTTATCCTCAGTTTGACTGTGTAGAAGAGTGCAGTCAAAACACAGGAGGATAACAACAGCTACATGCTCCCCCAGGCACTCTGGCTGGAGGACAAAGGCTTATACCCCCCCCCTCTCTCTGTGTCTTAATGTCTCTCTCTTACTCTCTCACTGTCTCTCTCTCTCTCTCTCTCTCTCTCTCTCTCTCTCTCTCTCTGTCTGTCCCTCTTACACAGAGATACATTTCTTGTGTGTTTTCGAGAGACAGTCAAAAAATGGGAAACTCCAACGAGAGAGAAGGGAGGGAGAGAGATAGAGGAGAGCAAGGGATGGAGAGGGAGGAAGTGTGTTTCAGTATAGTGATGAGTAAAGACTGAGCTCTAGGCCCGGGGGAGATCCCAGTGGAGGTGATTACTGGTGCATTAAAGCAGACAGCACAAGGACGTTCAACACTGAGTCATTAGAGCAAAGTTCCCTAGCTAGCTCTGCCTCAAAGTCAGCAAAACGCCCTAATGTTGCACAGTCCTTAATTTGGTTGAATAGGTTATTTGTTGTTTCATAGTTACCTTATCATGGGGTCTTGAAGATAGTCTCAAAACCGTTTGATACTATTTGAATTGCAGGTGGAAATGTTCCAGCAAATGCATGTTTATTTTTATACTGTTTCGTGGTGCTTCACACTTCAGTGTGCTTACTTCGGGGGAGTTGTGTATGTGTGTGTGTGGGAAGGGGACAACGGTTCTGCGTTCAATCCTTTCCATCTGTGTTTCTGACACATTTCAGTTTCATTTGTCAAGGCTCAAGAGGATGTAGATAAGAATAGGTGTCCTGTCATCTGTGTTCTCTCTCACACCTATCTCTCCCTCTCTCCGGATCGCTCTGTCAATCCCACCTCTCTCTCTCTGTCTCTCTCTGGATGTCTATGTCAATCCCACCTCTCTCCCTCTTACTCTCTCTGGATCACTCTTCCAATCCCACCTCTCTCCCACGTTCTTCTTTGATTTTTGTTCTCTGTTGCTCCCTCTCTCTCTCCTGTCTGCCAGCGCTGTCTTCTGTGTGACAGTTTATCCTCGACTCGGGAGGTGGGCACACAGAAGCTCCTATACCTGGCACTCAACATGTGCCCGTGTCTTCTCCTACTCCAACAGTCCTTTTTTTCGTTGACATGCACAGACACAGACACACAGTGTGTTTTTATAGTCAGGCCAGGCAAAGACAAGAGAGCCTGGTGCCACACACACAGACACACACGTTGTCTCTTACACACATTTTAAGGCACAAACACTGACACACACACATTTATGATGCCTCTCAGACAGCCCTTATGAATGTTTTACTAGGTCAGCTCTGGCGGTGAGCGTCTTCTTTGGGTCTGCATTTCCCAGAATGCCTCTTGTTGGTCTTGTTTATTCGATTCGCCGCGGTGCCGCTGATCCTAAGCTGGCCTCTCGCCTGTTACACAAATGCCTCCACGTTCAATATTTTTAGAACCCTCTTTTTTTGGTCCTTTGACAAGTGTTTAACTGCGCCACCGATGCACTCCTTATGCGCTTTCCTTAAGAGTCTCACTGTGATTACAACCTGGTGGTCTGGACTCATGCGAGGGCTGGGGATTGGGAGGAGGGAGGAGGGAGGAGAGGTTGGGGGCTAGAGGGACAGTTATGTAATGCTGTGATCCGTCCAGGATTTTGGATGGTCATCGGTTTGCGTCCTTCCCCACAGGTAGAGCTGGCGATTTTCATCTGTCCAGCATGTTAGTGATTGTAATCCTCTAACAGACAAGGCATGGAATTAAAAGGGTTCCTGTTTGGGGGCAAGATTATGAATTGTGCATTTAGTGTAACAACATGCAGCGTACAGCATGCCGTGGTATTCTTTCTCCTGTTTCCTTTCACACACACCAGCAAACATGTTCAGAGGCTGAGGCACCGGCTTTAAACAGCAGTACCTAGGGGATCAATTAGAGCATTAGATCTTTTTCTTTTTTCTGGAGGGTAAACTACCCTTCATTTAAGGATGACCCATGTTCCATCCCATGATGGATGGAACATTCCAGTTACAGTAGCTTTCTGTATTCACTGCCATTGAGCAACATAGTATTTCCACCATAATCCGTTTTTGCCATTATGCCTGAATGGTATGGTATGCCTACCACAAGACCGAAATGGGAAATTCTTCCACCTCGTCTTGAGATGTGTGACAGGCCCAGTGAGTCTGGAACTGTGGAGAAGCCTGTGTTCTTCTCTCCAAAGTGGAGGGTTTAAACCAGACATTCCTCCAAGTTTTCTCCTTGTTTCTAAAAGAAGGACTGGATCCAAGCCTAAAATTTGGGTAAGCCATGGTGTCTGAATACAGTAGACAAACTAGCACAGGTGGCGAAGGATAAAACCTTCTGGGCCTAGCTACTCTGTGTTTATCTGAGAAGGATAAAACCTTCTGAGCCTAGCTACTCTGTGTTTATCTGAGGAGGATTTCAAAGCATAATTGCCATCTTAATTGGTTTGGTGAATCTAATATCTATGATTAAGACTAGCCATTTTAGCAATTTGTCATGCCTAGGTGGAAAGGAAGTTAGTGCGTGCAAGTTCAATCTCACTAATGGGACTGGCATTTTCTAAATTCCTGTCTGTCTGTTACTGTGTAATCTCTCTAATTGTTTTGGCTGCACATTTTCATTTCAACTGGGGCGAGAATTTTTTTCGAAAGAGAACAATGCAGAGTTGTAGTTCCTTCTGTCTAAATCCCTCTAGCAGGTGGTACAGTGTTTAGGATCAATAGGGAGCACTCTTCCCCAAATTGCTTTTCTCTACATACAGGCAGGTAGATTTATATCCCCAAACCAACACTGGAGACTTAAAAAGATGAATGAAACAAATATTTGCTTTCTGTGACACAGAGAGCATCGTGGTTGTGTAACATGGGTCATTATTGTGACAAAACAAAGGTTAATAGGTTTCTTTGTGACCAGCCTTCACTTCTCCAAGCTGCCTGATAGACAAGATGGCGATTAGACGATGTGTGACTCTCATGTCCCCCAAACAGAGAACAGCAGAGGGACAAGAATGGCGGCATTGTCAGCCAATTAAACCGGACCCTGGGTCTCTCTCCCCGGGCTTTGTAGGAGGCAGGATGTAGGAGGGGTTCTGCTGAGAAGGTCTGGTATCAGGGGGCCTGAGAGGTGGGAACCTGATCTGGGAGTTTGTATGGGTCAACCCCCACCTCCCTACCTGGGACAGAGGAGCGTCTGTGTCGACATGTGGAGACTCTCTACCTGTATTTCATTCTCTTTACCTCCGTCTCTCTCTTTTTCTCTCTGTACCTATTTCTCTCTCACTACCTATCTTTCTATCTCTCTGTCCACCTCCTTTTCTCTCTCTTTCTTTCTACCTCTCTTTCTCTCTCTACCTATCTCCCTCTCTCTTTATCTCTACGTCTGTCAACCTCCCTCTTTGTTTATATCTCTTTCTCTGTCAATATCTAGGCTGGTCCTTGGTCCTTGCGTGAATTGTCCACAGTGTCTTGGTGTCCTTGGTGTAATGGGTAAAGGGTTTGGGTGTTGGTGAATTGATGCGTATGGGCGTCTGTATGTCATGTTGAAGAGAAGGGCCGACTGGATCAGAGAACCTTGATGGGTGTCATGGGTAGAGGTGGGTCACTGTAACAGAACCACAATGCATCACACTGTAATTGTGTTATGGGATGATGCATTGCTAGTGGTATTGATCCCATTACCACATCAATACTAGCTGTATGTGTGTGTTTGTGTGTGTGTGTGTGTGTGTGTGTGTATGCGTGTGTGTGTGTGTGTGTGTGTGTGTGTGTGTGTGTGTGTGTGTGTGTGTGTGTAAGTAATGACTGCAAATACTGTAAAATACTAGATAATGCAGAAACATTATTTGTTCAGGTATAGTAAACATTAGGGCCTAAAACTGTTGGTGAAACCAGATTGTTTACGAATCTCAAATCCCCTTTTTCCCACATGCGTTCTAGAACCAACTTTGTTTTTGAGCTAAATCCAGCGCTTCAAGTGTTGGATGAATCCAGGGCAGTTCTGACAGAAGGACATATATGGCCCTCCAGATGTTTTTGAAAAGGCTTCACCACTTCCACACCCACCATCACCCACTCCCTGACCACAATGCCATCCTGAACCCGGCACTTACCACTGAAAGATGTGTTCTATTTAAGACCCTCCACAATAAAAACATAACAAGGATGTTGACGGATCTAAATCGAAAACTGCCACTTTGGGAAAAACACGAACGCGAACACCAGACCACGATCAGAGACCTCAACCGCACCTGACGTTTCTAGAAAGATTGTTTTATTTCCCCCTGCTTTATCCCTTTAACCGGCTTGGAGTTTGGGATCATTTCTCTGTGGCTGGTTCTGTGAAATCTAGCCTGAGTGCTGTGAACCAGCAATGTTGAGAGCAACTGACAGATTGCAAATAGAGTTGCTGGCTTTGCTCAACACATCATAAAAGGGTGCAATAATGAAGGAGAGAAGAGAGAGCATGTAACTGCTGTAGTCCAAGATATGGTGGTTGGACAGGTACAACAGTGTGTGCTAATAAACACATTCATTAAGAGGCTAAATAAAAGACGGCGCCATTAAATCAACTGCAATTCTGTCATCGTTCAGGCACTGCTGGTAAATGGCATTTTAATGAGACTCACGTTGGATTAATTAGGAGAAAATGGCTAGCGCTACCGAACCTGCCAAGCACTCAGCGCTTGTTGTTGAAACCATTTAGAGACTAAAATAACCGCTCGCCCAGTCTCCTTCTCGCCACCACCATGCCTGTGTGTGTGTGTTTGTGAGGTTGTTGTTTGCCTGTTTTTGTGGCACGTCCAGGTTTTCTAAGTAGACACAGATGGAGGCAGAGCTGCCACCCGGCAGCCATGTTTTATTTGAGGAAAGAGAGAGAGGAGAAAGAGGAGGAGAGGGAGGGTGGAAGTGCTCCTTGCTTAGCCCTTGTTGACTGAGCCGGGGACACTGAAGCTGCCAGGATCCAACTGACCTGCTCAGCTACCATACACACACCGGGTCAGGCTGAACTGTCTGCAAGAAAAAACAAAACTGGAAAAAAACTATAGTGGGGAATAAAGAAAGAATCTCTGTACAAATAATTGAAAAAAGAGAGTGAAAGAGAGAGAAAGACAAATATTAGACAGTGGGGACTAGTAGATCGTCAAGCTCTTATCATTAGGTCAAGTCAATCTAATTCATTTGTATGACATTGTATGGATTTGTATCTCCAGATCTGCATCCCTCCCAGATGGATAATAATTAACGTCCAAATGCTTAGTCACACGACCCAATTAACTGCCACATACAAAGAGCTAATGCTCCTAGGATTCCATTTGGGTAAGGAAAATATTACAAGCCTGGAATTATCATATTTGCACTCATTTATAACTGTGGTTAAGAAAGCACTTCAGCTATAATTGAATCCATTCTTAAATGATCTTTACCAAAGGAATGTGGTTGAGAAGGCCTTTTAGAGAACCCCTCACAGAGAAATGTTGATGGATTTCCAGCTCTGGAACTTACTGGATTCTGGCTGGAATCACTCACAACCCCATTCTATTTCTAAGCTGGAACTCTCCTATTCACCTGCCAATTTCCACTGAAGAACCTGCTTTGGATTTTCCCCAAAGAATGAGAACATGATACTGGATTAGAAACCACATTTGTTTTCCCTGGTTGGAGATTTCAGTAGCCCTTGCGACCCCATATTATTTGTATTGTAGGAAATTTTAAATTTATGACTACAAGTATTGCACACTTCCCCACAAGGAGACCGGCCTGAGGACAGAATAATTGGAATAACAGTCATGGGTCCTCACCTTAAGTGGGAGTCTTGAAACACATATGCTCTCACACCGTATATTCACAGCTGTGCACTACGACTGCCTAGTACTGCATATAATTTTTTATCCATATCCTCCCAGCACACCTTTTTAACAATGGCTCTCGATGTGAGTTGAGAGAGAGACAGGGACAGAAATGCCTGACGCATGGTTTAATGTGTTTTCTCATCTACCAACAATCCTCTGCGTCTGAGAAACTCTGATGGAGAAACCTTTAACTAGCTCCTCAGTTCAGTGACACACCTTCACATGGGCTTTTTCTCATCGACTCCATCTGGCATGTTGTGCTGAATGTGTGAGCCCAGCATCCGGGCTTGTGTACTCAGCAGCAGATTCTGGTGAGAACCCATTGATTTTATGTGCGGGGTTAGACACAGACACACACAGGGAAAGTGCTTAAGATCCCTATCACAGCTGAGAGGCTGAAAGCCATCCAGCTTGTCCTCATTACCACAGTGATAGTCCTTGTGCTTTCTCTGTGATCCTTTGTTGCTCTTCTAAGCCCAGTGTCATGGTAGATGACATCTCTTAGTATACCCGTTCAGACTCCATTAATGCCAAATATGGATGTTGAGCTGTTTGAGGTGAAAGGGGGAGCCCCCCCCCCCCCCCCCCCGCGCGCCTCCCTCTTTTTCCTCTCCCGCCTTCCTCTCTCTCCTCCATCTTCTCGTCTGCACGTCCATCCTAAAGACATGAAGGAATGAAGCAACTGGCCAGGCTGGATGAATTCCTCACTGTGTACAGTGTGTTTGTCCTTTCCTATAAGTCCAGTATGCTGAAGGAAGAACTCGGCAGCCTGGTTACATTTCTACATCCCTCCTGCATTCTCATACAGTGGTGTGCTTCTAGTACCCCAAAGGTAGACCTAGAACGTATTATCTACACATTACACCAAAGATGCTATAGACTCCATGTAGATAAGCATACAGTGTACAGGCACATCCTGTACTTTGTATAAATAGCCACATTTCAACCTCTATATGGAAGTCTTCAGTATAGACACTGAACCTTGTGTATGTGGTTACCTAAACACTAGTGTTCGTTGCCCTGTGCATGTCCTCATCTGTATGTACTTTTCCTTCACATTGTTCATCATCCCTCAACAAAGCCATCATGAAATGTGAATCCTTAAAATTATCTTGAAAGAAGACTTATGCAGTTTGTTCTATTGCTAGCAGGATAGAAAATCACTAATCCAGTGTCGGTAAACACAGCAAAGCACCTCTCGCGTAGAACACTTGTCATTGTTGTGGTTTTCCTCTGTTTTTTTAGGATGCTGGAGACAGGGTGGCTGAGCGAGTGGGTGAGGAGAGCGAGAGAGACATTAGGCAAAGGCCTACTGAAGCCTAGATAATCCCCCTTGATAGGAAAAAGTATGAAATAAAAACATTGGCAATTTTGGCTGCAGGGTTCCACCTCTAACTCAGGGGTTGTCTTAATCCAAATACCCAACCTCCAAAGGCTATCCAACCAACCTGGATTCAACCCAGTGCTGACCTCTTGGCTCCATGTACATCTGTTCTAACACAGGGTTTTATTCCCCTTTGTGGTATTCTCCTATGGAAATGGCATCAGGCTTGTTTTCAAAGATTATCTGCGCCATTGATGAGAATTCATCTCCGTGTCATTGCTTATTCAGTGACGCCTCGCCTTATTTTTCCTGTCTCAACTGCCACACGAGCTCCGCCATGAGAAGAAAGGGCAGAATTCACTCCTAATGCCCTCTAAGAAATCCTATTCTAAAATGGGGGATTATGGATTATGTAAAGAGTGGCGGTGGATGTACACGGTTCATCGTTTCCACTGAGGGAGGCTGAGTGGTGTCCTGGGGTATTGTTTTCACTCTGAGAAGTCTCTCAAAAACACTGGCAAAGAAACAGAGCCATACGATATGACTGTGCCAATGCACTGGACCTAGAACTGATCCTGGTCATGGCGGGTTCAGTGTGATTTATAAAAAACGTTATTGTCCTTTTCATGGGGACATACAGTACTTGTATGCAGTATGTATTCATTTGATAATTTCTTTAGAAATACTCAACATAAGACATCATACATTTAGTGAAAGTTAAATTGAAACCACAACATTAAATATACTGCTATATTTGCTTAGGCTTTGTTAATGGCAAATACATCAACATTTGTAATCAGATTGGAACAGATGATCAGATTAGATTATCCTTTCTAGCTCACTGCAGGAGAGCGAAATGGAATTGTAATTATGCTGAGCTTTAATTAAGTCCACATTCACACACTCTACTTTTGCCAATGGTTTTTCATGGATTTAGTCAAATCTCTGTAAAAAAATATATATATATATAAATGGAACGATAAAAGACTCTCAAATTGGACATTTCATTATTTTGGGACACATTACTTAGTATAATTTAAATCCTTTCTCCTCCCTAATGATATTTCTTAATAATTTTGTGACTTGTTTTAAAAAACAGACCCTAAAATGGCCACATATAACTGTGTATACTGTAACCAGACACCATAGTAGTTACAAATTGTGCTTATCTCCACTGTGTATTCATGTTAGTAATGTGCTAGCCTTGGATGCAGTATGTTACACATTCCACCTGCACCAGTAACACCAGAGATTCCACTAAGATGATTTTGTAGTGATTCCAAATGATCCCTAAAGCCTACAATATTTCTAGAGCTTTGAGTTGCATCCTCAAAGTGATTTCAGGTATTTTACGGAAAGCGGTCGTTAAAGGCGCTCTCTGTGGACAGTTAAGCCCTGGGGATATAAACTGAATATGCTGTGCCGGTCAATTAAGGACAAAAAAGAGAAAAGAGCCAAACCGGTCTGGAAATGTCTTCTGGCTCACACAATATATATATGGAGCAAATTAGAGCACATACTTTGTTTTTCTATTGGTGAGTTACAATTACATGTGAGCAATTCACAGCTTGAAATCACCTCATCTCAGAAAGATGGTTAAGATAAATGTCCCCAAAAGTAGCTGACACATTGTAGCTCTTGTTGAATTGTGGCACAGGCTTTGTTGATGCATCCAGACCCCTGCAGGGTAAATGCATGCACTGAGAGTGATTATCCAGCAGGGTGGGGATGTCCCATATGTCCATGCCTGATCCCCCCTCCAGGGGCTATGGAGATGGATCGGTGGGGTGGAGGGGGTTGGGGGTCAATGAGTCTGGTCTGGTTGGGTCCTTTCACCTGGGGGGGGGGGAATATGCACAGCAGTCACTGATAGTGGTCCAGCTCATGCCTTGGCCCCACACATGCACAACACGTCATACCCTTCTCTCTGTTTTACCTCACTGTGGTCTTCTGTGTGCAAACTGGGCCAGGGGAGATTGGTTGGAGCAAAGGACTGACGAACAGGAGAAGGAAGGAGAGAAAAAAAAGGTTACGAGCGGCCCTGGGAGGAGCGCCGTGTTGATGACGGTGTTGGAGACGAGTGTTGACGGCGCAGGGAGAGCAGGAGAATCAATGTTCAGTAATCCTCTGCAGTCACAGACCCCAGGGCGGCACTAATTAAAAAACACAATGACCTCCGATTCTCTTCACTCAGGAATGCAATTACCACAGCAACATGTACCACTTGTAATTATGGCAGGGTATTGTGGTGTGGGGGAGGACTCCTTGTCGAGCTGTAGAAACCAAATACACTAAATAGTGGGATTAAAATGAGGGTGTCAGTTGTCAGTGTAGCTTGGACCGAATTGAAAACAAGCATCTAAGTGTTTAATTTGAAAAATAAATCATATGAAGAGTGTGGTGGGTAGTACATCTCTGTGTGTGTAAGTGTCAGACGACCACTGTACAGGCGAACATCTCCGAAAATGTATTCACCACCCTCATCTCATCAGCATCTATTACTGAAACATGAAAGAAACTCTTACCTCTGGGATCATTTCTCATCTACTCCAATTCAACCTGTTCTATCCAGAACAGGGTACAGTTGCAGTGTTGCAGTCCCTGACATGTAAATAGCTCTGTTGTCCATCAGGCAGCATCTCATTCAGAGCATTGCAACTATCCATGAGTTGTGTAACATTGATTTGAAATTCAATCCAGCCATATCCATAGATTTACGTTGATACGGATGATAAAGGGATCGGAAAGGGTGTTATCTAGGCGAGAGAGGAAAAAGGATGACGAGATGTGGAAAGACTGCAAAGAAGACTTATCAGACAGACACATGCATTGCTTGTGTGAATTCATTTTTTACCTAGATTCCGTATTGGATGCAATTCACTGAAATAGTGTTTACTTGGGACTGACATACATACATGCCTTCACTGACACAAAAGGATGGCTTATGCAATGTCCCTTCTTCACTTTAAAGGGATATTCTGTGTTTTACCAGGTTTTGGTGAGAACATTCGGCACATATGTGAATAGATAAATTTACTTTGTGTTTGGTCCTGCCTTCCCCACCGGAACCCTCATTTGCTTGTTAAGCAGTTGATCATCTTAATATTCCCCTTATCGCAATATAGACTATAGAGCCTCTTTCAAAATGAGAAATAGTTTAAAAAAAGATTCATGATATATTTGGGTGAAATTTGTCTGTAAGCAACATAATCCTTTTTTCATGCTGCCACGTCATAGCAGAGTGGTTATTAAATAAATCTAAGCAGGGATGGGTTAGAAGGAGAAAAATTAAATGTGCAGCACAATATCCAGCTAGATTTGGTGAAGCAAAGCAGGTTGGGACCCTCAAAGCAGAGCAGAAGTGTATAATATTCTTACCATAGATTTATTTAAGCCTCTCTTCCACTTTTAGCTGTCAAGCTACTACTAGGATGTGCTAGCATGTGGTTGACTTCTCAGTCCTTCCAGTTCTGTCTGTCTCTCTCCATACTGGTACATGGGAAGATGGTACTTTGGCTATTTTCTCCTGTTTGGCTGAGTAGGGGGGGAACTCTTTATGGCCTTGTTGACTGACATTTCAGAACCAAGCTCTGACAAAAATGTGTGTGTGTACTTCTGGGCATGCTTTTGCGTGCATATTGTTACTCATATGTGTCAGTATGTCGATACGTATTCGTATGTGTTTGCACTTGTGTGTGTCGTTTGTTACATGCGCTTTTGTGGGAACAATCAGGTTGAAGCTTCATTATATGATCATATGATATGTCTCTGTCAGTCACCAGACAGACTTGCCTCTTAGCTGCTCTCCCCTCTGCCTCCTCCTCTTTCCCTCCTCTTCTCCTCCCTCGCATCTTAGACTCGTCTCCCCCTGTTTTTGTCTGCATGTGATCCTAGACAAACACAGGCCCAGACAAAGATACCTGGCAGAGAGGGCCTGAAGTCAGCTGTGGATTATGCATAGCTGATGGATCTCACTCTCCCTACTGTGTGTGTGTGTGTGTGTGTGTGTGTGTGTGTGTGTGTGTGTGTGTGTGTGTGTGTGTGTGTGTGTGTGTGTGTGTGTGTGTGTGTGTGTGTGGGTGTGTCTGTGTGTCTGTGCGTGTTTGTGTGTGTGCAGCCTGCTGGCAAAAACAGTAGCATAGAGATGTCATTACAAGGTCACAGTGCAGTGTGGGAGAGCCAAGGTCGTTCTGCACAGGGCTTATCTGCTGGGGGGTCTTGTTTGTTTGTGTGTGTATGTGTGTGTGTGTGTGTGTGTTTGTGGCCGGCCAGCCTTTGTGTCATTTCAAAGGTCACTGTAGTTGTTGAATAAGCTTTGTAGATTGTAGCTACAGTGTATTTAATAATAAACTCAGCAGTGCACTCAATACATACAGTAGGTGATGGAAGAAGGCTGCTTATAGTCATATGCTAACCAGCTGGCAAAGCAACCACATGTGGTAAGGAGATTTGACCAATAACTCACGAGGAGCAAGGCCTGTTGAGCAGGTGTGATTGTACTCTAAAAGAGAGAAAGGTAATGTTAGAATGTATTTTGCAGTGAATCATGCGAGAGTCAGAATGATTCCACATTTTGAAATCATGTTCACACATGCGTCCCACAGCATGTACAGTCTATATATTCATATCTGCATGAATATTATTTTTTTACTGTAAACTACATGACTCACAGGCTGCTAGCATTCATTACTGTACTTTCCTTGGTCTCTCTCTTTTTATCTCTCCTCTCTCGCCTCCTACCTTTACCTCTCTCTCCTCCTCTCCCTCTCTCCTCCTTTCCTTCTCTCCCTCTGTCTCCCTCCCTCTCCTCAGTTCCCCCCTCTCTCTTCCCTCCCCTCTCTCTCTCTAGCTATCTCTCCATTTATCAATCCCTCTCTCCCTCTCTCTCTCCTCTCCCTCTCCCCCTCTCCCCCTCTCTTTCCCTCTCTCCCCTCCCCCCTCTCTCTCCTCCTCGGTCTGTTGTAGATCTCCTCTAGTATAGGGAGGTTCCAAGGACAGCTTGTCTTGTTGTCACATAGAGAAGCTTCAACGTTCTGTTGGTAGGCTTTTAAACCTTCCACCCACACACACATACCTTGTGTAGTGTGGACTTTTCAAACACACATAAAAAAGACTTTTGACTGCATAGTTTGTGCCTGTCCTTCTTGAATTGTCAAAGCTCTTTTTACTGTAACATTCATCTATGCAAACAATCAAACTGAGTTATGCTTCTGTTTATGGTGAGTAAGGGGACAGCAAACAATCCCTTGTATTCTAAAATTAAGATGATGTAAATTCCATGTAGTAAATCTTGTCATGACAAACTCATATTCAACAGCATGAAGTCTGCATTGTAGACTTTGCCGAGACATCTCTGCTGCCCCCTTCCTCTCAGACTACACACTGACAGAGATAAAAAGATAAGCAAATAGAGAGATATGCACACAGACAGAGAGAGAACGAGAGAAGAAATAATGAAGAGTCAAGAGGTTCAGAGTACTAAAGAAAGAGAGAGAGAGAGAGAGAGAGAGAGAGAGAGAGAGAGAGAGAGAGAGAGAGAGAGAGAGAGAGAGAGAGAGAGAGAGAGAGAGAGAAAGCGAGAAGAAAGAACGGGATGAGAGCAGGGCAGAGAAGGTGAGAATAAGAGGAAAGGAGAAACAGAGTAAAAGAGAGGAAAGAGTCAGCAGCCTGGGCCACAGCTGGCGAGTCAGGCACACCCTCCAGGTCTCTCCCAGAGATACAAGGCCCGGGGGGGGTAATGTGCATTACTCTCATTGGCCTAATGGAGGGAGAAAGGGAAAGGAGGAGAGAAGTGAGGAGGATGAATGTGGGCTGCGGGTTTAGCTGACCTGGTTGATCGTTTGTGCAGGCGTAAGCTGGGTGGTAATGGGCACGCTTGAGGCCAGGTGCGTGCGTGTGGGCGTGCGGGCGTGCGTGTGTGTACACTCATGCTGACCCTGTGCACCAGCAGTAGCAGACTCAGGCCTGTGTTAGACTGGGTGTGTATATGTGTGATACAACTGTGTAGCCTCAAAAACTGTGTGATAATGTTTTTTGATTAGAAATCTAAAATGGACTTATAAATGGTGTATGTAGTGACTTAATTTGAGTAAACGACACATTATTTTATTATTGAAATGTTCTTACTGCCCTGGCTGCCAATATTACTTGTGATAAGCATGAGCCAGCTCAAAACTAATATTTTTGCGTTTAAATTTGATGATGTGGACTAGCCTACTTTGTAGCCTGCAGTCTAGAGACTGGGGAAGAGAAAGAGTGAAAATGAGTTCCACTCCAATGCAATGAAATGAATTACGCAACTGTCAGTTCCTCTGAAACAATCTTCAATTGGAGATTGAAGTGTTGGACCCTTAGCACTGTTACTGTTCTACACCTGTCTCTTTACACACATCTAGAGTATATATCGTATTCTTTTTGTTCGCATTGTCCACCTAAGATTGCCCTAACATTGTCCCACTCTGTGTTCCAGACAAACCCGTGACCAAGAGACACCCCCAGACTTCTTCTACTTCTCGGACTTTGAGAGGCATAATGCAGAGATAGCTGCCTTTCACCTGGACAGGTGGGTTTCAGGCTGGTACGTTTGTGTGTGTGTGTGAGCAACCATCTGTGAGAGAGATGTAAGCACAAGTAAGCAGGACCTGTGTTTAGTAAAGTGTGTGTAGAGATGCATTGATGCATAGTACTCTGGCTGGCACAAACCTGTATCCTTTATGCAGACAGTACACACACACACACACACACACTCACACAGTAACACGCAAACACACACACTCACACAAACAAACACCAAATCTGCAGGTGTCCTATGACCAGGCTTTAACCCTCACAACACAGTGCACACACACACACACAAACACAGCCACTCAACAGGTGTGCTGTGACTGTGGGTGTGTGTGTGTGTACCGTATTCAGAGAGCGACAGCTCAGCACCCATTATGTACGTGAAAAGCCAACACTTTTTAGCGGCAACAGTTGGATGGGATTTGGTAGAATGGAATGACATAGTGCTGTGAAGTGAAATCTTCATATGACCTGCCTCAACAATTACACACACTCCAACAACAGTTACCTAGGATGACGGGTACTAGTAAGTCTATGTAAGGTACAGCTGCTAGGCATGGTAGATGCTCTTACACATTGTGAACACACATGCCCACACACATGAAAATACCCATGCAAACACACACACACGTACAATTTTGCACGCACACATACACACAGACGTACACTCTCTCACACTCACACCAGCCTATGGGGAATGCCCAGCCGGATCCAGTGGCATGTGTTTGCGTGGGCGAGGGTAGAGCGGAGAGGAAACCAGAGGCATGCCAGAGCCAGCAGGGCATCATTCAGAGGGCAGGGAGGAGGAGGAGGAGCCGACCGCCTAAATGTTTTTAGGTTCTGGCCCTGACTGACGGTTGGCCCAGTTGTTTGGCCCCCGGCCACCCGAACCTAAGGCCCTTGGGGAGTCAGCCTGGCCTCGCTGGAGACTGCGGGCTGAGTAGGAATGTGGAGGAAGAAGAAAGAAGTAGGATTCTGCTTCTCTGACTAGCGTCTCCTTACATTTGTCCTGAGATAGCTCTGCTGCATTGTACTGTATGTGGTTGTGGCTAACGCATAATCCCAACATCATGTGCTGGGGATGACAGGTAGGTTGGGAGATAGAAGTTGACAGGAAGAGAGTCTGGGACCATGACACACAGCAGCCAGAGTGGTTTTAACTTCGCACCCTGGTGACACTGTGTCTGAGTTTGACCGAAGTGTAGGCGCACACACGGCACACACTCACACACAGGTGTTTCTTTGTAAGCCGTCCCAACATGACTGAATAGTTTGCAGCTCCTGAGTGCTCTCACCTGCAAGCTTGGGTTTCATCCTCATTGGCTCTGGTGTGTCTCTCTGTGTGTGTGTGTGTGTGTGTGTGTGTGTGTGTGTGTGTGTGTGTGCGTGCGTGTGTGTGTGTGTGTGTGCGTGGGGGGGGGGGGGGTGCGTGTGTGTGAGTATGCTCAAGTGGTGTGCGTGAAGAAAGAGCCATTCACTGGTAGACGGCTTCAGAGAGCGGGGGCCAGAGTGAGTCAATGAGAGCACTGCTGTAGCAGGAGGGCAGATAGAAGAGGACCAGGGGGTTTGCTGGCTCTCTAACCGTGGAGTGGAACGGAAGCGGCTGGAAGGAAGCTCAGAGAGAGAGGTGACGAAGCCTGATCAAAAAGTAGAGAAAGGATGAAAAGAATCCTCCCCTCTTTATTCCATTGAAGTCTCCTCTCTTTGACCGTACACTGCCCGTCTTTAAACAGCACTTCAGACGTCGATTCGAACAAAAGATGCATTTGAGAAACGGATTAATTATTTATTCCTCGTTTATTGGGGAAACAGCAGACATACTGTATACCAATCTGACAGCTTTAAGTCTGGAAGTCTGGAATCAAGTATCCTTGGCCTCCGAAGTAGTATGGGTAGTCAGTCCCACAAGTGGAGTTTTAATTTTCACACATAGTTCTGTGTGGCGTCATTGCAGTATAAATGTCCAATTTAAACATGTTTTTCTCTTGGGTTATTTTAAATTGTTCCTCTCTTCTCCCAGAATCCTTGATTTCAGGCGAGTGCCTCCGGTGGCGGGGCGGCTGGTCAACATGACCCGGGAGATCCGAGACGTGACTAGGGACAAGAAGCTCTGGAGGACGTTCTTCATCTCCCCTGGTAAACACAGTCTCATACAATTCATACCTTCTGTCTGTCGCTGCGCTGTTGTACGGAAACCCTGATTTGGATACAAGATTCACATTCAGCAACACAGTCTGGTGTATAGGATCTGGGGAAGCTCTTGCTCGTGTTTTCTGCCCTGTAAGTCAATACTGAGGGACCCAGCTTTATCCGTTTATTATGACAGATTCGATTTGTCAGTTCAGTTTCTGGGATCGTACTTTATATGCAAATGGGAACCTCGCAACTCACAATATGTGAAGCATTTTGTCCTCCCCAAATTGTTTTTAACTTTACATTTTTTTGGGGAATAATGTTGGTTTCCTCACCTGTTGATGTTGAGCACATGGTCTGCACTTAAGCCTCGCTACCACTTGGTGGCAGCATTGAACCAGGATTCTCAATCTATCTCCTCTTTCTGACAGAGACTGATAAACTCCTATGTATCTTAGCTTTGCATGAATAAATACATGATGGCATGGCAGGGCTGAAGTCTTGGTTGAGTTGTTTCTACTAACGAGCATCTCCCCAACCTCAATTGTCAGGACCCAGACGTTCTGACAGGAGTATACAGAGAGACTTAGACAATGAGTCTAAGCGCTCTCCTACCTTCCTTTGTGAACCTCACTTAACCCCAAAAATAAGAAGCCAGTACCTACATGGCTGGCTAGTCCTTTCCTACTCGTTCTAATATCCTTTCTTTTCCTGATTCCCTATTAACTTTCTCTCTTCCTTGCATGCTCTCTTACTTACTGGTCTTCGTTTTTGTCCTGTGTATATTTTTCTTCACACTACCTGTCATCTTAACCCACTCCTCTTCTCTCTTACTCTCCCCTCCTCTTCCCTCCTCTCCCAGTGTCAAATTGCTGCTAAACTGAACTCACTCTTTCCTCTCTCTTTCCTCCTTTTCTCCCCCCGCCCCCCTCCCAGCCAATAACATCTGTTTTTACGGGGAGTGCTCCTACTACTGCTCCACTGAGCATGCTCTGTGTGGGAAGCCTGACCAGATTGAGGGCTCACTGGCTGCCTTCCTGCCTGACCTGGCCCTCGCCAAGCGCAAGACCTGGAGGAACCCCTGGAGACGCTCCTACCACAAACGCAAGAAAGCCGAGTAAGATATGATGACTTCTAACCCTTTCAGCCCAGGATCTCTCCAGTCTCTCTCGACTTCATCATCCCTCTTTTTCCTTTCAGCCCTTCCTTGTAGTTTTCATTCTCTCTGTAGGTTTTATTCTCTGTCACACTAGTTTTTTTCCTTGCTTTAGATTCATTTTTAACTTGTTGATGTATTTCTTACTAGTAACTCAACACTAGGATGGGTTTGTTGTCTTCTAAGGTCGAGTCTTATTAGTTTCAAGAATCCCCTGATGACTGCCCCCATTGCTCTACAATGTATGAGATGGAACTTTTTGGAGAGGAAACACTTACATCAACTGACCGGCTGAAACTAAAGTGTTAAAAAAAAACAATATAATACAGATTAAGCTGTCCAGTGAGGTAGACAATATACAGGACACACATATCACTCTCTTGACTTTTCTGGGAAATTGTTGGCATTATTGATGACTGACACAACATAAACACATATGACTTACTTGCAAAAATCTTTTTATTTGAAGAGAAAATTAATTGAAAATAATTGATCAAGTTAGAATACTGCATATCAGTCAGACCAATATACGTTTCCCCCACACCCACAATTCTCATCAAATCCAGTTAATTATAGGTTTTCACATTATCACAACAACGAGAAAACTGAATAGAGAAACGAGAAACAACTCAATATGCCACGGATTCTAGTAAGAATCAGGTATGCATGATAACCACAAACAGTTACAGTAGACAACGGCTTGTTAACCTCTCTCTTGGCTTCATGCAGTCTGAAGTAAACAGACAAGAGCCTAGACACTGCTACACAGGTGGGGAAACCCCACTGAACATCTCCAGTCTAAGACACTGGTCTTATCTTCATGGAGATAGCTTTCAAGGAGTAATGATGACCCTTCCAGGTATACCAGTTAATGCTGGTTGCAAAATGAATCGTCGTACCCCACAGATATTCCCCATTAGGGTTAGCCTTATGGCAGTTATTGTACCAAAATGCACCATAAAAGGAAACAGCACAGTTACCAGGCCATGCGTCTTGGTCTCTGTCAAATGTAGAGAATTTGAAGCCGTTGTGGAAGGAGAGCGAGTCACCCGCTCCACCGTTCCTGAAGCCTGTGACAGTCAGCTTGTAGCCATTAGACTCTGGGCCCACAGAGAAGGAGGAGTAAAACGCAAACACCTTTCTTCCTGTAAAGTCCTCCATGTCCACTCTCAGCTCGTGCTTTCTCGAGTTGGTGAGGGAGTGCAGGTTGTCCAGTACTCTCCGTTGGCACTTCCAAAGCCAGCTTTGTACTGACTCCAGCCTCTGTAGAAGTTGGTGCTGCCGTCCACTCTTCTCTGAAAGACGGTCCACTTGCCTTTTCCAGTGGCCATGTCACAGTAGACCTGCACTGGCTTGATTGAGGGGTAGATGGTGTACACGCCGCTGGCCTTTGAGACACTTTTGGAGACATCAGCGCAGTCCCTGAGCAGTTTGAGGTTACACCTGGGAGCTGCATCAGCAATCACAGCCAGCAGCAGGATGAAGAGCAGACTTGCCATTTTGGTATCAAGTCAAAAGGTTTTAGCTTCTAGATCAAAGCAGAGATGTCCTAGATGTCCTGTGAGCTTTGGTAAGCCTTTTGGTGTCCTTTTATAGCATCTAGCAGAAATGTTGAAGGAGACTCAACCAATCCCATGGTGATCAAATGTGACTGGACCGGTTTAATGGAATGAATGCAAACTCTGGTACCACTAGAATTCTTATCTGATCTTCTTCCAGATAACGTTTTATTGATGGGGGTTTCACAAAATAAGCCAAGGAGAAAGGCCTGATTGTTTGAGACAAAATCTTTTTTTTACTGAAAGAATCATACCTTTAAAGATTACTAATGCCTCCACTTTCAGGACCATTCTAAAATGAGGTATTACCTAGGTAATTAGGTACATGGCACAGTGATATCATGGAATCATTAGTGACATCATTAGTCAGACAAACCTTAACCACGGTCAAACAGCCCTTTGTAAGTATCACTTTCAGTCAAAAGTCCCACCGATCTAAGATCAGTGATAAGTAACAATTCAGAGAAGTAGAAACCAACACTTGGAGTGGGGCGACAATTATGTTGGTGCTCAAATGTATCAAATGTGTCCATCCATCACTGAGAAAATACATTTGTTGTGTGTGTGTGCGTGTGTCTAGATGGGAGGTTGACCCAGACTACTGCGATGAGGTGAAGCAGACACCACCATATGACCGTGGCTCTCGTCTTCTAGACATCATGGACATGACCATCTTTGACTTCCTCATGGGTAAGAAAGAACCTCACATTTACTTTGTAAAACAAAGAACAAACCATTAAACCCTTTGAGAAACATATTGATAGTTGAAAACAATGTCTCCTCATATCTGACTATAAAGTTTGTTCACTGAAGTTAAGAGAATTGATTCTTCAAGGAGCTGAACTATATATAGGAAACAGAAGTCTTCCAGAAGGCCAAACACTTAACCTACCATAAACAAACTCCCCCCATCTATCCCACCCCCAGGTAACATGGACCGCCATCATTACGAGACCTTTGAGAAGTTTGGTAACGAGACCTTCATCATTCATCTGGACAATGGTAGAGGGTAAGACCAGGACCTATATATATATATATGCATGCACACATACCCCACAAGCATAATGATGACATACAGCACACACACACTCAGACAAAAACAAATTGGGGGCATCGATCTGCTGCCAATGATGGTGTATGTTTAGGTGTAGGTCTATGGGTACATGTGACACCATGTGACACTGCTTGTAAAAAGGGCAATACAAACAAAAATGGGGTTTTATTCAATGCTGCTTCACTCTCTCCAGGTTTGGAAAGCACTCACATGATGAGTTGTCCATTCTGGTGCCCCTGAGCCAATGTTGCAGGTTAGTATGCTGTCAGTATGTCCTCTCTCTTTGACACATGCTGGCTCTGAGATTGTTTGAAGATGAATTGTCTTAGTTAACATTTTGTTCCTCCTCCACCTCATGGCTGTGCCTGTCTCCAGGGTAAGGAGGTCGACCCACCTGCGTCTGCAGCTGCTGGCCAAGCAGGAGTACTTGCTGAGCTCCCTGATGGAGGAGTCTCTGCTCTGTGACCGCCTCTCCCCCATCCTCATCCAGCCCCACCTCCATGCCATGGACCGGCGCATCCGTCTGGTCCTGCAGGTGCTGGACGGCTGCCTGGAGAAGGAGGGATACGCTAACGTGGTGGAGGTTGACCGTGCCAGGGACAGTGCCACACACAGGAACCCGGGACACAGGTAGTGAGGTCTGGGATGGGGGAAGGGATAATCAGCCTCCTTCCTTGTCCTGCTCTGGGTCCCATCCTGGAGCTCTGATGGGAGGGTGAAGTGTGTGGCGGGACAGAGCCTGTCACTTACACCATGCACATCCATTTTGAATTCAGTGAATTCCAAGACTTGCCTTCAATGCCTCTATGGACCCGGCCCTATGTGTGTGTGTTTATAATGGAAGTACTTTTTGTTCACAGAATAGTGAACAGACTAGAGAGGCCTGGTTTTGTTGAAGAAACATATTTTATTATTTGTATATGAGAAAGTGTATAGAAGATACAGTACATAGAGGCCATGAATTTATTTGTCATTTGAGTGCAAAGTCTGTTGTTTTTGTGCTGAGCTGCGGTTTATTGATTCTGTTGTTTTAAATCAAGAGTGATATTTCCAGCAGAAGGCAGAGAAAATGATGGTCTAAAGCTTTATTTTAAAATACAAAGTGCAAGGAACGGATATTATTTATAAGATATTTAAAGTGACACATTTTGATAAGTTTCAAATATGTTTTCACGCTACAAGCATTTTTTCGTCTTAAGATCTGCCCGTTATGTTAAGTATCTATCTTTTAATTTCTGTAGATAATCAAACTAAAAGTTTATTTTTATGATTCTTAGTATGTTTCCACTCCGGATGATAAACAAGGAACAAGGAAACAGTAGAACTCTGTTGTCTTTTCCACAAGAACAAGTTTTCCTGTCAGTGTCCATGGTAGTTGCTAAGAAAATCAGATTCTGTGGCACACATTCCATTATTCTCAAATTAACACGCACTTCCAGCGTTCTTTGTATAGACTTTGAGACAATTCATCAACACAAGGAACATAAGTATATATGATGTGTGTACTTGCAGCTAAGCACGTGCTTATCTCAGCTGTTCTGCAGTCCATATGACATGGAGTATTAGGAAAACAAATGATTTGTGCTACAGTATATACAGAAATATTCATCTTTGTCAGCATCTCTGAAGGGGAATATCAAGAGGGATTTTATTTGATTCTTCATACAGTGCTTTAAACACCTGCCCTTTTGTGCATAACATATTTGTGTCACAAATCCCAGTGATAGGACCCAAATGCAGACCGGGACTGGTAGGTGGTGAAAAAAAAAGGTATTTATTGGTGACAGGTGGGTACAGGTGATGGTAACAAACGTGCAGGTCGGTGGTGAGGGTGGCTAGGCGGGAGTGAATGGGTCTCCAGGGTGCAGAGGCTGAAACAGAGGAGCAGGAGTCCGGTCAGAAAAATAAGGTAAAATTTGCAAAGCGAACAGGATGACTAGTGGTATACTGTAATACGGGCACCAAAGCGCAACGTACTGGTACGTCTAACGATCCGGCAGAGACTGGATGTCAGGCCACAGTTTAAGTAGTGGTAACGGTAACGATGATCAGGAGCAGGTGTGTAATGGAAACAAGCTCAGGGGGGTGGGGCCATGACAATTTGTATTCTTCACCATTTTGCCCTTTTAGGTGAAACTATTTTGTAAATGAAAATAGGCTGTGGACATGCAACTATAGAGGTTTGACTGCACCATGTAAAATATGTTTATCAATAACAACAACCACTGGTACAGCTTGAACACATGCTAACATCTACATAGGATGAAAGGTTGTTTTCTGTTACACTTCCAGCAGGTACAATAAAAGGTAAATCGACAAATTATGCCTGTGAAGTACTGTAAAATACTTTGACGTTATCATTAATTCACGTGTAAAAAACTGTCAATTATTAAAGTCATAATCCGGAGTTGCTGCAGCTCGTTGGCCTTTTTGTGCCGGTGCACCATCAACATCACCAAACTCTGAATGTTTTCATTCTCAAAACTACTGTACATCCAGCAACCCCCGGGACACTCAGAGCTAATTGATGGCACAACTCCAAATTATGGTTTTAAAGAAATATTAGGTTTCTGACATTGCTTAGGTATTTCAAGCTTCTTTTCTGGTTGGCTATTATTTAGTGTCGCATCCACATCATTTTGGAGAGGAAACAGAAAAGTTGTTAGAATTTAGAAAGCAATGAGACGGGAAGCAGACATTTACTTTCACAGCAAAGTCCTAGAGTATGGTTTACCAGTGCCTCTGCAAAGATGGAAATACTTGAATGTTTTGGGTTGTTACATACTGTACAAACAGGATCTGTAAACTACTACACTACTAATCAGCCTGTGTGACTTGGACCGCCAGGCAGACAATAGTCTAGAGTGTGGACAGGGTTAAGCCACCCTTCTCCTGCCAGCGATAGCACCAGACCACGTACTTTGGATTTTCATATTCAGACTGTAAATATATATAAGTACTTTGAGGACATTAGAGGCTGCTCTGCTGCCCGTAGCCATACGCTTCTGTTTTCTTCAACTGCATTGTTACTGTGAAGATAAATCTGTGCAACAAAAAAAATTGAGAAATCATGTGTCTGTGTCAATACTTATTCTGGAGTACAAAATGGAGACGGTTTTGCATGGGCCTTTCCAGGATTTACATATACATTTATTCACTTTTATCCAAAGCGACTTCCAAGAGAGAGCTTTTCAAAAGTGCATAGGTCAATGATCATAAACAACGAGGTAGCCCCAAAAACATTGCAGGTAGCCAAAACATGAAGCGTACATTGTGAAAAGCAAATAAGGGCCAATGGGAAGAAACATAAGAGCATGTAGTCAAACAAATTAAACAACATGAACCTCAAAAGTGCAAGAGTGTTATCTGTAGGAAAGCAAGCAACAATAATATAATTTACAGATTTGCACTGATGTGATTGCGAAGCCCCCTGTGCCGGTCTCCAGTGTAAGGAGGTCGACCCACCTGCGTCTGTAGCTGCTGGCCAAGCAGGAGTACTTGCTGAGCTCCCTGATGGAGGAGTCTCTGCTCCGTGACCGCCTCTCCCCCATCCTCATCCAGCCCCACCTCCATGACATGGATCGGCGCATTCGTCTGGTCCTGCAGGTGCTGGACGGCTGCCTGGAGAAGGAGGGATACGCTAACGTGGTGGAGGTTGACCGTGCCAGGGACAGTGCCACACACAGGAACCCGGGACACAGGTAGTGAGGTCTGGGATGGGGGAAGGGATAATCAGCCTCCTTCCTTGTCCTGCTCTGGGTCCCATCCTGGAGCTCTGATGGGAGGGTGAAGTGTGTGGCGGGACAGAGCCTGTCACTTACACCATGCACATCCATTTTGAATTCAGTGAATTCCAAGACTTGCCTTCACTGCCTTTATGGACCCGGCCCTATGTGTGTGTGTTTATAATAGAAGTACTGTTTGTTCACAGAATAGTGAACAGACTGGAGAGGCCTGGTTTTGTTGATTTTTTTTATTTATTATTTGTATATGAGAAAGTGTATAGAAGATACAGTACATAGGGGCACTGTCATTATATCGGCGAGTCGGCCCAAAAGTGTGTCGGCCCACCGGGCAAATGCCCGGTATGCCAGATGGCCAGTCCAGCCCTGCATCATGATATCATGATGCTCCTGAACCACATAGAAGCAGACCTGCAGAGGCTAACAAGGAGGTCCTTTGCACTGCCCCCTGCAACCCAACTACTGGCAGTGTAAGGTTCTAAGCCACTGGCAGTTTTCTGGAGGTTATTGGAGATGGACATGGGCTCTCCAAGGACTCAGTGTCAAGATCTGTGCATACTCTCACAACTGTATTACTTTGCCACATCCCAGACCACATCCAATTTCCCACAACCAGAGGGGACAAGTCTGCGGTGCAGGACTTAGGCTTCAATCTTCAATGGCTTTTATGATTTTTGTATGAGTTTTCACTCCCTCCGGTTTTCCAGCCCTTGGTCCGGACCGCTGTTGCGTGTCCTCCTTTTCACCCTTTTGTCCTCCTTTTTGACCCTACCTGCCCACCGACGCAAATTACCACTCGCGTAGGCTTTCAGATGCAAAAAAGAAATACCTCTTTCAAACCTACGTGGAGTTCAGAACTCCACTTTGCCACTAAGAGCAGCAAAGATCAATATCATGCCTTCTGTAAGCTCTGTCGCATTGATATAGACGTGAGTAGTAGGGGGAAAGGGGCTTTAGAGCGGCATGCCTGCGCTACGCAACGGCACAAGGCTAATGCTAGTTCTGCCGGGCACTCTTCGTTAACATCATTTTTTGCTCTGAACACAACAACAGTGGATGATAAAACAACCGCTGCTGAGATGATCACATTTTTAAATTTCTATTACAATTGAAATAGTTTGGGGAATGGTACTGTCTTATTTTCTTATTTATCTTTTGACTAAACTTGTCTCACCAAAGACAACAGAAAATCAGTGCACTTGTATTGAAGTATTGGATTTGTATTCAATGTTGACTTACTAAAATGAGAAATGTTATTGTCTTAATTTCATACTAATGTCCCCCCTCCCCCCGCATACAATTTGTAACTTTGACTAATAACTAATTAACAAGAACCAAAGTAGTAAGGTAAAGTTTTTTATGAGCAGTTACAATCACTTCTCTTAGCAAAGTTACAAATTGTATTAGCTAGCTGGCTTGCTATCTCACTGTTAAGCAAGTAAGGCAATTTCAAGGGATTTTCACTTAGGCCTACTGTCGAAGACACACCATCAGCAGGCGATCCTTCTTGTCCAGCCATAGCTAGATAGCGCCCTAACAGAGCGAAATCCCTGAATGCACTAGACAGCCATCAATGCAGAGAACAACACTGCCCCCTATCAGATGTCACTGTCTAAAGGGGGGGGGGGGGGGGGCTTGTGTTTGTGGATCAAAAAGCTATTTGTGTGTGGATTACAAATTGATCTTACGGCACACAGTTTGGAGCCACCACACTTAGAAATCCCTCACCGGGCCGAACAAGGTGTACGAGGGTCTGTCACTTGGACATCCCCCCTTACATAACCCCCCACGGGGCACTGCACGCATATCCCACTACAACCCCACGCTCACATCCCCTTAGGTCACAGCACACAATTGCCACGCTGTGATATCTCGCCCCACTGCACCGCAAACTCACGCATGTCTCAGGACCGCTGGCATGGTATATCTATCCGACGCACAGGTACCGGTACTCCAACTGCCTCCCTCGCACTCTAGCTATACGCGATATACAGCTAAAATTTGTACCTATAAGCTACCGGTGAGCAGCACACATAAGACAGTTTGTAAGGATTAATAACACCAGCTACTTAACTCTCCGGGATTTGAGACCCTCCCCTGGGGTCTGCGCTTGTGAGGCCGCTGCACAGACAGCAGGAGAGCCTCTTCAACAGGCTGGGAGTGGACAAAGGTACGCCTACAGCCCCACTGTCTAACGTCACCCTAATTCCCTGTACATTGCCTTGCCCAAGACACAATGTCATTTTGCACTGCTGGGAATCGAACCGGCAACCTTCTGATTAATAGCCCGATTCCCTAACCGCTCAGCAATCTGACCCCCCTAAACTGTCTGCGAACGCAACCACCCTCCAATCGCAACGCGCGTACAGTCGTTTTCACTTGGCATGCTTTCCGCCCCGTGATGTCCGCCAGACACCGGCTCCCAGACCAACTTCGAGCCCCCGCTCACTTCCCTCTTTTATACTCCCCCCCGACACTCCCTTACACAGGTGCAGTCACTTTATTAATTGTCAGCGCAGCCACTGACTCGTCGTCGTCGTCGTCATCTGCCGCTTATCCGGGGGTCGGGTCACGGGGGCAGCAACCTAAGCAGGGAGGCCCAGACTTCCTTCTCCCTGGCCACTTCCACCAGTTCTTGGGGGACCCCGAGGCGTTCCCAGGCCAGCCGAGAGACATCGTCCTCCAGCGTGTCCTGGGTCTTCCCCAGGGCCTCTTCCCAGTGGGACGTGCCCAGAACACCTCACCAGGGAGGTGTCCAGGAGGCATCCTGATCAGATGCCCGAGCCACCTCAACTGGCCCCTCTCGACGCGGAGGAGCAGCGGTTCTATTCTGATCCGCCTGTCGATCTCGCGCTACATTCTTCCCTCACTCGTGAACAAGACCCCGAGATACTTGAACTCCAATATCTCCTCCCCGACCCGGAGATTGCACTCCACCCTTTTCAGGTCGATAACCATGGCCTCAGATTTGGAGGTGCTGATTCCCATCCCAGCCGTTTCGCATTCGGTTGCGAACCGCTCCAGTGAGAGCTGAAGGTCACGGCCCGATGAAGCCATCAGGACCACATCATCCGCAAAAAGCAGCGACCCGATCCTGAGGTCACCAAACCGGACCCCCTCAACGCCCTGGCTGCGCCTAGAAATTCTGTCCATATATGTTATGAACAGAATCGGTGACAAAGGGCAGCCCTGGCGGAGTCCAACCCTCACCGGGAACAAGTTCGACTTACTGCCGGCAATGCGGACCAAACTCTGGCACCGGTCGTACAGGGACCGGACAGCCCCGATCAGGGAATCCGGTACCCCGTACTCCCGGAGCACCCCCCACATGAGCCCCCGAGGGACACGGTCGAACGCCTTTTCCAAATCCACGTGTCGTCACCTGGAGAAAAGTCTGGATGGTTCCTCACAAGTACCTTATTCTGAACAAGGTGAAGGAGGTTTCATTTAGAATTTTACACAGATACTACCCTGCTAATCATTATATGGTTAAGTATAAAAGAGACATAAATGTGAAATGTGGCTTCTGCAAAGATCACTCTGAGACTGTCCTACACCTCTTCTGGCACTGCTTACACACCCAAGCATTCTGGCAAAACTTCAGCAGTTTTGTAGTTGATCATATCTTTAATGATTTTGTTTTAATGTGCGAAAATTTTGTATTTTTTTCTACAAAAATCAGAGAGAAGAAAATGAATACTTTGTAATACATTTATTGATCTTAATGGCAAAATTGAACATTCACAAATGTAAATTCAGCAATAAGAAACCGTATTTTATACTTTTCCTTTGTGAGTTTGCAAATTACATGTCTTTACTTTCTAAATACCACAACAAAAAGGCCTTAAGAACGTTTAATATATGTACATCATTTAATATTCTTTCGTAATACCCCTGGCAATCTTTTAAATGTTTCTTATTTCAGTTGTTTATACACTTGTATACTGACCTGTGTACCATTATCTGTATACTTTGTACTTTTCGAGCAAAAAAAATCTATAAAAAGTCGAGCAAAATGTCCGAACCAAGCACCAGCGAGGAGGTTGGTAGCTAGGAAGATTAGACAACCCTTCTACATCCCTGGCCGTACCTGGAAGAATTTTTCGACATGTTTGGATGCAAAAACAACTCCTTTCGAATGCGCTGCAAGCTCTGCTCACCCAAGTAGGCTACCACAAGCTAATGGCTTTCACAACGTCGCCGTCTAATTTGAATAAAGGCTATTGATAACATGCCTCTGAAGTTTGACTTTTTGCAGCATTACAATACTTATAGGCAACTAGTCATCATATCTTACGCTCCATGAAACACATGGTTAATGCTTAGTAGTAGGCTACACATATATGGTTCTTTAATGTATTTGCATTGTACTAAAATGCGTTCATTTTCAATGGGCATAAACAGGTGCAGACCACATTTTTCAACATTAACATTTCAATATAACAAGTCATTATGGCCTTTGGAAACATGTTTTTTGGGGGGGAGGTGGGGTCGTGCATTAAAGACCCCTGTGCCTAAGCTTTTGTCCTTAATGGCATTTTTTTCCCTTACTACTTTTACTTTTATACTTTAAGTAGTTTTGAAACCAGTACTTTTATACTTTTACTTGAGTAAAAAGCTTGAATTGATAATTAAACTTCTACAGAAGTATTTTTAAACCCTAGTATCTATACTTCTACTTGAGTAATGAATGTGAATACTTTTAACACCTCTGCGCGTAGGCCTATATTTTCTATTCTGTAACCTATTTCTTATAGGCCTATCTGTGTTTGTATTTACAGAACCACACATTAAATATTCACATGAGAGATAAACCCGATCAATCCCAGCTCCAATCTTGTTATTTAATAAATAAAGAATAAGTTTTTTGGATACAACAGTCTGATTACTGGAACCCTGGATTCTATCACGGAGTTCTGACCCCACAGTGTTTTGACATAATCCAACCACTAGATAATTTTACTATTTTTCAAGATGCATTTGAGAAACTGATAAATTATTTATTCCTCGTTTATTGGGGAAACGGCAGACATACTGTATACCAATCTGACAGCTTCAAGTCTGGAATCATCGTCGGACTGATCTGTACAAATCTCTAGTTTGGCCTCCGAAGTAGTATTGGTAGTCAGTCCCACAAGTGGAGTTTTAATTTTCACACGTAGTTCTGTCTGGTGATGCAAAATAAAATATGTGCACAGGAGTCATTGCAGTATAAATGTCAAATTTAAACATGTTTTCCTCTCGGGTTCTTTTAAATTGTCCCTCTCTTCTCCCAGAATCCTTGATTTCAGGCGAGTGCCGCCGGTGGCGGGGCGGCTGGTCAACATGACCCGGGAGATCCGAGACGTGACGAGGGGCAAGAAGCTCTGGAGGACGTTCTTCATCTCCCCTGGTAAACACAGTCTCACACCCTTCATACCTTCTGTCTGTCGTCCACAACATTCAGAGTTTCGCTGCGCTGTTATACGGAAACCCTGATTTCAGAGATTTGGATACAAGATTCACATTCAGCAACACAGTCTGGAGTAGAGGATCTGGGGAAGCTCTTTTGTGTTGTCTGCCCAGTAAATGAATACTGAGGGACCAAGGTTTATCTGTATTATGACAGATTTGATTTGTCAGTTCAGTTTCTGGGATCGTACTTTATATGCAAATGGGAACCTTGCAACTCACAATATGTAAAGCATTGTGTCCTCCCAAAATTGTTTTTAACTTTACTATTAAAAATGGGAATAATGTTGGTTCAGGCAGGAGGACTCAATATAGTATTTACTTGATACTTTATTTCACACGGTACAACACATGATTTTAACACTTGATTTGGCATTATGGTTCTGCTTGCATCGGCTCCCTGCCGCACCCAACCTCTGAGCAGAGAGCAGCGACGCATTCCCCCTACGAAAGGAACACAGAACCAAGGGTGGAGGCCGGGGAGGCGGAGGCAGGAGATTAACAGAGCATCCTGTGTTGCACTAAGCAATGCAGAGTGCAGAGATATCCTGATTAAATAGCCCGCCCTGCTAGGAAGGTGTGCCCCTATTGCGTGCTGTGACCCGCTGCTGTGACGCGCTATGTCCTCTCCCTCTGTCAAATTGATGCTAACCTGATCTCACTCTTTCCTCCCTTTCTCCACCCTCCCAGCCAATAACATCTGTTTTTTTTACGGGGAGTGTTCCTACTACTGCTCCACTGAGCATGCTCTGTGTGGAAAGCCTGACCAGATTTAATGCTTGCTGGTCGCCTTCCTGCCTGACCTGGCCCTTGCCAAGCGCAAGACCTGGAGGAACCCCTGGAGACGCTCCTACCACAAACGCAAGAAAGCCGAGAAAGATTTGATGACCTCTGACCCTTTCAGCCAAGGATCTCTCCAGTCTCTCTCGACTTCATCATCCATCTTTTTCCTTTAAGTCCTTCCCAGTAGTTTTCATTCTCTCTGTAGGTTTTTCTCTCTGTCAAGCTAGTTTTTTTCCTTGCTTTAGATTCATTTGTAACTTTTTGGTGTATTTTTTGTCGCTCAACCGGTAACTCAACAGTAGGAGACATGGGTATGTTGTCTTCTAAGGTCCAGTCTTATTAGTTTCAAGAATCCCCTGACGACTGCCCCTATTGCTCTACAACAGGGGTAGGCAACCCTGTTCCTCAGGTGCCACTGTCCTGCATGTTTTAGATGTTTCCCTGCTCTAGCACACCTGATTCAAATGAATGGTCATTACCTGGCTTCCACAGAGCTTGATAACAACAACCTGAGGACCAGGGTTGCCCGACCCCTGCTCTACAATGTATGAGATGGAACTCTTTGGAGAGGAAACACTTCCATCAACTGACCTGCTAAAACTAAAGTGTATATAATAGAGATTAAGATGTCCAGTGAGGTAGACATTATACAGGACACACATATCGCTCTCTTCACTTCTCTGGGAAATATTGCCATTGTTGATGACTGAGAGACAACATAAACGCATGTGACTTACTTGCTAAAATCTTTTTATTTGAAGAGAGAATTTTTTGAAAATAATTGATCAAGATAGAATACTGCATATCAGTCAGACCAATATACGTTTTCCCCCACACCCACGATTCCTATCAAATCCAGTTGATTATAGGTTTTCACATTATCACAACAACAGGAAACTGATTAGAGAAACAAGAAACAACTGAATATGCCACGGATTCGAGTAAATATCAGGCATGCATGATAACCACAAACAGTTACAGTAGACAACGGCTTGTTAACCTCTCTCTTGGCTTCATACAGTTAGAAGTAAACAGACAAGAGCCTAGAGACTGCTACACAGGTGGGGAAACCCCACTGAACATCTACAGTCTACACTGGTCTGATCTTCATGGAGAAAGCCTTCAAGGAGTAATGATAACCCTTCCAGGTATACCAGTTCATGCCAGTTGCAAAATGAATCGTCTTACCCCACAGATATTCCCCATTAGGGTTAGCCCTATGGCACTTTGCGTACCAAAATGCACCATAATAGGTAACAGCACAGTTACCAGTCCATGCATCTTGGTCTTTGTCAAATGTAGAGAATTTGAAGCCGTTGTGGAGGGAGAGCGAGTCTCCTGCTCCTCCATTCTTGAAGCCTGTGACAGTCAGCTTGTAGCCATTAGACTCTGGGCCCACAGAGAAGGAGGAGTAAAACGCAAACGCCTTTCTTCCTGTAAAGTCCTCCATGTCCACTCTCAGCTCATGCTTTCTCGAGTTGGTGAGGTAGTGCAGGTTGTCCAGTCCCAACCAGTACTCTCCGTTGGCACTTCCAAAGCCAGCTTTGTACTGACTCCAGCCTCTGTAGAAGTTGGTGGTGCCGTCCACTCTTCTCTGAAAGACGGTCCACTTGCCTTTTCCAGTGGCCATGTCACAGTAGACTTGCACTGGCTTGATTGATGGTGTACACGCCGCTGGCCTTTGAGACACTTTTGGAGACATCAGCGCAGTCCCTGAGCAGTTTGAGGTCACACCTGGGAGCTGCATCAGCAATCACAGCCAGCAGCAGGATGAAGAGCAGACTTGCCATTTTGGTATCAAGTCAAAAGGTTTTAGCTTCTAGATCAAAGCAGAGATGTCCTAGATGTCCTGTGAGCTTTGGTAAGCCTTTTGGTGTCCTTTTATAGCATCTAGCAGAAATGTTGAAGGAGACTCAACCAATCCCATGGTGATCAAATGTGACTGGACCGGTTTAATGGAATGAATGCAAACTCTGGTACCACTAGAATTCTTATCTGATCTTCTTCCAGATAACATTTTATTGATGGGGGTTTCACAAAATAAGCCAAGGAGAAAGGCCTGATTGTTTGAGACTAAATCTTTTTTTTACTGAAAGAATCATACCTTTAAAGATTACTAATGCCTCCACTTTCAGGACCATTCTAAAATGAGGTATTACCTAGGTAATTAGGTACATGGCACAGTGATATCATGGAATCATTAGTGACATCATTAGTCAGACAAACCTTAACCATGGTCAAACAGCCCTTTGTAAGTATCACTTTCAGTCAAAAGTCCCACCGATCTAAGATCAGTGATGAGTAACAATTCAGAGAAGTAGAAACCAACACTTGGAGTGGGGCGACAATTATGTTGGTGCTCAAATGTATCAAATATGTCCATCCATCACTGAGAAAATACATTTGTTGTGTGTGTGTGCGTGTGTCTAGATGGGAGGTTGACCCAGACTACTGCGATGAGGTGAAGCAGACACCACCATATGACCGTGGCTCTCGTCTTCTAGACATCATGGACATGAAAATCTTTGACTTCCTCATGGGTAAGAAAGAACCTCACATTTACTTTGTAAAACAAAGAACAAACCATTAAACCCTTTTAGAAACATATTGATAGTTGAAAACAATGTCTCCTCATATCTGACTATAAAGTTTGTTCACTGAAGTTAAGAGAATTGATTCTTCAAGGAGCTGAACTATATATAGGAAACAGAAGTCTTCCAGAAGGCCAAACACTTAACCTACCATAAACAAACTCCCCCCATCTATCCCACCCCCAGGTAACATGGACCGCCATCATTACGAGACCTTTGAGAAGTTTGGTAACGAGACCTTCATCATTCATCTGGACAATGGTAGAGGGTAAGACCAGGACCTATATATATATATATGCATGCACACATACTCCACAAGCATAATGATGACATACAGCACACACACACTCAGACAAAAACAAATTGGGGGCATCGATCTGCTGCCAATGATGGTGTATGTTTAGGTGTAGGTCTATGGGTACATGTGACGCCATGTGACACTGCTTGTAAAAAGGGCAATACAAACAAAAATGTGGTTTTATTCAATGCTGCTTCACTCTCTCCAGGTTTGGAAAGTACTCACATGATGAGTTGTCCATTCTGGTGCCCCTGAGCCAATGTTGCAGGTTAGTATGCTGTCAGTATGTCCTCTCTCTTTGACACATGCTGGCTCTGAGATTGTTTGAAGATGAATTGTCTTAGTTAACATTTTGTTCCTCCTCCACCTCATGGCTGTGCCTGTCTCCAGGGTAAGGAGGTCGACCCACCTGCGTCTGCAGCTGCTGGCCAAGCAGGAGTACTTGCTGAGCTCCCTGATGGAGGAGTCTCTGCTCCATGACCGCCTCTCCCCCATCCTCATACAGCCCCACCTCCATGCCATGGACCGGTGCCTCCGTCTGGTCCTGCAGGTGCTGGACGGCTGCCTGGAGAAGGAGGGATACGCTAACGTGGTGGAGGTTGACCGTGCCAGGGACAGTGCCACACACAGGAACCCGGGACACAGGTAGTGAGGTCTGGGATGGGGGAAGGGATAATCAGCCTCCTTCCTTGTCCTGCTCTGGGTCCCATCCTGGAGCTCTGATGGGAGGGTGAAGTGTGTGGCGGGACAGAGCCTGTCACTTACACCATGCACATCCATTTTGAATTCAGTGAATTCCAAGACTTGCCTTCAATGCCTTTATGGACCCGGCCCTATGTGTGTGTGTTTATAATGGAAGTACTGTTTGTTCACAGAATAGTGAACAGACTGGAGAGGCCTGGTTTTGTTGAAAAAACATATTTTATTATTTGTGTAGCGCCCTCTCAGGCCAGTTGACTACGCCACCCCCTGAAGTGGGCTAATTTATATCTGAGCAAGGGGAACTCAATAATGCTATTGCACAGTTTTTTTTGGAGAAAGTATAAAAATAATCTTTATTAATAAATATTGCACAACAGTGGAGTTGGTTGGTCACCAGATAAAGAAAATAATAATAACATACATGGACAGTATGGGGGCTGGGGAACCTCTGCAATGGGCCACTAGAAGAACTGATGTCAGGCCAGGTCTCTAGGTCTCTATAACACACGTGGTCTTGTGCACACTCAATAATGTGTTTAAATTCAGGGAAAATGCACTACAATATTCACGACACTCGTGATACGTGACCAAGCAATTAAGAGTTCCACTACAAACACACCGCACTCTCTGTAGGCTACTAGGGTGAGAAAAACTACAGAGTCCGGCTATGGATAAGTCGCTAGTGGCCTTACCAGCACTGAGGTTATTAGCTATGAAGGGGGAAAGGGAGACAGACTGGAAATGAAGTAAAAAAAAATCATAATATCATAATCAGGGAGTCAGGTGGCTGAGCGGTGAGGGAATCGGGCTAGTAATCCGAAGGTTGCCAGTTCGATTCCCGGTCATGCAAACTGACGTTGTGTCCTTGGGCAAGGCACTTCACCCTACTTGCCTCGGGGGAATGTCCCTGTACTTACTGTACTTAGAGCTGTAAGCTCTGGATAAGAGCGTCTGCTAAAATGACTAAATGTAAATAATAAGTCCACTCTAGCTTGCGGCTCACATTTACACCTATACATATACGACACAGGCCGATAGGCTAGAGGAACTTAAACCGACACAATAAAGTAAAGAATCTATGAGCGGCACCAATGCATCAAACACACATTTACGAAAAAAAAGAAAGAAAGAGAACAGCAACTAGCACTCCTGTGTAGCTGCGAGGGTCTGACACTGCAAGCATATAATACACTGGTAAAAGATACATAAACACTACATCATGATTTGCCCATATTATACTACAACCAGAATAGTAAAAGAAAACCGCGGCTACGTTTAATAACGTACCTTGTTACACACAACAACACGGCGTCACTCCCCCACACGCACATCGACATACAGCGGCTCCGCTTTCCTATACAATAGGTAACAAGTACCAACTTAGCAAGCTAGTCATCAGTGACGGAAAAACTTAAAGAAACCTTTGCTCAGACATACCTGTCGATTTCACGCAGCACCCGTGACTCTGCTACACAGCCCCAGAACCAGTGGTGTTGATAATGAGCTACCGGCTTTAGGACCCCGGGTGTCTATTTATAAGCTTGTGGATAATACGTCAGGTATCTTAATTAATTGCATCCCCTTTCCCAATTAGTGATGCACTGCTGTATGACAGGAAGAGAGACAGAGAGAACTAACTGCAGCTGGAAAGGTGCAGGGAGTAGGCACCAAACTACTACTGCTTGCCCACTTGTTACATTTGTAAATGAGTAAGTGTATAGAAGATACAGTACATAGGGGCCATTAATTTATTTGTCATTTGAGTGCAAAGTCTGTTGTTTTTGTGCTGAGCTACGGTTTATTGATTCCGTTGTTCTAAATCAAAAGAGTGATATTTCCGGCAGAAGGCAGACAAAATGATGGTCTAAAGCTTTATTTTGCAATACAAAGTGCAAGGAACGGATATTATTTATAAGATATTTAAAGGGACAAATATGTTTTCAGTTTCACGCTACAAGCATTTTTTCGTTTTAAGATATGCCCGTTATGTTAAGTATCTAGCTCTGAATTTCTGTAGATAATCAAACAAAAAGTTTTTTTTTTATGATTCTTAGTATGTTTCCACTCCGGATGATAAACAAGGAGCAAGGAAACAGTAGAACTCTGTTGTCTTTTCCACAAGAACAGGTTTTCCTGTCAGTGTCCATGGTGGTTGAAAAGAAAACAGATCATGTGTCAAATGCCTACACATTCCATTATTCTCAAGTTAACCCGCACTTCTGGCATTCTTTATATAGACGTTGAGACAATTAATCAAAACAAGGAACAAGGAACATAAGTATATATGATGTGTGTACTTGCAGCTAAGCACATGCTTATCTTTGCTGTTCTGCACAGTCCATATGACATCGAGTATTAGGAAAACAAATGATTTGTGCTACAGTATGTACAGAAATATTCATCTGTGTCAGCATCTCTGAAGGGGAATATCAAGAGGGATTTTATTTGATTCTTCATACAGTGCTTAAAACACCTGCCCTTTTGTGCATAACATATTCGTATTCTTCACCATTTTGCCCTTTCAGATGGAACTATTTTGTAAATGTAAATAGATAGGCATAGGATAAAAGGTTGTTTTCTGTTACACTGCAAGCAGGTAAAATAAAAGGTAAATCGACAAATTATGCCTGTAAAGTATTGTAAAATACTTTGATTTCATAATTAATTCCATCCATCCATCATCTTCCGCTTGTCCGGGGGTCGGGTCGCGGGGGCAGCAACCTAAGCAGGGAGGCCCAGACTTTCCTCTCCCCGGCCACTTCCACCAGCTCTTCCTGGGGGACCCCGAGGCGTTCCCAGGCCAGCCGAGAGACATAGTCCCTCCAGCGTGTCCTGGGTCTTCCCCGGGGCCTCTTCCCAGTGGGACGTGCCCAGAACACCTCACCAGGGAGGCGTCCAGGAGGCATCCTTATCAGATGCCCGAGCCACCTCAACTGGCCCCTCTCGACGCGGAGGAGCAGCGGTTCTACTCTGAGCCCCTCCCGGATGACCGAGCTTCTCACCCTATCTCTAAGGGAGAGCCCGGACACCCTGCGGAGAAAACTCATTTCGGCCGCTTGTATTCGCGATCTCGTTCTTTCGGTCACTACCCACAGTTCGTGACCATAGGTGAGGGTAGGAACGTAGATCGACTGGTAAATAGAGAGCACTGCTTTCGACTCAGCTCCTTCTTCACCACAACGGACCGATGCAGAGCCCGCATCACTGCGGACGCCGCACCGATCCGCCTGTCGATCTCGCGCTCCATCCTTCCCTCACTCGTGAACAAGACCCCGAGATACTTGAACTCCTTCGCTTGGGACAAGATCTCCTCCCCGACCCGGAGATTGCACTCCACCTTTTTCCGGTCGATAACCATGGCCTCAAATTTGGAGGTGCTGATTCCCATCCCAGCCGCTTCGCATTCGGTTGCGAACCACTCCAGTGAGAGCTGGAGGTCACGGCCCGATGAAGCCAACAGGACCACATCATCCGCAAAAAGCAGCAACCCGATCCTGAGGTCCCCAAACCGGACCCCCTCAACGCCCTGGCTGCGCCTAGAAATTCTGTCCATATAAGTTATGAACAGAATCGGTGACAAAGGGCAGCCCTGGCGGAGTCCAACCCTCACCGGGAACAAGTTCGACTTACTACCGGCAATGCGGACCAAACTGGCACCGGTCGTACAGGGACCGAACAGCCCCGATCAGGGAGTCCGGTACCCCGTACTCCCGGAGCACCCCCCACATGAGCCCCCGAGGGACACGGTCGAACGCCTTTTCCAAATCCACAAAACATGTGTAGACTGGTTGGGCGAACTCCCATGCACCCTCCAGAACCCTGCCGAGGGTATAGAGCTGGTCCACAGTTCCACGGCCAGGACGAAAACCACATTGCTCCTCCTGAATCCAAGGTTCGACAATCCGACGGACCCTCCTCTCCAGCACCCCTGAATAGACTTTCCCAAGGAGGCTGAGGAGTGTGATCCCCCTAAAGTTGGAGCACACCCTCCGGTCCCCCTTTTTAAAGAGGGGAACCACCACCCCGGTCTGCCAGTCCAGAGGCACTGTCCCTGATGTCCACGCGATGTTGCAGAGTCGTGCCAACCAAGACAGCCCTACAACATCCAGAGCCTTAAGGAACTCCGGGCGGACCTCATCCACCCCAGGGGCCTTGCCACCGCGGAGCTTTTCAACCACCTCGGCGACCTCAGCCCCAGAGATAGAAGGGCCCCCCCCAATGTCCCCAGACTCTGCCTCCACGTCGGAACGCGTGTTGGTGGGATTAAGGAGGTCTTCAAAGTATTCCTTCCACCGATCCAGGACGTCCCCCATCGAGGTCAGCAGCGCACCATCCCCACCATATACAGCGTTGACAGTGCACTGCTTCCCCCTCCTGAGTCGCCGGATGGTGGTCCAGAACCTTTTCGAAGCCGTTCGGAAGTCATTCTCCATGGCCTCGCCGAACTCCTCCCACGCCCGGGTTTTTGCCTCCGCGACCGCCAAAGCCGCATTCCGCTTGGCCTGCCGGTACACATCAGCTGCCTCTGGAGTCCTACCAGCCAACAAAGTCCGATAGGCCTCCTTCTTCAGCTTGACGGCTTCCCTCACCTCCGGCGTCCACCACCGAGTCCGAGGGTTACCGCCGCGACATGCACCGACCGCCTTGCGTCCGCAGCTCCGGTCAGCCGCCTCAACAATGGAGGCCCGGAACATGGCCCATTCGGACTCAATGTCCCCGGCCTCCCCCGAGACATGGTCGAAGCTCTCCCGGAGGTGGGAGTTGAAGCTCCTTCTGACAGGGGATTCTGCCAGCCGTTCCCAGCAGACCCTCACATTACGTTTGGGCCTGCCAGGCCTGACCGGCGTCTTCCCCCACCATCGTAGCCAACTCACCACCAGGTGGTGATCAGTTGACACCGCCCCTCTCCTCACCCGAGTGTCCAAGACATTCGGCCTCAGATCCGACGACACGACTACAAAGTCTATCATCGAACTGAGACCTCGGGTGTCCTGGTTCCAAGTGCACATATGAACACCCTTATGCTTGAACATGGTGTTCGTTATGGACAAGCCGTGTCTAGCACAGAAGTCCAACAACAAAACACCGCTCGGGTTCAGATTGGGGGGGCCGTTCCTCCCAATCACGCCCCTCCAGGTCTCACTGTCATTGCCCACATGAGCATTGAAGTCCCCCAGGAGGACGAGGGAATCTCCGGGAGGAGCGCTTTCCAGCACCCCTCCCAGAGACTCCAAAAAGGGTGGGTACTCTGCACTGCCATTTGGTGCATAAGCACAAACAACAGTGAGGACCCGTCCCCCCACCCGAAGGCGGAGGGAGGCTACCCTCTAGTCCACCGGGGTGAACCCCAACGTACAGGCGCCGAACCGAGGGGAAACAAGTATTCCCAACCCAGCTCGACGCCTCTCACCGAGGGCAACTCCAGAGTGGAAGAGAGTCCAGCCCCTCTCAAGGAGACTGGTTCCGGAGCCGATGCTGTGCGTCGAGGCGAGGCAGACTATATCTAGCCGGAACTTCTCTACCTCGCGCACCAGCTCCGGCTCCTTTCCCGCCAGCGAGGTGACGTTCCACGTCCCTAGAGCTAGCTTCTGCAGCCGAGGATCGGACCGCCAAGGCCCCCGCCTTTGGCCGCCGCCCGTCTCGCACTGCACCCGACCCCCATGACCCCTCCTGCGGATGGTGAGCCCACTGGAAGGGGGTCCCACGTTGTCTCTTCGGGCTGTGCCCGACCGGGCCCCATGGGAAAAGGCCCGGCCACCAGGCGCTCGCCATCGAGCCCCACCCCCGAGCCTGGCTCCAGGGGGGGGGGCCCCGGTGACCCGCTTCCGGGCAGGGGCAACTGAGAACCATTGTTAGTTTTCTTCATGGTAGTTTTTGAGCCACGCTTTGTCTGATCCTTCGCCTGGAACCTGTTTGCCTTGGGTGACCCTACCAGGGGCATATAGCCCCTGACAACATAGCTTCCAGGATCATTAGGACACGCAAACCCCTCCACCGCGGTAAGGTGGTGACTCAGGGAGGGGCATAATTAATTTACGTGTAAAAAAATGAAACGGTTAAAGCCATAATCCGGAGTTGCTGCAGCTGGTTGGCCTTTTTGTGCTGGTGCACCATCAACATCACCAAACTCTGAATGTTTTCATTCTGAAAACTACTGTACATCCAGCAGCTCTCAGTGAACTCAGAGTTAACTAATGGCCCTGACAACTCCAAATTATGGTTTGAAAGAAATGTTATTAGGTTTCTGACATTGCTTATTTATTTCAAGCTTTTCTGGTTGGCTATTATTTAGCCAATTATTACACAGCGAAGTCCTAGAGTATGGTTTACCAGTGCCTCTGCAAAGATGGAAATACTTGAATGTTTTGGGTTGTTACATACTGTACAAACAGGATCTGTAAACTACTACACTACTAATCAGCCTGTGTGACTTGGACCGCTAGGCAGACAATAGTCTAGAATGTGGACAGGGTTAAGCCACCCTTCTCCTGCCAGCGATAGCACCAGACCACGTACTTTGGATTTTCATATTCGGACTGTAAATATATATAAGTACTTTGAGGACATTAGAGGCTGCTCTGCTGCCCGTAGCCATACGCTTCTGTTTTCTTCAACTGCATTGTTACTGTGAAGATAAATCTGTGCAACAAAAAAATTTGAGAAATCATGTGTCTGTGTCAATACTTATTCTGGAGTACAAAATGGAGACGGTTTTGCATGGGCCTTTCCATGATTTACATATACATTTATTCACTTTTATCCAAAGCGACTTCCAAGAGAGAGCTTTTCAAAAGTGCATAGGTCAATGATCATAAACCAATGCTGAACAATCACAGAGTTTGCTACATTGATGGATTGACCATCAGAAGAACCATTTGATCTAAAGTTTATATAAGGCAGGGTTTTAGGGTTGTTCTTCATCACTCTTGCGAACGATCTGTGGCTAGCACCTCCTTCGTTAGACTGATCACAAAGTACTTTGTTAAATCCTATGCTAATGTACAAGCTAAATAAATTAAATTGAAACCACCATCTCTTGACTCAAATCTACACAGTGCCACTAGAATTTTTCCACAACATTTGGTGCCGAAACGCGGGATCCTCGTCTGCTCAGCGTATCTCGGACAAGGACTCCCTTAGAAAAGGTGATGATCAATCCGGCATAGCCGCCTTTACCTCTATCCAAAATTTACAGAGAAAGCGGGACCGATTCGGGGGGGGGGGCTTGGCTGGTTGCGCTGTTGCTGACGCGGGATCCTCAAAGAACCGGTGAGATATTCTTTTTGGTCACTGTGTGATATTGAATTGTCTAAATGTGTGTTTTTTAGGCTATTGTCAATAATTCGGTTAAGTAAGTAATTGGGCAGAGGTAAAACTGTGTCCTGTACGTGTAATTTCGTATGAATTAATAAGGTAAGGTTGATGAACCTATCTTTTACGTGAAAGTCGTAAAAAACGTCTGCAGAAGTGTGTCAACGGACACACATAGAGGTAGTGTGTTGACGAACACACATAGAGGGAGATAAATTCACATGTTATATCGTGTTATGTGTCTTTTTGAGACCCTATAGGATTAGAATATGTTGGGTTAGTGATAGTTTGAGAAATTGTATTGGCTTTGGTGGTCATAACAGTTCTTATTTATTAACGTGGCCTAAACGTGATTCTAAGTCCCGAGAGAAAAGTATACTAGTGAGGTAATCAGCTGAGTGTTTACAAAGGGTTTGAGTCCCTGAAGGTGAAGTACAAAAAAAAAAAAAAAGTTAGGATGTATTCTGAGGGATTTTCAAAACAAAGGTTTGAGTTTTTTACACGAGTGTTCATGTTCATTTTTTGTTTTAATTGCAAGTTATGTTTTTTGATGTTAAAAGAAGTATAAGTAACTAATGGTGTCTACTATTCAAGCTATATACAAATTACAAAAATCAAAATTTTAATTATTTTTCGGTTTGAATATTTGTAATTTATGTGCAGTTGGGGTATATTTTCATTGAAAGTTGTGAAGTCGGAATTTAATTGTTTTTAGAAAAGAAAAGGGGTAGTAATTGTGTCTTTATTTTCCGACGTTGGTTATTGTTCGTTTATGGATTGTAATTCTAAAAAATGAATGGTCTGGAGGCAGAATTGACCTGTCCAAACATCGATTACATGAAACAAAAGTATGGTAACGATAGTTTATTGCAAATGCAAATATGGATTGATAAATGTGGATTTTCGAGTGTGGGGTCGTTTTGTTTTAAGGACCTTATTGAATTGCGAAATAAGTTTGTGGAGAGAAATAGATACACGATTTTTTGTGTGGAGAAAAGAATAGATTTTAGCCTGATTGGAGAGCTTTTTCTGATTGGATGGAGATAGGTCAGATGTCTTCTGACATCTGCCATCTTTCCTATATCTAGGAAAAGTCAAGAAAGTAGGATCCTGGAATTTGTTTATAGATTTGCTTTGGATTCCCGCAAAGATTGCGGCTTGTGCTTTGACTTGCAATTGCCTATACTTATTATTTTGCGTTTCAAAGAAGGAGAGGTTAAAGTCCTCTCCGGTACAAAGGGTTTGAGTCCCTGTTGTGTTTGGAATAAATAGTGTTGTGGGCTATGTTGGTCAAAGCTAATGCAGAGCGTGTTGACATGCTGTTGAAAAACATGTAGGCCAACACGAATTGCTAGGTATGGTCAATCCAAAATGCGTGCTTTAATTGTGGGAATTTGAGCAAAATGTATGTGAATGTCCGGAGATGTGTCATCACTGTTGAAAGTTTTCTGGAAATTGGGGGCGAACTCTCGCAAATCAGAGGGGTTCGTGACCGGAAGTTGAGTTCCGAACTGGTGACGTACAATGTTTATCGGTTATGACACTGTTGGTAGAGGAGAGACGATTGACTTGTTATATTGTTTTACAACTTTGTGTTAACCGTTATATATTTGATGTTAGACTTTACATCGGTCTGATTACCGCCAGAAGGCATTTGTTTTTGAAGACGGAGACATTCTGTTTTGAAAATGCTAATGTTAATTCTTTGACTGAATTCTCCACTTGAAAAGAGGCGCATGCGCTTGAGCCTAGCGGAAGTTGATTCTTTCATTGAAGCTCATTCTGCGTGTAGTGGCCCACACCCGTCATGAGTGCAAAAAAAAAAACAACAAAAAACAACACTTATTTTAGAGAGAATTTGACGTTGAATTGAGAAATATATTGGTTGGAAAACAGATGTGTGTTTCTGTTTCTTTGTCAAACTTAAAGGCCAGTTTTGGCAACAAAAGCGGTATTCATTTGAAGAATTACAATCCCGGGGTTATTGAAACTTTTATAGAAAGTTATGTGTTCAAACGGAAATGTTATGTTGTTTAAGGAATATTTTTGTTTATGTCTGGAAATGTTCAAATGGTTTTTATTTTTAATTTTGTGGGAGTTCACAGATGTTACTGTTGTTTAAAGAAATATGTAAAGGGTTATGAAGAAGTGATTAGAAAGATTGAGCCAGTCCGAGGGACTGAAGTGTATACAAGGGGAACTAGTTCGAGAGACTGAATTGCGATTGTTGTTAAGGGCAAAGGTGCTACATATGTGTGTTTATTGCTGCTGAGATGATTTGTTGAAATGTGTTGGGTTTGGTGGTATTCATATTTACCTATTTAAATGGACTTGAAGTTGAAGCTTTGTCCAACCAGAATGCTAATACATATGTAAACTGTCATTCTCTGACGAGTGATATTAGGTGCATATGTAGATTTCGGAGCCTAATTTTTATGTTGAAATTAAAATAGTACTAATGGTTGATAGAATTGTAAAGGTTCTGTTGTAAATATAACTATGGGTAATTGGTTATGTTGTAAGAGGGTAGAATTGTCCCTAGAAAGAAGTCCGAAAGCTGACATGATTCTAGCGAATTTGCCAGTCCGCTGTCTGTGAACCAAGTCTTTTACAAATTGCTAGGATTGCTGGGATCTGAGGAAAAAATCCAGGCTGTGACTTTGTTGGCTAATGGCTAATGGTGAAAACGTGGAGGAAGTGCATTCTGCTCTGTCCTGAGACAAAGGAGAGTCCAGGAAGTTGAATTTGCAACTATGGCAACGACATTAGCTAACAAACTAACAGACCGACAGGCGGGTACAGGCTAGTAAAGGAATTGCAGCTTGACATTTGAGATCCAGGATGAGTAACCGCATGACGCATGCGCAGACGGAAATTGAGAAATTGACTAAGACGCAAATTTAGAGAAATAGATACATTTGGAGCGAATTTTACATATTAATTTGGTTATTTTTGAAATATGTTGGGTGATGAGTATTTTGAGACATTTGCTAACAAGGTTTTTGTTTGTTTGAGGACATTTTAAATGAGTTTCAGAAATTCCGAGGAAAGGTGGGGGCAAAAAAAAAAGAGTCCCGTTACGTTGAGTTTTACAAAGGTGATCCCAGAGGGTGTAATTCTGCATAATTATGTGAGTATTAATGGTGAAAGATGTGTCCGTTTAGATGAATTCGAAGTTTGGTGGTTTACGAATGTATGATTAACATTTGTTCTAATTCCTAGCCAAACAGGGAGGTAGAAGCCTTTCAGACCAGAACTTGTATTTACGAGCGGAAAATCTGTGATGTGTGATGGTACTCAGTAAAATGCAGAAATTGAACCCCTGGTTCATAAATTAGTTCTAATTGGATTGGAAAAGTTATACTTTAGCAAAATTAAGTGAATAGATGGTAAACGCCAACCATCTGTGTTGTTTAAAAGAGAAAAAAAAAGGTTGAGAGTTTTTGCTTTGTTCCAGAGCGCGCTGATAGACATTGTTTATTTGAGTTGATTCATTGAGTACTAACAAAGAGTAATTGAGATAGCTGGTAAATATAGGAATATTCAAAGGTGTATACATTACATGCCTTGATAAGACTTTTGAGAAGTTAAAGAATAAGGTTTTGTTTTACGGGTTTATGTTAAATTGTGAATTTAAAGGTTTAAAAAGAAAAAGGGAGAGTTTATATTTTCTTTTGTCTTAAGGGCATTGTTTGATTGATGTGATTGCGAGTCGTAGCGTAATTCTAGCATGAATTACTTGTTCTAAGAGCAGTTTTAAGTGTGCGAACATGGATTTAATGAAACAAGAGAACGTTTTGTGGATGTGAAGAGATGATTGGTTTACACATTTTGATGTTCTGAAAAGGGAACTATGCATATGCTTTGAAAAGGTATATGGGCAAACGTTTTAAATCAGAATATTAAAATCTAGAGTTTTTTTAAGAGTTTTGATAAAGGTATTAGATGCAATGTGGTTATGAAATGAGAAAGAGAAAATAATTACAATGTACTTTTGTTTGGAGTTTGACTGTAATTTGATTTTAAGTTTTCTTTGAGAGTTTTATCAGGGCATGGTACAATGTTTTGGGATAAACAGTTAGGCTGTGATGAGGTTGTTTTATTATGGTATTGGTTCATAAAGAGGGTTATTATAACTTGGTTTTGAAATAATTTGGGAAGACTCATTAAGTCTGATAAATTGTGGTTGTGATGGTTGGAACTAAGTAGCTTGTTCTGGACTGCAGCCAAAGCAAGTTATGAAGTTCTACCTATCTAACCTATATAGAAATATAGATGGGGTATAAGTTTGGCTAATGGTTACATTAAGAACATTTTATGGTCTATGTTTCATTTTGGAATCCTACAGATAAAATTCTGGTTTGGGGTAGTGATTTTCCTCATGTCTTGGAAAATGAGAGATTTGATTTGGTGAATTTAAATACAGACAAAAAAAAAAAAGGGAATCTGAAATATAAAGGTATTCATTTGAACTGTTCCTAAAGGTTTTTTTTAAGAAAGGATAATAAGAGACTAAAAGTTGAGGTTATCCGTAATTTGGTTGTTTTCTAAAATAGTTTTATTTTATACAAATTGGTTCAAAAGTTGTTTGCTTCAGTGTAAGCTTGTTAATTCATAAAAGGGAAAAGAGTTAAAATATTTACTGATAGTTAAATATATCATAGGTGTTATATATGATTTTGGGAAAGGTATGGAAATAGGAAGTTTCTTATTTTCACTTATAGAACAACTTGCTGTATGCAAAGGTGGAATTCACTCTAACAATGATGATTATTCCACAGGGAAAATGCTAGTGCTGATACTAGCTGGAGAAGTTTCTAGATTGCCTGCATGCATTGATGAACTAACTAGAATATGTTTTTGATGTTGATATGGTTACAGGAAGTGATGAGATGATGTTGCTATGTCCGGATGAGCCTAACTTGACAAATTTGGGCTTACAGGACTCTTTTGAGGAAAATTGTTGTGTGACCTTGATACAACATTTGTTACAGATTCTTTAAGGGAAGCGCAGGCTTCTTAGATAAGAAGAGATGACGTTTAGGAATTTATGACTGATGACTGACTGATCCAAACAGAGAGTGACTATGGAGGTTTTATGGTTTTATGTCTTTAGCTTCAGTAGTTTGGCTTTGTGATAGGACTGTGAGGGTTTGATATGATACTGCTGAGTTGAAAATATTGGACTGTATTTAACCCAGAGTGAGAATTTTGTTTTTGTTTGAGTATATTTGATAAGAATTACAGAATACAGCGGACAGATGGAGAAAGGAATAGTGGAATGGAGATTCGAACTTGGACTAAACCACAAGAAAATGCGTTTTGGAAAAAGGAAGGATATGAGAATAAAAATGGAGGTTGTATGGTCTGCATAAAACATTTATCTTGAGATTTTGCTCAAACACATGGAAAGATCATGCCTCTACAGTTTGTGTGATATCAAGAATCCATTATTTTAGCATACAAGAGGATTTGTAATGGATGCATAGTCATGTTGTCAGTACTTCATATGTGGGACAAGTATTATGAGAAAAGGAATTGAAACACGATAAGCTTCACAGTTAAGGTTAGAGAAACTATTTGAGTATTGATAGATGGATTTTGTAGAGTTACATTTTTGGAGAAGTGATACTGTTTAATGATTGTTGATGGTTGTTGGATGGGAAGAAGTTTTAGACTTCTCAGGGGCTCAGTGGTCAAGTTTTGTTAATTTAGAATATTCTTCGATGGGATTTTTCTTTGAGGGTATGTAATGATAATGGGTCACACTTGTTTATGGAAGTTATTTTGGTGTTGATAGGATTCAACATTGTGTTAATCACTTCAGTTGAATGAGAGAACATAACTTTGAAGACTACGTCAGACGACAAGAAGTCAGTTACCTTTAACTGACCTCTGTGAGAATGTGCTTGCTTATCACTGTGCAACCTTTTGGAGTCTACTTTGTGTGAGATTCACAGGCAGGTGAAGGAGGCTATTCCTATGACTGGACCGCTGCATGTTTTGATACCAGATGACTGGATCGTGGTGAAGGACCTGAAACGCCTGGTAAAACCCAAGGTGGACGGGGCCATACCAGATTCTCCTGACGACTAATCCAGCGGTTAAAATCGGAGGGAAGAGCAACGTGGATACACGCTAACCATTGTAAGCGTGCACCTTGTCTGGAGACGGAAACAGAGGATACGCGTTCTGCGTAGGACCAAGGAAATTTCCGAGCTGTACGCAAAGTGCAGTGTCGTTGAAAGTTGCCCTGAGCAATTTGATCGTCGTTTGCAATTGGTTCGACTCGACTAAACTGACTGAAAGAAGTTTGCCTACAGCCAACTGAAGATGGTCACTACGGATGCACAATCATGGCATCCGTTCCGACAACCTGGACTTTGTGGTGTACGGGGTACAATGGGTTTTGTCTTGAGACTAGCATTTCTTATGTTAATGTTTGAATTTTATTTTTCTTGATTAACTGTTTGGGTTTATGGTATTGTAAAAAAAAAAGAAAAAAAAGAGTGGAATTGTGGTGGAAATTTGGAATACAGTTATAATGTGTGTGTTTTATATATGAGGAATGTGTTTTAATGGAAGTCTAAAGTTGGTTAAGAAGCTTGATACAGTGAAAGTTGAATCAACTCCATTTGGTAGAGATGCCATTTGCAGTTTATGACACCTGGGGAGGATGAGACAGCTGGTCTGGAGACAATGTGGATTCAATTGTATTGTTATTGTGATCTGAGGGAGCAGTTTAAGATAGATGAACTGACCAAGCTGCTCGGACCCTTCCTGTTGCATGGGTGGTGTTAATTAAATACTTGTTTGAAGATGTCCACACAAAGGACAGTTGACCATTTGACTGGTCAACTCCTGTGGCTTTACTATCTACTGGTTTGGGGAGAGATGCCACATCAAAGAACTGTGGGACACTTGGTATGGAGTCAAACTGTCACTGAGCAGTGCTGACCAATCACAGAGTTTGCTACATTGATGGATTGACCATCAGAAGAACCATTTGATCTAAAGTTTATATAAGGCAGGGTTTTAGGGTTGTTCTTCATCACTCTTGCGAACGATCTGTGGCTAGCACCTCCTTCGTTAGACTGATCACAAAGTACTTTGTTAAATCTTATGCTAATGTACAAGCTAAATAAATTAAATTGAAACCGCCATCTCTTGACTATTCAAATCTACACAGTGCCACTAGAATTTTTCCACAACAGTAGCCAAAACATGAAGCGTACATTGTGAAAAGCAAATAAGGGCCAATGGGAAGAAACATAAGAGCATGTAGTCAAACAAATTAAACAACACGAACCTCAAAAGTGCAAGAGTGTATCTTTAGGAAAGCAAGCAACAACTAGAGAGGGTACAATTTCTGGGGAAATTGTAGGGTGTGCTTGCTTGCGTCGGTTGCACAGGGGTCCGTTTTTGAATGACATTTTTTACAACTGATATTTCTGTATATTTTATATAAAAATGCATACTTATTATTTATGAAGATTAAATAGATTTAAAAGCGTTTTTTTTGTGGCTCATTTACAACTGAAAATACGAGTGAAGTGTAGAATGAAATAGATGTCTTCTCATTTCCCCTGCAAGAGGCAGCCTCATCGTTGAATCAAAACGAATAAATTTGGCAGACCGGTGTAAAAATTGACCTAATCTCTATGATTTAAACGTCCTTTTAAGTTTTTCCCTTCTCGTGATATTTTAAGGAATTTAGCCTACTCATATTGCATTCATTCATGAATAAAGAACCCCCTTTGAAGATTATTCTAAGACGTTACCGGCAGTAGAAGATGGAATCGCGATTCAAACAGTACCATCTGCTAACTGAAAATATGCCCTCAAAAACGTAAATAAGCTTGACATTTATTTAGTGGAAAATCGCTCATTCATAAAAAGCTCACTGGTAGCGATCATTGTCAGTAACAACGCAAAATGCGACATAGCCCTGTGTGGAGAAGCTGCCCCGGTAAATTGTACTACTACGGTACAGTACTAGTAGACTACTGCTGTGTTCTTTCGTCTTGGTAGCGATTGCGTTGGTTGAATTGGATTTAACGTTCCGTTGTACGGTTTAGGCTGAAATAAATTATTTTCATGAACAGATTGACAACGTTTAGGCTGTGGCAATGAAGTTCAGGTTAGTAGTTATATAGACTTTTGATTTAAGTAAGGGGAGTGCCGAACATGTTCTGTCGCCGTTTGACTTCCTACAGCTGTGTAGATGTTTTTGTAGTGTCTCGCGTAGGCTACAGCGTTGCAGTGAGCAACACTGGTTTGAAACCACAGGTAATGATCATTTCACCCACAAATCGTTTACTTGTAATGTAATGTCATAATAAATCCTACAACGAAAATGTATTTGTGAGGAATGTTTATTTTAAAGATTGAAAACAGATGCATCATAGACCACTGTAGTATGTGTTGCCCGGGCAACAGAGGCTAATGTCATGATGCTACTGTAATGCTTCAGTGAAATAGTAGACTACCGTTTCCAAAAGTAGATGTGGGCCTACTTCCTTAATAATATCAGCTAATATTGTACATTACATTTCATAATTGTGTTTCACATCACAAAGTAAAATGAGTAAATAGTTATCACCCTGGCCTCTTTGCTTGTGGCGTTCCTGCAGCTGCCTTGCAGTAAAGCTATAGTTAGCCTAGCTATCCCCCAAGTTAACAGATGTGAAACGAATGTTCTGCTACAGGTAGTCACGTGTGTTTTCGTGACGTTAGTGATGTAGTGACGTTAGTAACGTCAGTGACTGTGGCTAGCAAATTAGCCACCGTTAGCTTCACTTTTCACCACAAAAACGCAATTTCTACTTAAACCATGCAACGGAACGTAAATAAAAATACAACCAACGCAATCGCTACCAAGACGAACCTTTTGACACCGCCGTTGTGTATGTAGTCCAAATATTGACTGATCCTTAGGGGGGCGAAAATAAATAATAATAATAAATAAATATATATGTGAGAGAACAAAGGTTGTGCTCTCGCCGAAGGCTTGAGCACACCCAATAATATAATTTACAGATTTGCACTGATGTGATTGCGAAGCCCCCTGTGCCGGTCTCCAGGGTAAGGAGGTCGACCCACCTGCGTCTGTAGCTGCTGGCCAAGCAGGAGTACTTGCTGAGCTCCCTGATGGAGGAGTCTCTGCTCCGTGACCGCCTCTCCCCCATCCTCATCCAGCCCCACCTCCATGACATGGACCGGCGCATTCGTCTGGTCCTGCAGGTGCTGGACGGCTGCCTGGAGAAGGAGGGATACGCTAACGTGGTGGAGGTTGACCGTGCCAGGGACAGTGCCACACACAGGAACCCGGGACACAGGTAGTGAGGTCTGGGATGGGGGAAGGGATAATCAGCCTCCTTCCTTGTCCTGCTCTGGGTCCCATCCTGGAGCTCTGATGGGAGGGTGAAGTGTGTGGCGGGACAGAGCCTGTCACTTACACCATGCACATCCATTTTGAATTCAGTGAATTCCAAGACTTGCCTTCAATGCCTTTATGGACCCGGCCCTATGTGTGTGTGTTTATAATAGAAGTACTGTTTGTTCACAGAATAGTGAACAGACTAGAGAGGCCTGGTTTTGTTGAAAAAACACATTTTATTATTTGTATATGAGAAAGTGTATACAAGATACAGTACATAGGGGTCATGAATTTATTTGTCATTTGAGTGCAAAGTCTGTTGTTTTTGTGCTGAGCTACGGTTTATTGATTCCGTTGTTCTAAATCAAGTGTGATATTTCCGGCAGAAGGCAGACAAAATTATAGTCTAAAGCTTTATTTTGCAATACAAAGTGCAAGGAACGGATATTATTTATAAGATATTTAAAGGGACTCAATGGACTCAATGATGGCTGTGTAGAAGTGCACCATCATTGTCTTTGGCAGGTTGAATTTCTTCAGCTGCTGTAGGAAGTACATTCTCTGTTGTGCTTTTTTGGTGAGGGAGCTGATGTTCAGTTTCCACTTGAGGTCCTGGGATAGGATAGCGCCCAGGAAGCGGAAAGACTCCACAGTGTTGACTGGGGAGTCACACAGGGTGATGGGGGTGAGTGGGGCTGTATTATTTCTGAAGTCCACAACCATTTCCACTGTCTTAAGAGCATTGAGCTCTGGGTTGTTCTGGCTGCACCAGGTCACAAGGTTGTCAGCTTCCCACCTGTAATCAGACTCATCCCCACCAGAGATGAGCCCAATGAAGGTGGTGTCATCCGCAAACTTCAGGAGTTTGACGGACAGATGACTGGAGGTGCAGCTGTTGGTGTACAGGGAGAAGAGCAGAGGAGAAAGGACGCAGCTCTGAGGAGATCCGGTGCTGATGGTTCCCAGCTTGACGCACTACTTCCTGTCAGACAGGAAGTATGTGATCCACCTGCAGGTGGAATCAGGCACGTTCAGCTGAAAGAGCTTGTCCTAAAGCAGGGCAGGGATGATGGTGTTGAAGGCAGAGCTGAAGTCCAAAAACAGGATCCTGGCGTAGGATGCTGGGGAGTCCAGGTGCTGTAGGGTGAAGTGGGGGGCCATGTTAACTGCGTCGTCCACAGACCTGTTGGATCTGTAGGCAAACTGCAGAGGGGCCAGTAGAGGGTCTGTGATGGATTTGAGGTGTGCCAGCACCAGGCGCTCGAAAGACTTCATTACTACAGAGGTGAGGGCGACGGGTCTGTAGTCATTATGTCCTCTTGGCCTTGGCTTTTTGGGTACAGGGATGATGGTGGAAGACTTGAGACAGGCTGGCACATGGCATGTCTCCAGGGAGGTGTTGAAGATGTAGGTAAACACCGGAGACAGCTGGTCAGCACAGTTGTTGAGGGTGGATGGAGAGACAGAGTCCGGCCCAGCTGCTTTGCGGGGGTTCTGCCTCTTGTAAAGTCTGTTTACTTCTCCCTCCTGAATGGAGAGAATCGTCTCTGTGTTGATAGGGGTGGGAAGGGATAGTTCAGGACAGTCCAATTGTATGTCAAATCTACAGTAGAACTCGTTCAGGTCGTTGGCCAGGCGAGAGTCGTTAGTCGAGTGGGGGGCTGGTGTTTTAGTCTCTGAGTACAGTCGTTTAGCCTCTCTCACCGCCTTGCTAAACCTGTTCTTCGACTCCTTGAATCTGTCTCTGTCCCGACCTCTAAACGCAGCCTCTTTGTCCAGTCTCTGCCTTCTGAGTTTAGGTGTAAACCAGGGTTTGTCGTTGTTGAAGCTCACCCGGTCAATGCTGGATGGAACCAAATCAAAGAACACAAAAGAAGACGCTCCTGACTGCCTACCCACACTAAGCTGGCACACGATCAAGGCTCCCTGTCCAAAACAAAGAGGGTGGTCCGCCCAGATCTCGCCCAACTCGTCTAACATAGTAAATTGTCCTATGGGAGGTAAAAGAGAACAGAGTTAGTGACACAAAACAGGACTGTCCTGACACTCGACCTACCAAAAAAGAGAGAACGCGAACTGAACACTGATGGCTTTTTAAATTGTCCCAAACCAGCCTCAGCTGGCAGCGGGCTGATTAGAGGGTGGAGCCTGATGAGCACCAGACCAGAGACACGGGCTGGAAACGAGGCGTCCTCGCCGACCCGAATGGTTCCTGCTTGGTGACTCGGGTGGAACACACATTAAACAGTAACAGGCCCTCAGTCAACTGGGGAACGTGACACGCCCACAACAAAACGAGCAAACCACTTTGGCGGCTAAAACAGGTGCACTACAGAGCAAAGCTTAGGCTGCCTCAAAGGAAGCATTACACTCGGGGGAACACACAAAAGGTACCTTCGGGCTTAGAAGAGACCTGAGTGGCGCTACTACTGTGGAAAAGTTCCTATCAAACGTGCGGTAGTACCCAACCATCCCCAGAAACCTACGCAGCTCTCTGCGAGTGGTGGGAGCAGGGAACACAACCATCGCCTCCACCTTACTAGCTAAGGGACTTACCTGGCCCCGTCCCACCTGTTTACCAAGGTACTTTACAGTTGCCTTGCCGAACTCACATTTTGCGAGGTTGAGGGTTAGAGATGCCTCTTCAAACCGCTGTAACACTGTTTTCAAGGTGGACAGGTGGTCATCCCAAGTAGGTGAATGGATGACTACATCATCCAAGTACGCGGTGCAGTTTTTAACCCCTGCGAACACAATGTTAATGAGCCTTTGGAAAATAGCTGGCGCATTGCGCATTCCAAACGGCATGACAGTATACTGTGCAAAACTGTCAGGTGTCACAAAGGCAGATATCTCCGAGGCACGAGACGTAAGTGGGACCTTCCAGTATCCCTTCAACAAATCTGGTTTACTCACAAATCCCACAGACCTAATGGTGTCCACACAGTCATCGATCCTTGGCATAGGAAAAGAGTCAGGCAAAATTACAGAATTCACACGCCGGTAGTCCGTACAAAACCTAGACGTACCGTCTGGTTTAGGTACAAGGATACACGGCGAACTCCAGGCACTGTTGCTGGTTTTGGCTTTTCCATTTTCCAGGAGAAAAGTCACCTCCTTTCTTATCACCTCCCTCTTCGCAACGTTAGCCCAATAGGGGTGTTGGGGTATCGGGGCAGCACCTGCAACATTCACATCATGTTCCAAGATGGTTGTCACGCTGGGGACATCATTGAACACACTTGGGAAGCATTTGATTAGGGCCACAAGATCTTCAGTTTGACTGTTATCTAAGTGCTCGGTGAGAGAATCCAACTGTGTAAGCATAATTGAATTACTCAACCTCTCACACTGCGGGAGTGAATTGCGAAGCTGTAACCCGTCCTCATCTTGTTCCCAGGGCTCTCAAGTGTCACGCATTGAGCGTGACAGTCACTCATTTCGGTCTTTTGTCACGCCCTCCCGCCACACATTGTATGGCTTCAACATGTTAACGTGGCACAGCTCAGTCGTTCGCCTCCGTTCTGGAGTCCTAACGATGTAGTTGGTTTCACTGACTTTCCTGTCAACGGTCAGTGGTCCAGTATAACGAGCCAACAGAGACGATCCCTGAACTGGCAACAGCACTAGAACCTGGTCACCTGGGTTGAAACCGCAGCTCACTGTCATAGCGCTGCTTCATGCGTTTCTGAGCAGACGAGAGAGACCCCTGTGCTATGGCACACGCGTCATGGAGCCGGTTACGCATGTGGTGAACATTCTCAAACACATTTCTCGGAACACAGGTAGGTGTGTCTGCTGAAAGGATATTCTCCTTCATTACTTGTAACGGGCCCCGCGGGGTGTGACCAAAAACTAAGTCAGCATGGCTGAAACCCAGTGACTCCTCCGGTTGTACGTTTTAGTTATGCCAAGATGGCCAGACCAAGCCTGGTCATGGGCCACTGACAGCAACTGCTGTCGGAACGAAGTGGGCACCACAACCTGGGAAACGACTCCCCAATCACCGTCTGACTCGTGCGCTGTCCATTTACGCATGAGCACCCCATTCTCTGAATAGTAGGCATTTCTCTTTGCCTCAGCCTCCTTCTGGGGAAACCATCGCCTTAAAGCACTTATGCAGACTGTCATCCGCTTTCTGGGCCTCACATATCTTTTCATGGGTAGCAGATAACAGTACGTCGCTCAATCTGGTTTTGTCATCAGCTCTAGCCTTGTCACGAGGGCTTGCGCTCTTGTGACCACACAAGCGGGGAATACATGGGGAAAAGCTTTAGAGAGCTCGTCATCCTCAGCCCCTGTGGGTGGTCGATCTATGACCTCCAGTACGGGGGTTACCTTTCCACCGGCGATGTCATTTGCGAGCAGTAGACAACACCACTGACAGGCAACTCAGGGACCACCCCCACACGGAAACAGCCAGAGACTAAGTCGGTTTTCAAGTTAACCCAATGTAACAGCGCTGGGGTTATACCTTTTCCTATCCCCTGTAGGAGTACTTGCGACCCCAAAGATGTGCTGTTGGACCATGGCAGCACACTGGCGAGGATGAGAGATTGCGCAGCCCCAGTATCTCGTAACACTTTAACAGCCCTGGTGTCAGCCATTCCTACTGCTAAAGACACCCAGCCCTTTGACACGAAGGGTGAATAACTGGGATCAGGGTGGGTTCACACGACTTTGGACTGACGTTGGGGTGACCTTGGCTTACTCTTCAAGGCAGAACAGTCAGCGATCATATGGCCTACCCTGTGACAATAATAACACTCCCTCAGTTCAGGTCTCTGGCCTGCCTCGCTAGGCAGCGGACGAGTACTACGGGTCGGTGTTATAGGTTTTCCCTCAAAACGGGACACAGAAAACACTGTTTTATGCATCAACGCGTACTCATCGGCTAGAATAGCTGCCTGGGATAAGGATTCCACCTTTTTCTTGTTGAGATGCACTACAATACGGTCAGGCAAGTGGTTCTTAAAATCCTCTAACAGGAGCAACTCCCTGACTTCTGCCAACGTGTGGGCCTTGCTAGCAGCGCACCACTTGTCAAACAAGGTCTCCTTATCCCTGGCAAACTCAACATATGTCCTTGTCGGCACTTTCTTGTGGTTCCTGAAGCGCTGCCTATACGCTTCAGGCACCAACTTATATGCCTGTAACACCGTGGCCTTTACAGTGTCATAGCTCAGACTGTCCTCTAGGGAGAGAGAAGCCACTACTTCCTGAGCTTTTCCCGACAGCCTACATTGCAGCAAGAGGGGCCAAACCTCCTTAGGCCATTTCAGAGCCGTTGCCACTCGTTCGAATGCAGAAAAATAGCTATCCACCTCTGCCTCACGGAATGGTGGAACAAGAGCAATGTTCTTGCTCACTTCGAAGTGACCCTGCGCACCGCCAGGCGGAGGAGCCCCGCCCAAACCAGCGTCCAGCTCCATCTGTCTAATGCACACCGCCTGGTCTACTTTTATCCTCTGACACTCCAGTTCGAACTCATGATGCCTGGCTTGTAACTCAACCTGTCTAGTGTGTTCTCTGTCTTGTTGCTCTGCCTGCAAACGGGCCAAGCGTAGCGCGAGACACGCTCTATCAACCGGGCTACTCGCCGGGCCGGCAGGAGAGGTCGGATCGAACCTGGGGAGGGTATGAGGAACTCTATCCTCACTTAAGCTATCCCGCGATAGCACCGGCGAGAGGTGAGGTGGTATCACCTTCTCCTCCTCGAGCCCGTCTACCTCCTCTTCCTCCCCCTCGTCCTCCACCACAGTCAGAACTCCCTGTTCTAACAAAGCAGCCTGCACAGCCTCGAACAATTCCATCTTTCGGGCCTGCTTCCTAACCGCTATCTGGTAGTGGTTCGCAAGCACGCACAAGTCAGCCTTGTGCAAACCCACCAGCGACTCCGGGGAAGGGGTCTCAATGAAAGTAGCGACCGCAGACTCAGCCATCCTGAGCGCAACTACGCCACCAAACTACAAGACAAAACGAAACCACTGAACACACACGAACACACTAGCACCAAAATGCTCTTATCCAGAGCGACATTCCCAGAGGCAAGTAGAGTGAAGTGCCTTTCCCAAGGACACAACGTCATTGCCAATTGAAAGGAATCGAACCGGCAACCTTCTGATTGGTAGCCCGATTCCCTAACCGCTCAGCCATCTGACCCATATGAACAAAAAATTATTCCAGATCAGGAGAACAGTCCTGCAGAATCACTGTCACATCTTCACACCAGCCACTGTTAGTGTAAAGACAAACACCGCCGCCTTTCTATTGTCGGAAAGCACTGAGTCTCGATCCACTCTCAGCAGTTTAAAACCTGCCAGATGTAGCGCAGAGTCCGGGATCAGATCACTCAGCCATGTCTCCGTAAAGCACAAAACGGAAGATGAATGAAAGTCTCTGTTTTTCTACACCAGTAGCTGAAGTTTGTCCAGTTTGTTGCTCAGCGAGCGCACGTTGGAGAGGAAATTGCTCTGAATTCATTTTTCATTCAGAAAGATTACATAATTCTGTGATCATCTTCAAAAAATTCATACAAAATGAAAAGCTTGCTATTTAGAATAGGGTGATTTAGAATGAGACATTATTTCTACTCAACCATGATGGATGAGTGAGGGGGGTTGATACTCTCATACTACAATGACTAATTAAGTGTGAATTTGGTGTAATCTGTCCTTAACCCCCTTTGTTGAGTTTAAAATGCATGTTGGCATTCTATACAGTTTCTTAACAGTTGTTTGTACATTGATTTCTTAATGTTGTTACAGCTAATATTTCATCTACATTACCATTGTGCATTTGTGCAAGTGTAGCCTACACAGGTAGCCTGCATGTTGCATGTTTGTCAAATAACGTAAAATAGAATCGTGTTCACACCTTTTTGGTGCCGCAGGAATTGTCCAGGAGATGGAGCCCGAGTCACACGATTCATTGTGTGAGTAAAAGCGAGAGACGGAATAATGATGGTCAACCCAAACGAGACAAGCTGTTGTGAAGGTCAGGCATCACGCTGTGACAGAGTCGCAGTGTAAACAGATTTAATTACCAAAGTATATCCCACACTAAACCAGTAATATGCCACCGGCTCAACTGATGCCCTCTCAAAAGAGAGCAGATCGATCCGACCACTGCCAGGGGGCTGACCTTTGAGGGCTTCGATGATGCTGGGCCTACACTTCATCAAGATGATCGCTAGATGGCGCCCCAGGTCTAGCCAATGTGGTCCATGCTGTGCGCCCGCTCAAGTGATGATCTCCTCAGCCATTATCTACCGCGAATCAAGACCTCCATGGCAACGAAACAAAAAACGAAATTTATGGAAACTACTATCTCTGTAATAATATGGCGTAGACTAGGCTATATGAATGACAATAATGAAAGAAGGCTTCTATTTTTGAAACTTAAGTTTATGAAAGTAAAATTGTTGAAGGACATTCCGTGGTTAGGAAGGAATTAGGATTTTTTAGCGTTTTTGGGGGGGTTGAGGAAAATAAATAGGCCTATTCTATTTGATCGGTTAAGTCGACAATCAGTTGTCTACTACAGTAGCCTATATCTATCCATCACTCAATCTGAGACGTAGGCCTATAGACCACCTCAGACCCGCTGATTACCCAGATCCTCCTAAGAAGCTAATCCCTTGCCTAGTAACAGTATCTAAGACCACTGTCCTCTCGTCTCTATGGTAACAGAGAGCCCACCTCTACTCCCGCGCGACCCTTCCTCCCTCTCACCTCGTGGTGCAGTCGTCAATTTCGCTGACCCCGCAGGGACACCCTTATCTTCTCTTCTTCCTCTACCTCCGTTAGACTTGGAGTTTACCTATTTAAAGAGATAAACTAATCAGTGGACGGAAATGACCACTGTCAATGAACCGGTTGAAGGATGTGGTAGCCTAGACAGTGAAGCCCAGTCTAGTTTGTGTAGGTTTGTAGCCTAGTGTTAGAGAGGGAGCCGCGAGTCAGTATTGGAAGTGGACTATGCGACTTGGAGACATGCCCTGGACCGTGAACGTGCCTCTGCGTAATTCACACCGGCCTATGCTAGAACTATCCTTTCCTCGATACGTTTGTTTTGAGCAATGGGATTCTGAGTGGAACGTGATTTAGACCCAAGCGTTTACATCAAGGGGGGTGGACTGGGTTAAAAACCTCCTTTTGGAGATGCCTCCATATACCTCCTTATCTTTGTTTTACACTCGTGAACGTGTTCGAACATAGTATAGCCTAAACTTTATTTATTCCATGGAAAGCATGAAATAAACCTATAGGCTGGATATCAGATTTAGGCTCCAATTTATTGTATTGTTGGATGATTGTAGGCTATTTATGGTTCGCCAAGAAAGACCATTCCGCGCCAGATTGCAATTGCATTGAATACCCATACAAGATACATGTTTGCCTTAGAACTTGACATCTTTCTTGACTGGTACCCCCTTACCACAAATCAAACTCGCTCTTTTTGCTGCGAAAACACCCTGATATGATATGATAAGCTACCCGCGGCAAATGTTAATGACGATTTAAGACATAATGCACACACACACACACACACACACACACACACACACACACACACATACAGTATATAAATAGCCTCAAGTTGTACCTAACGACGGAGACAGAATCACTCTCTGTCCTCAAGGTCAGACAGACCAAGGGTGCAGGGAGAGAAATTAAACTCAGAATCAATCGCCCTTGAACTTGCGTGCGCGATTGTGTGTTACTGCGTCTGGGTAGTCTGTGTGCGCGCTTCCCTGCGCTTGAGCCGAAGCAATAATTACGCAACTTGTGATAGGGTACGGCGAGGGGGAGACGCATCCATATAGCTAAACTCCTGAAAATATATCGTTGCGCAACAATAAGTTGGAATGACCAAGATATGCTCCAACGGTCTGAACCGCGCAAGGTCTCCTTTCTCACAGAAGATGGATTGTAAAATAGAAGAGAGAAGAGAAAAGACAGTGATGAGCTATTTGCAAAAGCTAGCCTTCAGATGCGTGAATCCAAATTATCCACGGGCACCTGAGCAGGGCGCTAGCAGCCTGCACCTCATCTAGCACTCAGAGGGTGACAGAGAGAGAGAGAGACAGAGAGAGACAGAGAGAGACAGAGAGAGACAGAGAGAAAGGAAGTTGGTTGGAAAGGAGGAGAGAGACAGCCCCGTTTCCTTATTTTCATTCATGGCACAATCAGTGAGACACACACGCTCTCTATCTCACCCGCACACACACAGTCTCTGGCACAGTCCCTCTCCATCAAAACAGCCCTCTCTCTCTTTCTCTCCCTCCCTCCCTCTCTCCCTTTCTGTCTCTCTATCTCTATCAATCTCTCCCTTTCTCTCACACACACACATATGATGCACACCTGTATCTTTCTCTCTGTCCATCTCTGTTTCTCCTAACACGCAGACACACTTTTGTAAAACAGGTTCCCTATTTCCTAATGGTACAAGTGACTACAGGTGACTCTCTCACCTCATCTTTCTTTCTTTCTCTCATTAATTCACTCTCTCTTACACATACACACATGCAGATGTTTTGCCACACACTCTGTTAGAGAGAGAGAGAGCTGACCTAGAGAGAGAAAGAGAGAGCGAGATTGGGAAACAGAGATAGAGAGAGAGGGGGTTGTAGAGAGATAGAAAAGGAAAGAGAGAGAGAGATAAAGGAGGCTTTGAAGCTGACATCCTCCCTCTCCCCCTGCCTGGTGCTCGTCAGCAAAGGGAGGGAGAGAAGAGGAAAGGGGAGGAGAGGAGGAGGGAGCAGGTGGCCCCGCAGCTCAGCCCCTCCTCTCCCTGAGCCCCCCTCATCGCCCCCCCCTTCTCTTTCCAGTGCATCGGCAATCACTCTACTCCTCTCACACGCACACACACACGCAGACACACACTGTCTCTTGGTGGCTGGCGGACAGGCTGCTAGACTCCCCCAGCCAGAGGCTGAGGGAGAGGCAGCCCCCCTGAGCTAATTCCATTATACATTCCCGTCTGGAAGGGAGAGGGGCTGCTTTCTAATTGCTTTCTTATCCCCCCGAGACCCCACCCCACCCCCTCCACCCCAACCCACCACCAACCTTCCTCTCTTCCTCCCCTCTCTCTCCTATCTACCTCTCCTCTTCCACCATCTCACCCCCCTCCTTCCTCTCCTCTCCTTCGGCTCTCTCCCCTCGCCTGCCCCCTCCCTTTCCCTCATCCCCCTCACCCCCTCCCCCCTCCCCACCCCCCCGCCCTGCTTGCACTCAACATGGCAGCCCGGGGAAGGAGGGGGGCGAGCTAGAGAGGAAAAGAGGGAGGCAGTGTGAGTGAGTGAGAGAGAGAGAGAGAGGGAGCAGGAAAGAGAGAGAGAGGCAGGCAGCCGCTGTTGCTGTCAGGGAATACTGGTGCCATTTTCAGCATCGCGGAAAGGAAAGGATCGAGCCCTGCTCCGCTAGGCTCTACTCGGCTCGGCTGGAGAAAAAAGGGAACTGGAGAAAGGAGGAGAGAAACGCTGACCACTTGCACAGGTATGGCGCTTCCACCTTCTCTTTGTCTCTCCTCTCATCTGTCCATCGCTCTCTGCTGTCTGGTCACACAAGATGGACAGTGGTCTGTCTTCCTGCTACGAAGGATGGAGCCTGCATGAGTGGCAAGCGAGAGGGGGCGTGTGTGTGTGTGTGTGTGTGTGTGTGTGAAATAGAGGACAGACAGTCCCTCGTGTGGAGCCGCTATATTTACATGGGTTAGTCTCAGCTGTTTCTGACAGGGAATGTGGTTGGTTTTGTGCGATGCAGTGATGTTTGTGTTTGGTTTTCAATAGCTGTCATAGTGTTGTCGCAATTCCCCAACTTTGTTTAATTTATGCGTCAATAAATACGTATTAGGACAGACAACCCAGTATATAAGTAAATAAAAAATTTATACAAATGTGATTTCTGCTAAGCTACGCTAAGCTGCAAAAAGACTGACTAACCCTGGAAATGTGTTGTGTGGTTCTATAACAGGACCCTGACCCTATGTCAGTCCCGACCCATGGTGTGTCATAGCACGCTGTTATCAAGCCCTTACCCGGTTACATAAGTAGAGAAATCTTACAAAACCAGCACAGCGGACAGACTTGTTCCCAAAACCCTTGTTTACATTCAGGAATTAGATGGAGATCGTTTGATCCCCTCAACCCTTCTGCGGTGGCGTATCAGTGAGAGGAATCTGACTCTAGTCTGCCGCTGTTGAACGCATCGCGTATGGGTGTTTAGTGTGTACTACAGTTGTCCTTGATGCTAATGCGCTGCACGGTCCCTGTCGGAGGCTGGCGTCTCCCAGCCATTAAACGTTGCACCGAGACTGCAGTGTCACAGCTGACTGAAACTGATGCTCCGGACACACTCCCTCACTGAGAGAATCCTTTCAGGTGGGGGGTGGGGGTGGTGGTGGGGGGCGGGGGTGGGGGAGCAGAGATGAGAGAGGGAGAGAGAGAGACAGAGGGGAAGGGAGGGAGGGAGAGAGCTGGAAAGAGAGCGAGAGAGACATGGAACATGGAGTGATAAGAGAGGGAAGGAGAGATAACAGAGATAGAGAGTGGGATGAGAGGGAGGAGGCAGAGGTGTGAGGGAGAGAGGTGGGTGTGTGTGTGAGTGTGTGTGAATACGAGATGGGTTGAACAAGAGAGATAAGGGAGAGAGGCGTGAGAGAGAGAGTACAGAGGTGAGACAGAGAATAAAGATGCTTCTGGTTTGTGTATGTGTGTATGTGTGTTTGTGCGTGAGTGTGTGTGTGTGTTAGCGTGTGTGCGCGTGCATGTGAGCAGGAAGGAGGGATGTAGAGATGAATATAAATTAGTGATTGACTGATCCTTTATCATGATGCAGTGGCATGTATATAGTAAACATAGGAAAAAAAGCTATTGTATAATGTTTGTGTCTCAGAATTTTGTTTACTGATAAGATACCAACACTCATTTTGCAAAGCATGGCATGTCTGGACATGGCAACGTTCTTGGAAAACCCTATTAAAACAACTGAGACACACATACAAACACACACACATACACACGCACACATACACACACACACATACACCACACATTTGGTCATGGCCCTTTATCTGATGGGCTGATGCAACACAATGAAAGGGACCTGTTTATCATGGAGAAGAGGTGTGTGTGTGTCGGAGAGTGTATCTGTGCATGTAGAGTGTGTGTTTGTACAGTGTGTGCGGTGTGTGTAAGTGTGTGTGTGTGTTGGTCAGTTAAAGGGCATGCATCCGTGAGGATGGCAACCCGTTGCCGTGGTGAAGTGAAAGGTGAAAGCATGCCTCTCCCTCTTTCCCTTTCTCTCCATCTTGTTCTGTCTCTCCCTCTCTCGCTCTCTCGCTCTCCTCTCGCCTTCTCCCTCTCTGTCTCTCTCTGTCTCTCTGGACGTCACAGGGTTGCTAGTCTACATGCCGTCTGCCTATCTGGCTGGCAGTGCATAGCAGATCCATAAGGTCAACATGGGGCAGAGCAGAGGAGCGAAGGAGGGAGGTGAGAGGAAGACAGAGAGGGAGGGGGAGGTGTGATTCTGGGAGAGAAAAGGGATTGAGTGTCAGTCGGAAAATGGACAAAAATAGATAGAGTGAGAGAGAGGGAGCCATAGACAGATAGAGAGGAAGAGAGTGAGAGAGATGGAGAGGGGTCTATTGATCTTTCTGTCTGTCTGTCTTGTTTACCTGCCTGTCTGTCCTATTTACCTTTTTGTTTGGTATTCAGAATGACCATCCTCCATCCATCCATCCCTCTGTTTCACCAGTCCAACCCTCAATCTCTCCTTCTTGATAATATCATCCTGGTAATCCACAGTGCCATTACCACACCTCTGAGATCTACAGCATGAGTCCCTAGCCTCCACCCACCCTTGAGGGGGAGGGTATTTATAGGAAACGGGCTCCCAGCATGCAGTTGGGCAACAGACCCGTGGATCTGCACCAGCCACGGCCATGGTGCAACCAGGCCCGAGCCCAGGGCCATTATAACTCATAAAACTTTGGTGTTAGAAGTTAGAACCTTGCCATTGGAATATCAACATTAATATCTTAGTTGATGTAATTATATATGAGGTGTAATACTAGAAATGTCATAGTTGGGGATGACAATAACAATGGTCAGTAGAATGTATGGTGATGGACAGTATGAGGGATGTTTGGTGTGTATGTGTGCATAGTGCAGGGGCTGTTGCTGTTGTAGATTCATTGGGTTTGGGAGATGAGGTAAAGGGATCCGAATTGTGCTCAATGAAGAGCATCCAGATGAGAGGATGGAAGTGCAGATCTAAGGTGACACAGTGTCAACTACATGTGACATCCACACAGACTGCCTCCCACACCCAGCTACAGAACCTCCACTGACCCGGTGGGATAACAAACTTATTTTGAACCCCACCACCAAACGCATGGAAACACGCACACACACACACACACACACACACACACACACACACACACACCTCAAGCACCCCGGGGAGCAGAGAGACAGAGATGCAGGGTACACTCTGTTCTTCCATCAAGGATGGGTCGGAGGTGTGTGTGTGTGCGTTGGGGGGGAGTGGCAGGGGGGGACTCAGATCTAATTAAAGCTAGCGAGCGTGAAATGTGTATTGTTGTTTAGACGGGAGGATTTGGAAGGAAGAAGGGGAGGGGGGGGGCAACTACACAGGAGACCGAGGGGTACTCTGGACTGAGGCTAATGTGTTTTGGAGCTAATGTGTTTTTATTGCAGAGGACCAGAGGCCAGTGTTAGGCTACTGCAGATGCAGTGGTAGGCCAGCACATGTGTGTCAGTTGCGGGTGATGTATTTTCCCCTGCGGAAGAGAAGCTACGAAAGACAGATGAAGGAAGAGAGTCGGGGGTAGATAGAGGGAAGGGGAGTTAGATAGGAAGAGGGAAGGAGGTAGGGAAAGAGGGAGAGAGAGGAAAGGGGGGCCAGGTGGGAGGTAGTCAGAGGAAGAGAAAGAGTGTGAGAGAAAAAGGGAGGTAGCGAGGGAGGTAGAGAGAGAGAAAGCTACAGAGGGAGGGAGTTAGGTGAAGTCTCATCAGTATGCTAGTTACTGTGCTGCCTGTTTGATCTTGAGGGAGTGCTTAGTGGTGTTTGTGTGTGGGGGTGTGTGTGGTAGGAGCAGAAAATAAGGGCCCCGGTATAGTGTGTGTGTGTCTGCATGTGTGTACGTGTGTGAGTGTGTGTAATTAGGTGTGAGGTGTTGGTAACAGCACTTTGCTCATTATAAGGCCTTGGCTAGTGTCCAGCACTGTGAAGATCATCAGCTGCCTCTCCAAATAGATGTTCCTTCCCCTTCTCTCCTCTCCTCTCCTCCCCTACCTTCCCCTCTCCTCCTCTCTTCTCTCCTCTCCTCCCCTACCTTCCCCCTCTCATCTCTTCTCTTCTCCCCTCCCCTCCTCTCCTGTCCTCTTTTCTCTTCTCCTCTCCTCTTCCTACAGTATCTAGACCAGTGGTTCAGAACATTGGATCCTAGACCAGCAGCCTACTTGAGAGGACAGCAGATCTGTCCTCCCTGGCTGTCTCCTGCTCCCCCTGCTCTCTCCTGCTCCCCCTGCTCTCTCCTGCTCCCCCTGCTCTCTCCTCCTCCCCCATGCTCTCTCCTGCTCCCCCTGCTCTCTCCTGCTCCCCCTGCTCTCTCCTCCTCCCCCATGCTCTCTCCTGCTCCCCCTGCTCTCTCCTGCTCCCCCTGCTCTCTCCTGCTCCCCCTGCTCTCTCCTGCTCCCCCCTGCTCCCCCCTGCTCTCCCCTGCTCTCTGCAGCTCCCCCATGCTCTGCTCTGGCTGGGGGATTTAAGCAGCTCATTGCCCTGAGTGCTCTGTTCAGAAATAAGGAACTAATTAGCTATCATTATATTTCCAAATCCCTTAAAAAAAAGCTGGATGCTGTAAATGTGTTGTTTGTTTGAGGTCCTCCCTCATGTATGGACTCCAAACTGGTTGGGGAGAAAGGGGGGAGGGGCCAGTGATGAGGGGGCGGGAAGATAGTCAGTGTAGCGCAAACGATTGGTTGATCGGAGGCGCTTCTCATTAGATGGACTCTTTGAATGCAGATGAGATGACTAACGACTGCTTCCATGCAGTGCTGTTTAACCTTGGGCCAGATGTTGTGTTTTATACTGGTTTTACAAACCTGACAGCTTGTTAGGAGAATGCACCTGTTAGCATGATACGGATTGTGGCGCTAACGGTCAATTGTTCTAAACACAAAAGAGAAGGCGTGCGAGTGTATGTCATTTGTAGAGAGATGTACAGTGTGATTGTGTAAATATTTAAGTGAAATGTATTTTTTCTGCTTTATTACCTTTCAACTCCTAACTTTTTTGTGGGATGAAATCTGTAGATAAATATAGATTCTGTTTATTGACAGCTGTTGTGCGTTCAGCAGAGTAACAGTATTACAGAGACACGCCTGCCACAGCTGCTCGGGGCTAATGAAGGAACCAGGGTGAACTTCAGTTTAGGTCTTCACACTACAGTCTGTGTGTGTTTGTGTGTGAATTTGTGTGTGCCTGTGTGTGTGTGTGTATGTGTGTGGGTGAGAGTGAAAGAGAGAGAGAGATAGAGATGCGAGAGGAAGCGAAATGAGTGAATTTAACCCTGGGCTCAGTGTGTGTGTGAGAGAGAGAGAGAGCGACGGAGAGAGAGAGAGAGAGAGAGAGAGAGAGAGAGGAGAGAGAGAGAGAGAGAGAGAAGAGAGAGAGAGAGAGAGAGAGAGAGAGAGAGAGAGAGAGAGAGAGAGAGAGAGAGAGATGAGAGAGAGAGAGAGAGAGAGAGAGAGAGAGAGAGAGAGAGATAGGGGGGAAGCAAAATTAGTGAATCTAACCCTGGGTTCAGGCTGTTCCAGTCCTGAGTAGGCGTCTGTCAGAGAAAGAGAGAGAAAAGATGGAGGGAGGGAGGGACAGAGATGGAAGCAGAGAATGAGAGGAAGAGACAGAGGAAGGTAGAAAGAGACAGATATGGCTGATTGGATGGGGGTCGGGTGTCAGGATGGAAAGACAGAGAGAGATAGAAAGATAAAGGCAGAGAGCGATAGAGAGATAGAGAAAGACAGAGAGAGATGGAGAGAGAGGTTTGGAAGATAAAAAGAGAGAGAGAGATATCAAGATAAGTGGACAGACAGAGCGTTTTAGAGTGTGCTGGCTGGACGACACAGCCTGCAGATGGGCAGGGTTTGATTGTAACTGCCACCGTCATGCAGGCATCTCCTCCTCCCTGATCACAGAGGAACAATCGCTGTGAGAAGTTTTCGCCTTCTTCAAACGGCCGCCTGCTCTTACGTAAGGAGGGAGAGGCGTTAAAAGAGAGAGAGAGAACGGAAAGAGGGGAAAGAGGGGAATGGGGGGATAGCGGATGTGTGTCTGTGCGTGTGTGTGCGTCTGCCCTCGCTGACGATCAAACGCGCACACGTTATTTATAGAAACAGCGCGTATACACAAACGCACCCACGTCGCGTACGCCATGTTCTCCCAACAGGTGTCTGTCACAGCATCAACACAGGAACCATTAGCAAGGCCGCACTCCAAGGAAACCTTGACAGGGTCTTGTTAGCTTCATTTTGGTTTGCTGTCTATGAAGACAGAGAGAGGAAGGGATAAAGCGAAGAGAGAGAGAGAGTGTGGGAGAGAGGGGTAGAAGAGGAGGCAGGGGTGAGCCTGTGCTGCATCCAATAAACAAGGCTCTCCGAGGGTCTGAAAGTCTGTGGTGGAGTGGGGGAGGGAGAAGAGATCAGAGATAGGACAGTGGAGGTTCTCTCCAGGGAAGTGTGTGGGGGAGGGGGGATTTGGCGTGTGCGTGTTTTTGGGGTTGGATTGAGGTGGCGGGGTCGTGTGTGTGGATGTTCATGAGTATGTGTGCGTGTGGGGGGGAATTTATTCCCACAAACCCATCCTACAGACAAAGGGGGTGGAGAGAGGGCAGGCTGCACAAGATGGGAAAGATGTGTGTGTGTGTGTGTGCGTGCGAGTGTGAGTAAGAGAGAGAGAGATATGAGAGGCCGTATAGGCCTTAATTCATACTTGATCTCACATACACGCCATGACCTCACATATATACCATTATACTCTCACGTATATACCATTATACTCTCACATATACACCATTATACTCTCACATACACGCCATGACCTCACATATATACCCTTATACTTTCACATATATACCATTATACTCTCACATATACACCATTATACTCTCACATATATACCATTATACTCTCACATATATACCATTATACTCTCACATATATACCATTATACTCTCACATATACACTATTATACTCTCACATATACACCATTATACTCTCACATATACACCATTATACTCTCACATATACACCATTATACTCTCACATATACACCATTATACTCTTGCACTTAAACTGGCATACTCTCTTACACACACAAAAATACCGTCTTATATGCACCATTATACTAAAGTATGACAATATATGTAAGAGACAAATAGTATGTGTGAAACAGAATGTTACTATATGTAAGAGAATAACAGGATGTGTAAGAGAGAATACTTGTCTATGTGAGAGAGAATACTTGTTTATGTGAGAGAGAATACTTGTCTATGTGAGAGAGAATACTTGTCTATGTGAGAGAGAATACTTGTCTATGTGAGAGAGAATACTTGTCTATATGAGAGAGAATACTTGTCTATGTGAGAGAGTTTGATTGAAACGGAAGGCAGTTTGATTGAAAAGGAAGTAGTACTGAATTCTCAGTTCCTGATTGGCTTACACATGAAGAAGGATTTGGGGTAGATGTAGCTAACGCCCACCTTCCCTATCAAGACGAGACTGAGTGACATGACAAGATGGCAGAGAGTGGGCGGCTTAATGAAGCCATTGGACTCATTAATAACATTTTAATAATTGTAATAATTTAATATATATTTAATATATATATATATATTTAATATTTTAATAATTTCATTTAATAATATTAATAACATTAATAACACATTACTCCAAATGCTGCGGCGTTATTGTAGGGAGGACAGACCCGTTCCTGAAATACGTTTTTACAGTTATTCCTGGGGAAATTATGGAATTAAATTACATATTAACTATACTAAAATACTTGTGCACAATAATATTTGCTAAATGTAGACGTTCACACAGGCATTGGCTTTAATTTAAATGATGGTTTGTTTCATCAATTGAAAAACTGATCTAGGACTTTTGACTCAAGTAGTGGGGGTCGGTATAGCTTCCTAAACAACTATGGAATTCTACATTTGAGTTTTTTAGTGGATTTGCTTGAATCGTTGTCAGAAATGTTGGAATCAAAGACGACAGCCATCCACAGTGGCTATTTCTAACGCTAACGATGAAATGCGCCGGCTCTTCAGACCTGGATCAGTTGCATCACGGAGCGGCAGCAGCACTCTGTCAGGAGTTAGTCTTAACCGAAATACTGCGGAGTTTGATATTGGGATTGCGCCATCACTTGGCTGGCATTAAGACTAGCTCCTGACAGAGTGCTGCTGCCGCTCCTTGATGCACCTGATCCAGGTCTGAAGAGCCGGCGCATTTCATTGTCAACGTTAGCGTTAGAAACAGCCCCCGTGTATGGCTGTCGTCTTTGATACAACATTTCTGACAATGACGCCGTAGGATTTGGAGTATGCAAAATGTTATTGATGAATCCATCTTGTCATGTCACTCAGTCTCGTCTTGATAGGGAAGGTGGGCGTTAGCTACATCTACCCCAAATCCTTCTTCATGTGTAAGCCAATCAGAAACTGAGAATTCAGTACTACTTCCTTTTCAATCAAACTGTCTTCCGTTTCAATCAAACTCTCTCACATAGACAAGTATTCTCTCTCATATAGACAAGTATTCTCTCTCACATAGACAAGTATTCTCTCTCACAAAGACAAGTATTCTCTCTCACATAGACAAGTATTCTCTCTTACATAGACAAGTATTCTCTCTCACATAGACAAGTATTCTCTCTTACATAGACAAGTGTTCTCTCTTACACATCCTGTTATTCTCGTACATATACTAACATTCTGTTTCACAAATACTATTTGTCTCTTACATATATTGTCATACTTTAGTATGATGGTGCATATAAGAGGGTATTTTTGTGTGTGTAAGAGAGTATGCCAGTTTAAGTGCAAGAGTATAATGGTGTATATGTGAGAGTATAATGGTATATATGTGAGAGTATAATGGTGTATATGTGAGACCAAGTAGTTTATGTGCAAGAGTATAATGGTACATATGTGAGAGTATAATGGTATATATGTGAGAGTATAATGGTATATACGTGAGGGTATAATGGTATATACGTGAGGTTATGGTGTTGTATGTGAGACCAAGTAGTTTATGTGCAAGAGTATAATGGTATATATGTGAGAGTATAATGGTATATACGTGAGAGTATAATGGTATATATGTGAGAGTATGATGGTATATATGTGAGGTCATGGCATGTATGTGAGACCAAGTATGAATTATGGCCTATACGGCCTCTCATAGAGAGAGACAGACAGGAAGTGAGAGTTAGAAGAAGAGAGATAGAGAGAGATAAAGAAAGACAGACAGACACACAGTAATCTCACCCGGGGGAAAGGAGTGTGGGTATTAGGGATTTGACAGAAGAGAGGGCAGTCTCCCAGCAGGTGTGCATGTGTGCCTGTGTGTGCATGTGTGCGTGTGTTTGTGTGAGTGAGTTTCGGATAGGGTCGGGGGTTCTCGCCAGGGAGCATACTGCCGGTATAGCTGACCTCAGTCCTCATAGATCTGCGATCCCATAAGAAGACACAGATAACCCTGCCCTATGTGATTTATGGAAAGGGTCTTATTACACAGAGGAGGAGGTCTTTCCATAATAATACCTGTCTGTAGGAAGTCAAACACACACAACGTCTTTTCCAACCAACCCTCTGACACTTGGAGAGAGTATTCTATCATTCTGAATCTGTTTAGGATACCCCAGAAACATCTTAGAACCACCAGTAATTAGACCACAGCTGGAGATTTTCCATCCCCCCCCAAAAAGCTATGAAACATCATACTCAATCATCGCTTTGTATGCTATACAGTATATTGTTCTTGACAGTCATCTAATATGGAGGACTACATATCCCATGGTTCGGTGGTACCCAAGAAGTTGGAGGTTGGATCGTCATGTGACTCATTAGGGGAAATCATAAGGATGATTATTCTTGACCCTGTCCTTGGTGTGTCCATTACCTGATGTGCTCGGCACATCTAGAGAACCGCTGTTGCTAGGCTGTGTGTGTGTGTACACGTGTGTGCACATTCATGTAGAATCATATGTGTTTGTGTGCAGATCTGAAAGTGTGTACATGCGCAAGTGTGTGTGTGTGTCCCGCTTGACTGCCTTCATGCTATGGACACAAAGAGCGTTCCCCACCGGTGAATTAGCCTCCATGGCAACTAGTGCCACATAGCCAGCGAGTGCAGCTCTCTGTGTAGTGGGCACAGGCCTGCTGCCAGCCCACGGGACACCAGGCACAGAGGCATGCCTACGGTCATAGACAATGGGCATCACCATGGCGACAGGGAGGGACAATAGGCATCGGCATGCCGAGGTGCAGACAGGCAAGTGAACAGTCAGTGGTCGCTGCGATAATGGAGTTTCTCTCTCTCTCTCTCTCTCTCTCTCTCTCTCCCTCCCTGGGGGATCATATTTAAAGACAGGATGCAGCAAAGCTTGTCACCCACAAACACTCCACTGACGTCACACAAGCGTGTGACAGATGACACATAGAAACAGTAAACAAACAATACAGAGGCTAAAGTTTGCACTTGGTGTACATGCGTGTTTGCATCCGTGCGTGTGTAAGTGGTTGTGTGTGTGTTTGTATGTGCATGAGTGCCTCTCTCTCCCCGTCCTCCCAGCTAGCCACAGCAGAAGGCTAATTGCTAATGTTCCAATAGAGGAGGACATGAGAAGGGTGCTAATGGACCCACATGTCTGTCCACTGACCTGCCGTATCCATGGCAGCCACAGATTAACACACACACTCTGCTGCCTGTGAGAGAGAGACAGAGAGACAGAGAGAGAGAGAGAGAGAGAGAGAGAGAGAGAGAGAGAGAGAGAGAGAGAGAGAGAGAGAGAGAGAGAGAGAGAGAGAGAGAGTGAGGAGTGTTTTGATGGAGAGGGACTCTGTCAAAGACTGTGTGCGTACGGGTGAGACTATCGGGCACGAAGACAGCAGGGTAATTTTTTCATATTTCAGATGCTGGTAAACAAGCTTTACCGTTTGTACGGAGTACGCCTAAAACTATTATTCACCTTGTCTCTCCAATATCACCAAGATTCACACCCTTCTCTGTTTATTTGAGTCTATCCATACCTGAGTCTGCATAACCTGAGAAGGAAAGTGTAAAATAGAGGGAAAGAGATAAAGAGAGGGAGAGATCAAGAAAAAAGGGATGAGGAGAGTGGGGGAGAGAAAGAGTCTGCTGAATCACAGCAGCACCTGAATGAGGATGGGAGTAGTGATCGATCACAGCTGCGTGCACAAGCACAATTGTGCGCACACACGCACACAGACACCCACACACACACATACACACACACAGCAGCTGGGCTGCAGAGAAGCCATCTGTATAGCCTTGCCACTGCCACAGAACAGCTCACGCTGGTTTACCATACTGTACTGTGCGTGTGTACGTGTGTGTGTGTGAGAGAGAGAAACAAACAAAAACAAACAAATGTAGACGGATAGAGTGAAAGAAAGAGAAGGACAGAGAGAGAGAGAGAGATGAGAGAGAGAGAGAGAGAGAGAGAGAGAGAGAGAGAGAGAGAGAGAGAGAGAGAGAGAGAGAAGTAGCGAGAGAGAGAAAAAGAAAGAGAAACTTTCAACCATGACATTTTTCATACGCAGACACACAAGCACAAAAGCACAAATGTACATACAGTAGGCCTACATACAATACTCTCATATGGAGACTTTACCACATACAGGCAGACCTGTGCTTTCCAACAGCGACACACACACACACACATACCCAACCTCATGCATACACCAACAGTCACCTGCAGCTAGCCAACACAAGCAATGAATTACCAACCAAGCAGAAGAGGAGGAGGGGTAGGAGGGGGTGGAGACGGAGAGAGAGATAGAGATGAAAGATGAGACAAGAGGGGATGAGAGAAGGATGGAGAAGCTGCAGGAGAGATGAACGTGCTTGTTTGTGTGGCCAGCTAGATCTGTAATGAAATCTCGGAGACGTAGACTGGCCGCTGGAATTCTCTGGGGGAAGAAAATGGCTAATGCTAATACCATGCTAATACGGCTACTGCCACAGAGTTAGCCTAGCATGAAATGCTCATATCAAATGTCAGCCTGGCATATTAGCTTTGCGTATAATCCATACGGTACCTTGTCTCTTTCATCATTTTAACCCGACTATAGAATGAGCTTGGCTAGCCATGCTTCCAAGATAATCATTTTTAAGCTTCAAATTAGTTTAGGATAGTATTAGCCCTCTGTTGAACTTCATAGCATATCATGCTAGCTACACTGCAGAGAGAGAGTGAGCCCAGGCCAAAGAATGTACAAAGACAAACATCTTAACATCACGGCAGTAAACAAACAGCCTGTGTGTCCATATTTACTTATGCGGTCTGACACCAACACACATACACACACATGCTCCATTAAAATACACGCAGCACACATGTAGCACATGATCGATAGTAGACTGAAAAATATTGTTTTAATGGAGCATGTGTGTGTATGCGTGTATGTGAGCACATACAAGAGCGACAGCCAGTTGGAATGACACCCCTGCTTCCTTCAACTCCCCCTCCTTCCGTTCCCTCAGTCTCTCCTCCCCCTGCGTCACCCCCCTTCATCCCTCCATCCCTCCTCCCCTCGCTGACATCTCTCAGCTCATCCTGAACTGACTGTGAGCCCAGACAGCCTGTCGTTCTCGCTCATTCTCTCTCTCCCCCTCTGTTGTTTCCCCTCTCCTTTTAGCTCTCTCTTTCCTCTTTTCCTCTCTGGATCTCTTATCTTCTAACAGCTCCATATTTCTATCTTCACTATGTCTTCCCTCCTGTTCTCCTGCCCTATCTATATACATATCTATCTATCGTATATAGCTTGATCCCTCTCTTTCATAATCTCCATCTGTTAGCCTCCTTTTCTATAAACATAACTGTTATCCCTCACTCCCTTCCTCTTCTTCTTTCTCTCTCTTCCTCCCTTTTCTCCCTTTGCCTCTCCATCTTGAGCACATCTGTGAATCTAACACCAATCTTCTCTCTTTCGCGTTCTCCCCTCACCCCTATTGCACTCTCATTATTCCACCTCTCTTCCTCCTCCCTCTCTCACTCGGTCTCCCTCTCTCTCTATCCTCTTTTCTGTCTCAGGAGATGACGCACGGTTGCACCTCCCTCTTTCATTCAAACAGACTATCCTTCCCTCCTTCTCTCCTTCTCTATGTCTCTGTCTATGCCTGTCTCTCTCTCTCTGTCTCTGTCTCTGTCTTTTGCACATTACTTTAATCCGATAATTTATGCAGTGTGTTTGTGCCAGAATCCAAGGTTAACAGCTGAGGTGCTACAGGAGGAAAGGAGAGCATGTGCCTTGGGTAATGTAGTCCGAGTGCAGTTGGCATAGTGTTTAGTCTGTGACACGGAATTATGAAGAAGACTCAATAACCCATAACACTGTGATCCTTTATGTGATGACACTGCTCCCTGCTAATGGGAAATGTAATGTTGTCCTCTTAGCATTACGTAACATATTCAAACATTTTTTAGATGTCTTTATTGTTACATTTTCATTAACCTAACTGCATTTCATGGTTTGTTAGACTTGGCCTTTTGACTTAATTGACTTAATTTATGTGCATTACTGTGGGAAAATGACATTTCTCTATAGATAATGCATTGATATGCATGGCAGCCAGCAGGCTAGGGTATGTGTCTGTATGTTATGGAACAGGAGGAGGATAGAAGGAACAGATGCCAAAAAGAAACCACTGGAGAATAACCTTCTACCTCTCTTTCTCCTTCCATATCTCCCCTTCTATCCATTTTACTCCATTTCTTTTGATGTGACACACCTTTCAATCACCCTTGCTTTCCCCCTCTCTGTACTTAATATGTTACCTTCATTATCATTATCCCCCCTGTGGACTCTCCATCTTTCCCCTCTCTCTCTCTCTCTCTCTCTCTCTCTCTCTCTCTCTCTCTCTCTCTCTCTCTCTCTCTCTCTCTCTCTCTCTCTCTCTCTCTCTCTCTCTCTCTCTCTCTCTCTCCATCTTTCCCCTCTCTCTCTCTCTCTCTCTCTCTCTCTCTCTCTCTCTCTCTCTCTCTCCCTCTCTCACACACACACACACACACAGACACACGCTGAAATTAAAGGTGAAAAGGGTCTCTCCCCCTCAATCTCCCTCGTTATCTGTTTCTTTCTCTCTCTCTCTTTCTCTCTCTCTGTCCCTCTCACACACCCCCCCCACACACACACACACATACTCTCTCTCCCTCCCTCTCGTTCTCTCTCTCTGTCCTTCAGTGTCTGCAGCCAGCTGTGTCTCTGGGCCATTAGTGCCCTGTCCTCCCCCCATTTTCCCCATCACCGATTCCCCCGGCACAGTCTCTCCCTCCCCCAGCCCTCCACTCCTCCCTCTCTCCTCTCCTCCTCTTCCTCCTCTTCCTCCCCTCCACCCCCTCTCTCTGTCCCAGGGTTGCTGGGACATGGTCACGGCTGCAGCAGATAATAATCCTGTCGAAGGTCCACTCTCGTCCACCACTGCACCAAAACGACATACGCACACACACAAACATGCATGCACACACGCAAGCAGTTAATATGCTCAACGGCATTTACACGCGCACACACACTATCACTCTCTGCCCCCCCATACACAGTAACTCTTATGAACACACACAAACACACGTCTGATGAGTAATGTTGCAATACGCCACAGCCTCCCTTATCCCCAGCCATCGTCATGATAAAGAACAGGCGTGTATCTGCTGGCCTGAGGCTGCAGCCCCTGGGAAAGCACAGCAGGATGCTACAGCAGCACCGGGGGGCTATTTTCTTCCTCTGGCTCATCTGTCTGTCTCTGGGAGAGTGTGTGGTCAGCAGAAGGGTACTGGCCCACCTAACACGTGACTGAGGGCTGGGGGGGAGATCTTGCTGGACTTGACTGGACTGGACTGGACTGGAAGATGGACTGGAGGGTTGTAGAATCTGAGATATGAAGACAAAACCTGTGTTTGTGTGTGTGTGTGTGTTTGTCGGACGGTGTTGGGGGGTGGGCGCGAGGGGAGCTTGGGAAATATCCCTGTGACAACTTCACATGCTCCACTTCCCCCACTCACACACATACACTCACACACATACACTCACACACATACACTCACACACATACACTCACACACATACACTCACACACATACACTCACACACATACACTCACACACATACACTCACACACGCACACAGGTATGCACACTTGCCATGCACTGACAAATTCACACCCTGCACACATTCATTCAAAAGGGTACACACATTCGTACACACACACATATACACACACACTATCCATTTTAGATGACCCATTCTGCGTCCCCTTTTATCCGTAGGAGGGAGATATAAATGGACCGTCTGAAATGACTGTCGGCGCACTCAGCCCATTACATCATCTGCATCCGTCCTGTGATCTAACACTCCTCTCTTCCCTTCCTCCTCCTCCTCCTCCCATCTCTCGCTCCCTCCCTTTCTCCTCCCAGAGAACACTTCATTGATTAAATCACTTGATTTCTTGCCGCTGCATATCGACTTTCATGCACTTGAATATGGAGATGAACAAATGAGGCTGGGCTGTGGTTCGGTAATCGCCCTGGCGACCACTCATCAGGTATATATGACATGAGGCTTGACAGGAACCCAACCCCAACCCCCGCCCCCTAAACACACATACACGCACACAGACACACTCGATTTTGACTCCCATACACCCAGAGGCACTGCTAGGTTAGGCGGCTGGGGAGCTGGGGGGTGGGTCTACGAGGGGAGTGCTGGGGGTGGTTGTTAAGCTCATAAGGGTGGCATCATGTGTCTGTGTGCGCGTGTGTAAATGTGCATGTATGCATGCATAAATGAAGCTCTCTCTGTGGCATGACGGTCTTGCAGGGCCCAGATGACCTCACTACCCTTGGGTGTGTGTATGTGCATGTGCGTGTGTGTGTGAAAGTGATTTGTGTTTGCCGTAGGAGAGCCGCTCTCTCCCTGTGCTCTTTGAAGAATATCTCCTCTCCTTTCCCCTCCTCCTCTCACTCCTCCCCTTCCACTCTGTCCCTCCTTCCCCTCCCTCCCTTCCCTCCCGTTCTCTCTCCCACCCTCCTTCTTTGCCCCCCTTGCCTCCCCCCCTCACACATGTTTCACACAGCTTCCAATCCCACTGACAGCGGCCTCGTGCTTAGTCTGGTTTCTGCCATCACACACACGCGGGGGGCGCACACACACAGGCGGCGCAAACGTTCCAACTCACGCTCAAGGAGACACACTCAACACATTTACCTGTCCTAATGAAATTTAGGACAGGTAAATTTCTCTCTCTCCCTCTCCCTCTCTACCCCTTCCCTCTCTCTCCTTTTCCTTTTCCCTCTACCTTCCTTTCTTTTCCTCCCTCCCTCCTCCCTTCCTCACTCCCTCTCTCTCACTCTCTCCCTCTCCTCCCACCTCCCTCTCTATGTTTGCAGTCCAGCTGAATGTCATTGTGATCATAACAACTCTCTGACACTCTTTGCTCCTGTTGAGAATCCCAGCAATAGTTTTTGGGGTAACTGGGCTTTTAGCAAATCTGGTGTGTGTGTGAGTCTGTGTGTCCGTATTTATGTGTTTTGGTTTATATGCGCAAAGGGATGTGTGTGTGTGTGTGTGTTTGTGTGTGTGTGTGTGTGTGTGTGTGTGTGTGTGTGTGTGTGTGTGTGTGAATGTGTGGAGGATATTAGGTAAATCAGATCTTCAGTATGCTGTGCATGTCTCTCTGAGAGAGATGACAGTGCAGTGATTGGGCTGATTTCAGGGACGTGAGGGGAAATCTGAAGTTAGCCTCAGGGCACAGGTGCTTATCACCTCTCTCCATGCAACATACACATATGCACACACACGCGCATGCATGCACACACACACACCAACACATCCTCTCTCTCCTTGCTCTTCTCAGAAACTTAATTATCAAGTCTCTCGTGGGTAGTTTCACCATGTTGCCTGTCTAGCCACATATTACTAGCCTACCGTGTGTGTGTGTGTGTGTGTGTGTTATGTGTCCATGCACCATAATAATTAGCATTCAGAAATGTTCTTAGTCTGTCTACAAATAGAACTTCTCCTTATGAATTACACACAGATGCTCTTATCAAAACGAACCACCTCATGTTTCATTATAAAAGATACACACATTACAGGCTGGCTAGAAGGTTGGTCAGGCTGGTTGGATGTTTGTTCAGGCTGGTTGGCTGGATGGTCAGGTTGGTTGGATGAAAGTCAGGCTGGTTGGATAGTTAGGCTGGTTGAATGGGATGGCAGGTCAATCTGGTTGGATGGGATGGAAAGTCAAGCTGGTTGGATGGAAGGTCAGACTGGTGGGATGGAAGGTCAGGCTGGATGAATGAATAGTCAATCTGGTTGGATGGAGTTTATACAGAGAGGGAATCATAGGGTTGGCAACATTGCTGCTGCTACTGCTGCTGTGTGGTAAATTAAACATCCATATCTCTCTCTCTTTCTCTCTCCTTCCTCTTCTATTCATCTGTCAATTATCCTTTGCTCTCCCTGGCTCTAACTTTCATCCTTGTCCTCACTCTCTTTTTCTCGGGGTGAGACGGTAGGGGGATCGGGGGATGGGGGATAGGAGAATGGAAAGAGGAGGAGGGAAGGAGGGAAAGGAGGGAAGGAGGAAGGGAGAGATCAGAAGAGAGATGGGGTTGTATGGCGCGGACGGATAGACAGATGCATTGATAAGGACTGCAACCTGCACTCGTGCTGCATAGCCACTCTCTGACTCTCTCTCTCTTCCTCTCTCTTTCACTGTTCATTGTCTATCCCCCGTTGTTCCCTCCAGACACATTCACACACACACAAACATGCACACACACAACCTCACTCTCTCCCTTTCTCTCTCTCTCCATCTCCATTTCATTTCAGGCGATGAGCTCTCTCCGGTTCTCAGATGTCAGAATGCTGCCTGTTAGATGGTTAGGCCGTGTAGTACACTGACCCCTTTTTCTTTTTTCACGCTCTCTCTCTCTGTCTTTTAACTTCTCTTTCTCTCTTTCTTTCTCTCTCTCTCTGTCTCTCTCTCTCTCTTTACCTCTCTCTGTCTCTATCTCCCTCACCCTCTCTTTACCTCCCTCCTTACACACTCTTCATTATGTTTCAACTTCAGGGGATAGAATGATTGTCTGCTCCTCTTGACATCAGAGGAATGAGAGCAAGGGAGAGAGTCGAGGGGAGAGAGCAAGAGACGGTACTGTATTGTAGATCTCTTCCCAGCCAAGTTTCCACACACATACATATGCACACACCACACACACATACATGAACATACACATACACACAGAGACACACACACACACACAAACAAACACACACAGACACACAAACACACATGCACAAGCACACACAGATACACAAATACACACACACACACACACCTTACAGTGAGTGCAGAGAGAGAGTCCTGACGATACAGAGACTGTATAACAGGGGATTAGAAGCTTAGTGGTCTGCCATGAAATCCCCTTTTCCTCCCCAGCCTACAAAGGAGAAGGCAAATTGGTCACATTATGGAAAAGATGGAGGGAAGAAGGGAAGGAAGGAAGGAACGAGCGAAGGAAAGAAAAAAGATCCACTTGATTCCGCCCCCTTGTCGTTGTTGTTCTCT